>NC_133434.1:15921962-16251962 GCF_011762505.2 Arvicanthis niloticus
GATTATTGAGAGGCCCTCTGTGCGACTGGAGTGTTATGGATTCCTTCTCTCAAACCACCACTTGGCTGTGCTTTGTCACTTGAGGTGATCTGACAGCTTCCTATAGATAACTCTGAAATGAGCTTCCATTCCTGACTTTGCATAATAATTGTATAGTTTTAATATTGCTGAGGTCAGCATGTGGACATCTCTGCAAAACATTAGTTAAATAATTGGTCGTTTTAAGTTGCAGTCTGTCAACAGACTGCATCCGCTGAGGCCATGAATAGAAATAGGCGATGCTTCAGTGTGTCATTCTATGCAAATCAGAGTTTCCTAGGCCAACAAGGACCACAAGGAGTGGGAAGTCAGAGATGTCCACAGTGATCAAACGGTTCCTACAAGAGTGGGCTTCCTGATTGATGGGCATCCCCCTCTTCAGCCACTACCCTGGTGAAGATTGGTCCAGGTTCTTTGTACAACACCTCACCTCTCCCTCATCATCTGAACCTGTCTTTTCTTGTTATAATCAGGAACTGGTTAGTTGTTACATATATAACCATTCACTAAAAGCCCTTGTCTATAGATAGAGGTGAGGGCTTGTGGGTTACATGTGTGAAATGTCCGTGTGGTTTGGGCAGTTGTGCAGTATTGTGAGTGGCAGGTAGGAGACCCACTGACTCATGGTAGCCCCCTCCCTCCCAGAGCCGATTCTCTGCTGGGTAATGCTTCACCTTTAAGACTGCTTGACAGGATTTAACCACACATGCAACAAATCAATGTGGTCTGGAGCACAGACGCACTTGGTCTATATTGTTTGTCTTCTTTTGACTGATGCGGCAAAAGAAACCGTCAGATAGCTGCTTGGTTAATACAGCTTCGTTCTGGGGGAAAAAAAAGAAGGAGAAGCAATGTAGTTGGGGATGTAAATGACCCAGGCCTGAAATGACTGGAGACTTACTTGCCTTGGGGGTGGGGAGGGTGGTCAGTGTTTAGCTGAACCATGCTATGAGAAGAACTAGCTCCCCTGGGGTAAATGACATTATGTAAACGTTCCCTAATGCTTTATTAGTATCGTTGAAAAATACAGTCTACTAAAAATTCTAACCGATCATTTTAATGAAAGCCGTGTCATTTGTGAGTGGCACTTGCCTGTAAATTTTTCCAGAGCAATGAAAATAAATTAGAAACAAGAACTATGGTTGTTCCTTCTTCCTTCCTTCCTTCCTTCCTTCCTTCCTTCCTTCCTTCCTTCCTTCCTTTTCTCAGCCCTCCCCAACCCCGTGAACAGTTCTGACTGATTTGTTCCGTCGCTTCTTTCTACTGCCTGTAGAACATCTGTTGGAAAATAATGCTTGCCCTGTCAGTTTCCAGAATCAGCAGCAAAACCAACGTGTGTGCACAAGGTAGATGTCAGCATTATCCTGATGCTGCCACAGGCTTCTGGGAGACAGAAGGCAGAATCAATCCGATCATGGGAAGATTCGTTTTAAAAAAAAAATGTCTGGACACTCCTATTCAGGAATGGGAAGCTTATTCCAAAATGCTCCGAGCAGAACACCAGCCGAGATGTGATTTTGAACGAAAGGCACAAATTCAGGATGATTATTGCCTGTTATTTAGTGGACGATGCTTTGTTCTGAGACTAGGTTGTACTCTTTTGCTGGAAGCTCACAACAGATCAATAGTAATTTTGTTATGGGCCAGATGTCAAAACAGAAATGTGCTCTCAAATCCCACTGACTTGCTATGACAACTAGTATGCTAAAATCAGCTTTCAGGCATCGCACAAAGGCCTCCTAAGCTCTGTACGTCTGTCTGAGTTCATCTATCTTCAAGTTGCATATCATTAGTGAGGATTCCGTTTTGTTTTCCTTTTTTATTACATTCTTCTTTTGATTGAGAAAAGAGACACCTCCACAAACCTTCCCCTTTCTCCACCTCTGCCATGGAGGTTGGTGAAATCTAAACTGTGGCTTCTAGTTACAGATGTCATTTTGATGGTGATGCATAAATCAAGCCTATAGTAGAAAAATAGCTCTAAAGAAAGGCAAACCAACCACGAAGTAACTTTTAAAAAAGTTCCATTGTAATTCAGCTTTGGTGTTTCAGTTTCGACCTGTTTAGGGTTTAGGAATTATGTCTCTCATGATGGAAGACAAGTTTAAGGGCTAGTTGCTTACCTGTTGTTGCTTTAGTATCTTCTTTAAGCTTCTTTCCTGTGAAATAGCAGTTACCCACCCAAAGAAGCAATTCCCAGGAAGAAGATGGCTTCCTCTATTGATTTGTTTGTGTAGAAAGATCTAGAATAAATCTGATGGGAACGACTAGGAGTCTGGAGCAGATGTAACTTGAAACTGTACTTGAAGACAGAGAATTTGGTCTTGGTCTCATGTTTGTCCGGGCCTACTTTCTTTTGGCACTTCCACCCAAAAAACAAGAAAAGAAAATATGAGAGCATTTCCAATTCTTCAGCCCTGGAAAGGACCTACTATGCTCAGACTGGCACAGTGTCATATCATTGTCCTTTCAGTGGTTGGCTGGGCCTGCTGCTTCTCACCATTACCCCTTGTGTGAAGTGGAAACATTGTCTACTTGGGAAGAACCATTCCTGCCAAGGGTATGTGTTCTCATAGGACGTGCTACTCTGTCAGGTTTGTCTTAGTCTCTGCAGTTCTCCACTTGGTTTGAGGCAGGAGGCTGAGACGTCCTTATTGGGTCATGTAGGTTTTGAAGCTACTCAGCTGACTCCAGTAGACAGCCCACTCACAGGAAGAACTGCCTGGATGCTGCTGTTCTCATGTCTACTGCAGTGCTGTTCAGAGCATTGAAGATAATGGGAGCAGAGCAAAGGGGACAGGGCTCAAATCTGACTGGGACCCTCATGAAGCCGCTCTCCCATTTATCTGTGACTACTGAAAGACCAGTGAATACACTATTCTACACTATAGGCTCCACGTTAGAAGCAGGAGGTAGGGCCTCGATTAACAAGCCAGATCTAGCTCGTTTAGAAGCTTTGCTGTGCGTAGAAGCACTGCTTCTAGACCACGGCAGTGAGCTGCAACCCAAGATGAATTTGCAAGCACCGTCCTCAGTTCTTTAATTGAGTCTCCTGATAACTAAGCACATAAATTGCCGCATCATCAGTCAGAAAAGCTAAGCCCTCCGAGGATTAAGTTTAAGACTTGGGCTCATGGGATGGAACTAACCAATTATATGCCTCGCCATCGTTGCTACCTCAGTTGTATTTCAGTTCATAGGAGTGAACAAGCGTGACAAAAGAACCAAGCGGAAGATGCTAGGTGAGTCTCCCTTCCCCAGACAAAAGCAAGAGCCCCAAATCCAGTGAGGGTAGGGGATGACTAGGAAAGACAGAATTACTATTTGAGAACAGACCAGCAGAGACATTCAAGAAGGCCAAGAGTGTGTCCAGGGTTCTAGGAATGCCTTTCTAACAATGTTAATGTAAATAAAACACGATTATATGTGGAAATCACACACACACACACACACACACACACACACACACAGAATGAGTGAGTAATATGGGGAGATGGGTGGGCAGTAAAGGGCTGATCACTGGGCTGGTTCCCAGCTAAGGAAAGGGGTGAGGTGAAGTGACGGCACCACACTGCGGACTAAGGAGTAGGTTCAACTTTACAGTCAACTTCTGTCTAATCAAGACAGATCCTTTTCAAACTAAAATGGAGTAATGAAGAATGAAAGTTCAGAGAAAGTCCTGTCTTTAAAACTAGGGCAAATCATAGGCCTGGAGAACCCAGTGTGAAGGTCCTTCCTTCTAAGCTTGTGAACTCCCATTTGATGGCAAAGTGTCCTGTCTTAGAAAGCCAGAAGAGATGTTTCTTGACTCATTGCCAGTCCTTTACTTAAACTTAAAAGATCTTTGCATTAAAATTGCGTATTTGAAGTGCTGGCAAGCTAATAAATTCAGGGGGCTATTTTAAGCATTGTCGGTCTACAGTGTAATCCTGTTAAAATAATTGAGTATTTTCTGAGTGGAGAATTCCCTCTCCTCCTGTCCACGGCTCACAAGAGAACAACATAAAAGGGATCCTAGGATGTCCTCTGAACATCATTGAAGCACTGATGTGCTAGCACAAGGTAATTCTTCAGTAAAGGATTTCCTTGGCTCTATCTCTTTAAAAGGCAAAACCCGACATAATGGCCGGTTTATCCTAATAATGGGAAGTGGGGATTATATTTGGAGGGGTACCTCATCGGTCCTGGGAACGCATGGTCTGTTAATTTGTACTCATTTCAGTGTGTGACTGAGGCTCCCGAGTAACTTGAAACGTTTGCGTTTTCTTCCTTCTGTTCATTTCTTGGGCTCCTTTTCATCCAGCGGCTTGGGTTACCTTGAATTAAATTGGTTTATGACGTGCCGTTTTCGGTAAAACTCTGCAAAAGAAATGGTCACATAACTCAGAAAGGTTTGCCCTTGGAGTGATTCAGTCATGCTGGATGATAGCTGAGGAGGCTTATTGACTCTGAGCTCCCTTTGGAACCAAATTCAGAAAGCTGTGCACTTCTGTGGTACCTGGGAGGCACTCACTTGAACAGAGCCATGGAGCCGAGTGTTGCAGTTATTGGCATTTTTCCTAATGCATTTTGTATGTGTCTATACCACAGGGAGACATGTGTGGTTATTGTTGAAATATTATCTACCTGCCTTTGCAGGAGAAGAAGAAAAGCCAGTGTTTAGCAGTCAACAGAAGATGTCTTGTAGTGTGTGGGGTCTGTGTGTCTGTCCCCCTAAAACACCCACATAGGTTAATGCCTATACTACTTGGATAGCTCTATTTGACTAACCTTGAGTGTGACAAGGTGGGGGTTGGCAATGGTGCTCTGGAGTGTCATTTAAATGTCAGATTTCTTTCCATTCACCTGGCTTTGACTGGGAAAAGAGGCTTTGATCCGCTGAATACCCGAGCTGTGTGAATCCAAGATCAGAAATCAAAGTCTCAGAAATGTACAGGACTTAATTTGCTTTTTCTTCCAAACAGGTAGGCTCCTGTCTAAATCAAAATTTGTGTGGACAGATTTTCATTTTTGTCATGTGTGTAAGCGGGGCGTGTTGTGTTTGTCTACAGGGACCAGTTTTGAGTTGCTGGATTTGAGTACCCGCTGGCTACCAGAGCCACCTATTCATTTCAACAAATCCCCTCTCATGTAACAACATTGCAGGAAGTTGAGGTAATTGATTCTCCTGAGCAACACAAATAGTGGAATTCTTAATCACGCCGAGATCCAGGAAGAGAAGCTGCTTTTCTGCTTTAAGAAATTTTGTTTATTAGTCTGGTGTGCTCATTAAACAATTATCGATGGGCAGTTCAACCTGTGCCCGGCTCTCAGCTACATGCTGAGATACCAGGAGGGAAAAAGGCAGAAGCTATGACCTTCTCGTCCACTGAAGAAGACAGAGCCCAAATGGGTAGTTATTATGCATGCGTTCATTAATTCTAGCTATTTTGGTAAGCGTGTACCAGGGTAGGGGGACTTTTGATAGGAAGGAGAGGGGTAGAGATAAGAGGAGACAAACTTAGCCCTCAAGCTTCCGATAGCCAAGGAATCGTTAGTAAATGTGCCTCATAGTGCTTAGGACTAACTGTCAAACAATCCATTTGTCATGGGCAAACCTATGGTGTAAGGCAATCACACACCAGGAGAACTGGACCTGCCTGAGAAGTCCAGAGAGGCTATCTTCCAGGAAGTCACGGAGGGACTATCATGTGACCTAATGAGTTAGCCAGGTTAGGCTGGACCGGAAGATCATTCTAGAGGGAGCCATTTGCCTTAAAAAAGTTTCGGGGCCATAGGCTCCAGTCAGTGACTTGAGAGGGAGGAGGAATAAGAAGCACTGGTTTCTTTAGGAGAGTTTTGAGGGCACGAGAAGGTGCATCAAAGAATGGAAATATATTTAGGAGGTTAAATTTCATTGTATAGGGATTGACTTAGATTTCTGTAAGGAAGGCAGATCCAGGTGAGGCATCGTGGGGCATGCAGTTCCTCGTGTTGTGGTGACCTCCACATTAGAACCCCATACATTTATTTTTATTGCTACTTCATAACTGTAATTTTGCTATTATTATGACTCATAATGTAAATATCTGATATGGGGAATATCTGATGTTCAACCCCTTGGGGTCACAATCCCCAGGTTGAGAACCACTGTTCTAGAGTAATGTTCAATGCTGACATTAAGTATGATGAAATATCCTCATCTTGCTTCTTCAAGACTGAATTAGTCTGTTGTTATTGTAGTTGTCAATTTATTTTCTAATTTTCTGAGACCCTTTTTTTGTCTTTTGAGAAATTGCAATTCTTATCCTTTCTGCTCCCTTTAATATAATAAAGACAGTAGACATTCTCAGTTATGACTTCATAAAGGAAGGAATGTCACAAGAACAGGCTCAAACAGAGGATAGCATCAGAGTGAGGCACTTCCAGCCATGTGCGCAGGCAGCACGTGAAGACGTCATCAGAGATGGAGCTTGCTGCCTCCTGCCCTCTCTGCCCATTTGAATTCGGAAAATTTAAGTGATTACTTTTCATATCAAAAGTGAGCGGAAGTACTAAGGAGCCTTTCATTTATAAACTCAATTCAGTGTAATTTATTTTCTATGGACGAGAACCTTAAATTAGCTGTCAACTGGGCTCCACAGGTGGATGGGCACTCCTGAGTGAAATGACCAAATGTCCAGTCCCAAGGCATTCATTTTCATCTCTGCTTCCTGTTGAAAACTGGGAGACGTGAAATGGCGAGATAATAGCTCTAAACTCCCAAGTAATTGCTTTTGTTAGCTCCATTCATGTTTACTCCTATTAATTACTGGAATTTGATAACCCCTTTGTTTTCTACTTAGCATGACTCTGAATGCAGAGGACAGAGCCATAAATCAGGTGGGTGGTTTTCACTAAAGGCAGGACTCCTTTGCTTTGATGTTGACAGCTTAAGGCTAATTCTCCAAGCTTGATAGGTTTATAATTCAAGAAGATGTGATTTAATGTTGGTGGAATTTATTTTCAGAAGTCTTTAAAGGAGAAAGGCATTCTAAGTAGAAAATGAAGTTTTGAGCTAAATCTTAAGCAGGCAAAGACTGTCAGGGTTTCTAGACACCTGGCATTGGAGAGCTCTGTAGGACACTCGTCTTCAACCTTTAGCTGGAAGAAAATACTAGACAAAAAAAGACAAAGCAGACAGAAAATGAGGGAGCCCTGGCACCCAAGGAATGTTCCTAGGGTAAAGGACACCTGCTTATTGTTTGTTTGTTTTTTTTTTTTTTCTTCTGTTTCTGACTTTGCCATTGCCTGCAAAAAAGTAAGAGTGTTGCATTCACGGCATACCTTAGACATTTTTGATATTTAACCTGGACTATACTGTTGTTGGGTTTGGAGAAAAATCTGGAACCTATCACTACCCCTGATCTAGGTGTTTCATAAGTTTCTGCAAACACCTGAGTCCTCCTCTCATTTACACTGCTAGTGTTAAGGAGAGACTGAGTTTTCATAGAGTTGGGAAGATGGGGAGAGCAAGCCTCCTTTAGGCCCTTCCTCATAGCCCGAGGACACACTGCACTAGTTAGGCCCTTCCTTAGCTGTAGACACAGTACATTGTTTAGGCCCTCCTAAACAAGGCTCGCAGACACACCGTCCTCCCACCTGAAATCATCGATTGATCCTCATCCATTTTGTTTTGGTCTCTTCATGACACTTGGTTGTGTTCAGCAGACAAATTTCTTGCATGATGTCTGAGAAAAAATTGTTCTAAAATATAATACACAATTTTCTGCCTTTCAAAGACAGTATATTGTATTCACTCTTACTTAAATAAATGACTTTGGGATCTTTTAGAATACTGAATCGTTTTCTTTAGAAACCGAAGTGGGGTTGGTTGTTTGCTCTATTCTACACTCAAAAGAATGCTTGCGTTTCTTGAGTTTTCAACAGCATTTTAAAAATAGTTATTCCTTTGCTTTCAGCTTTTTATTCTGCTTGAAATTCTGGTTTGATTCTTGGACAGGGTAGGAATAAAGGTAACTAGGATGATCAGTCTTCAGAAGTGTGCACAGATGGCACATGGTCACTGCCACTGTCCTCTCCATGACTTTACCAGACAGAGACTTTGGCCTCTGGCATCTGGGTGACTGTGACACTGTAGAGAGCTGGGCTTACTAGAGATTGGTGATATAGATGAGAAGTTTTAGAAACTGTATGGTCTGGGGCATGTTCCCGTGAAGTAGTAACCTCTGGTGCAAGTCGGTGCAGCATTTTGCACTTTTGTCCTTTGCAGGTTTCATGTACACACACATGCACATGCTCACGCACACGCACACACACATACACACACGAGGCACTAGCTTCCCCCACAGCTATGCTCCAGTGATTGAAGCCTTTAAAATAATCTGTGTCTAATCTGTCTGTTGTATATTAAGAATTATAGCAATGCGAGGAATTGTGAAAGTAAGAATTGAGAGCTCACAGACAATCGCAAGGCTTCTAGACTAGATACTAGATTACATGAACACACAACATATTGATTTGGTGAAGAAAGGCTATATATAGTGCAGAGTCGGGCTATGACAGATGGGGTTCACTAGCAACACATCTATGACTTCTAGGCGTCATTCCAAACTCTGAGACAAATTCACCAGATGCACGGCCTCTTGCCATTTTTAATGAATTCACTTTTAGATAAATGAGAAGCATTTATATATATTTCTCCTATGGCTAAATACCCTGAAGGCTTTACAAGAAGTTTACATTAATAATAATAATAATATAATATAATTAATTTATATTATTATTATTATTTGCTTAATGGATGTACTGCCATATAAGTAGTAGGTAGTTATGTTGGTAATTTCTAATGGAACTCAGAGTTATCTAGATATTTAATACATGAGATCATGCACACACCCAATAAATACCTGTAGTTTTGTCTTAGAACTATGTTCAGGATGAACCCTTTCAGAGGCAGTAGAGAAGGCTCACCTCTTACCTCCTGGGCAGAATTCTGGAAGCTCAGATCTATGTCCTTTAATTTTTGATATTATTTCTTTGGATTGAAACCCAGCTCATTATAAATACACTTCATTTTAAATTTCTAATTATGAAAATACTATGTGAATATGATTTTTTTCTACAAAATGCTTTGGGTCGGGGGTGGAGCCCAGTGATAGAGTGCTTGCCAAGCATGCATGAGGTTCAGCGGTCAAAGCTGCAAACAAACAGCAAATAAACATACATACATACAAACAAACATACAAACAAATATACATATATTCCTTTCAGAAAATCCTGGAGTCTTCATTGATGTCTTGGGGTCCATCCCAGCTAACGTCTTCTTTGTTTCCATTCCTTTCCTTTCCCCTTCTCTGCCTGCTCATTCTTCGGTCTGTCTATTGTCACCTCCATCTCTCTTCATCATGTCAATCACTGTTCTCTCCCAAGGTGGGTTGAAACACAACATATGTAGGAACCATGGTTCCTACATGAATTCTCTATTCATGGTGGTGTACTGTCCTCATCCTCCGTGAGGTGCTGCTTTTGACATGCAGTGTCCCAGAAGCTCCTCTATGTTGCACTCAGACATCGCCTACTGGGTTTAAAGGCTGTATTCTACCCTATAGCACACATTCCTGTTTATTTAGCCCTTCCCCATTTGTTCCACATACAGGATTTTGCATACTTCCTCTATTTTGTTTCTTTTTCTTTCTCTAAATGGTGCTTGGATGAGGTTTCTTATACATGCATCCACACCTGCATGTGTGAGGATTCCTTTAGGATGTATAACAAGAACTGGTGTTACTGGGCCATAGAGTATGCATGCTTTACGTTTAATTGATAGAATCTGTACCCAGTGCTGATCATTTTAAACTTTCTTTTAGGAGCTTTTCTCCCCACTCGTTAGTTTATTTATTCACTTTACATCCAGATCACAGACCCCTTCTCCCAGTGCCCCACTAATATGGTTCCTCCCCATACTGCCTTCTGTTCACCTCTCTGAGAAGGGGGAGGTCCCCTCTGAGTACCAGCCTACCCTGGACCCTCAAGTCACTGCATGACTAGGTACATCCTCTTGTACTGAGGCCAGACAAGATTTTCCAGTTAGGGGAACAAAACCATAGGCCGACAACAGAGTCAGGATAAACCCACACCCCAGTTGTTGGGTGACCCACATGAAGACCAAACTGCAAATCTACTAAATATGTGCAAGGGGGCCCGTTTCTACTTTTTTCTTGGTGGTTCAGTCTCTGGGAGCCCCCATGAGTTCACGTTAGTTAACTCTGTTGGTCTTGTGGGTTCCTCAGTCCTTCCCCCAACTCTTCTACAAGACGAGCTCTGTCTAATGTTTGGCTGTGGGTTTCTGTATCTGTTTCAGTCAGCTGCTGGGTGGAGCCTCTCAGAGGACAGTTACACTGCTAGGCTTCTGTCTGCAAACATAACAGTGTATCAACAATAGTGTCAGGGATTGATTCTTGCTCTTGGGATGGGTCTCAAGTTATGCCAGTCATTGGTTAGCCATTCCCTCAGTCTTTGTCCCTTCAGTTCTTGTAGGCAGGACACATTTTGGGTCAAAGTATTTGTTGGTGTGTTGGTGTCCTTAGCACTTCACTTGGAGTCCTGCCTGGCTATAAACTGGTCACTTCAGGCTCCATATCCCCCATTGCTAGGAGTCCCAGCTAGAGTCATCCTCATAGACTCTCTGAATCCTCCTCCCTTCCCAGGTCTCTGGCACATCTAGAAATACACACCCCCCCCTCCTGATTTCCCCTCCTCCTGGCTGGCTCTCCCTACACTGACTCTCTCCCCACCATCAGAATTTTTTTTAAGTGAACAAAGTCGAGCCAAATGATCTCAGATAGAACAGAAGTGAAGATGTTCTTCTCACATTCTGCAGTAGTCCTATTTGCCATGGAGTCTTTAAACATAAATATTTTTACTACATGTTTATTTATTTTCTCCCTCTCTCATTCTCCACTCTCTACTGTCCCCTCATGTACTGCATGCATCCTGGCTACAGAGTCCACCCGTCTTACTGCCCCATGGAGTTTTAGAGCAACGACACAGTGTTTATGATGCTGTCAGGATACATGGCGGTGCTTTCCTGGCTCTTCCCCCATCCATCCTGTCTCATCTCAGTCTGTCCCTGTGAACAGTAGACATGTAGTCCTGATATTTCAACTAAAATTATCCAGATTTTGAGAAGAAAAGTAAGTTAAATTTATCCAAGTTGTGGAAGAGCCCAGAGAGGGCAAAGGTGGAGATGTGGAGGAGAATGCATCCCGGATGAAACCCAAGTTTGGTAGAGACCATAGGCTTCTGTCCCAGCCAACTACAGCTAGAGCAAGTATATCTAAAAAGACCTGGAAGCAGAACCTTTAACCTGCTTCTGCTGGAGCTACAGTGTGGGCCCCACCTACTAAGTTTAGCCAGCCATAGAAGTGATTGTCAACTATACTTTTGGTGCATTGAAACTTGAGCAGACAGGAGAGTCAGAGGGCTAGAATCAGATCCTGCTTCCCAGCACTATCTATCTATCTATCTATCTATCTATCTATCTATCTATCTATCTATCTTTCTTTCTTTCTTTCTTTGTTGGAGTTAGTTTCTCCAGTTTTATATCATCAGTGAGAGAGACCATTTTTATTTAGCTACACAGGTGACAGAACACTTTTTGAGCCTCCACTAATCATGTAGAATAGAATATTCTGAAAGCTTAACAGAAAATTCATGTTTGGGAGATACCCGGTGCTGCTTCCTAAGACTGATTTTCATTTGAAAATGTCAGTGTCTGTTGCCGTTCCTGCAGGTGGCCCCCCTGCCTCCTTGTTGCCAGAGTCCCTCAGTAGCTCAGGTTGGGGCTGCATCTGTCCCTGCAGAGTTTTCCTTTCTGCCAGCAGAAAGCTGGTTTGTTTGGCTGACAGATGGGGTTCCCGCTTTGGCCCGGATGCGCCTAGTTAAAGGGTTTCTGTTCGAAACCTGCAGGGGAAGCCCAACTCCATATAGACCCCTGCTTACCAAGTTCCCCTCATGGTCACATAAAGCAGCGAGGAAGTTTTTAATTGACATTGTCTACTCTTAAGAGGGCATAGTATGGGCATCTTTTGAGAGGGTTTACTTTGTCTTTCTTTGAAATGTCAAGCTATTAGTTCATTGGATAATGCAGTGGGCTCACTTCTGGGCAGGAGAGACAATTTATTATTTGTAGTTTATCTTTTCCAATCTGGGCACATTAAAATCTTCTTAAAAGCAACAATCCCACAAACCTATGTCACAATCAAAACTAAAGCTTTAACTGCTTGAGTGATAGGTATGGTTAAAATAACAGTATTTAATGCCCAAAGCACATCAAATTTGGGTGAAGAGGATGCATTCTGCATAATGCCTGGAGATGTCTCATGGTGTGGTTACCTAGCAACAAGTGGAAACTGTATGAAAATGAGGCGCTTATCTGTTTTTGAAGTGGGTGCAATGAAACTTATTACGCCAGCCTGCTTTGCTTGGCGTGTTATTAAAATCACAGCTAATGTGGAAAGACCTGGAGCCTGTTCCCATTCGATACAGAGGCAGTGTTAAATACAGCTACTGTAAAATGTCAATGCTTTGATCAGGAAAATGAAACCCACAGCCTCCTTAAACACTCAGCATTGAGATGTTAGAAACTGATTTGTATTATGGAAGATTTATTAATAATGAAGGAGCTGACAGGATCTGGAGTGGTGACTTTAGAAGCTGCTTGTTATTCAGATTTTTAAAAAAAAATGCAGGGAGCCATTTATAGTTTTGTCCATAAGGGTAGCTTGGTAGAGTTCCGGATCTCATGACCAGATTGTATTTAACTGTCTGCTGAACGTATCGATGGATTCTAACCACAGCCTTCTTAAGTTTGTTGAATTTGCTGAACTCCGATGTATGGGCTGGATCCATAGAAATTCTATTTTTATTTAGCCACCTAGAAACAAGCTTCTAATCTTTTATTCTAGATACTGCCACACACTTTGGTAGAAAACGGAAAGCTCCTTGCCCTTAGCGTTGCTCTTGTTTGTGGTTTAGAAAAGTGAGCTTTACCCTAGGCCTGCCCTGCCTTTTCTTTGTCTGAAGTCCATGCAACTTCACATTGAAGTCTTATTTCACACTTTATAAAAACAGAAAGTCACACCTAGAACTCTACCAAAATATCCTCTCTGGTGGCTGGATATTCTAACATGAGCTAGCACCAGCTCTCCCACAGAGGCAAAAAAAGTTCATGTGCCTTCTGTGCTCATCAGACACCTGTGATGACACGCAGAAGTCTGGCACACAGGACCCGGCGCCGTTAGTTGTATCCTGACATTACTTTGGGGGTTTGGAATGTGCTTGTGTGTAGCAGATGGAGCTATTAGTTAGCCGAGCTATCTTGAAGAATTGCTTTTCCAGGTAATCAGCTCTGCTCATTTAGGGTGTCGTCTCCCTACCTCGATATGTCAGCTCAAGAAGCAGGAATGATTAATTGTTGCAACCGGACACTGAGCTGGAATAAGTCTGTAAGAAGGGGAACCAGCCCTAGTGTCCCCCATACAGTGGGGACTTCAGAGGGCTGTGAGGCAGCAAACAAGATGGAAATGATGACCAGAGAGCTTCCTGCAGCTTACCTGTCACTGTATAGAGTTGCTGTGGCAACCTGAAGATTTGCAATTCAGAGGCAGAGTAGAGCGAGACAAAACCTTAAGTCATGGCTGTCATTACAGTGGAAGGGGTGCCACCAACACCTGGCAGTCTCTATTACTTCAAGTTGTCTCTTTTCACGCTTGGAGGAATAAAATGCATAAAAGATTAATATGCACAGTAAACCTTTCGGTAAAATATGTATGTGTTCTGCATTTCAGATGAGTGGGAATCTTCAAGAGTTCTACTGTACTCAGGTCAACATTAGTTAATAATGTGCAAAATGAAATTTTGGTCACAGTGTTGATGGAGTAAGAACTGGAAACTAAGAATAAACATACCAAGATGTCTACTCAAGTTAAAAATCAAAAGAATGAATTGCTGTGTGTTTTTGTTGTCTCTTCTGGAAATACTCATAGTGTGTTAGTGTGTTTTCTTTGTGATTCAGAAGGAAAGTTCTGAAGCTGGGAAGATTGAAATGAAAGGTAGTTTTTTTGTTGTTTATTTTTTGTTTGTTTTTTAAAATTTCCCCTTGCTAAGTAATGAATATTTTAAGTTTGTCCAGGTGCAAGTATACTCCATGGAGGTGACTCCATGCTAAAAGATTACAGGGAAGGATTCTCTTTCTAGGGGGAAGTCAACAAAGCCACTGCCATTTGTGCACACTCTGAAATTTCACCATTTAATGGAAACCCAGTATCTAACATTAAACTCCCATCCTGCACATGTCAAGGCCCACATGAGTTTAAGCTTCTTGTTGCTGCTGAGGGTTATCTTTCCTATTTGCTGTATTAAAATGCACATTTAAAAAAAAATAAGCCCAGCTTTTAGCATTTTCAAGACTTGGTGTATTTAGTAGCCACTTTTCTTTTCTTTTCTTTTTTCTCCTTTACACAGTGTTTTGAAAGTGTGTTTTAAAAGCACTTCCAACCAACTTTCGAGTTTTCTTTTGAAGTTCTGTTTCTGAGTGTCAGGAATAAACACAGTGACTAAAAACATGGCAGTCAGTTTCTTGACAAGTCTGGAATTAAATCTAGAGGGCTGGTATTACAAAGATTAAATATTTAATATTAAGTTGGCTTCTAATTTTTTTTTCTCATCATTTCGGAGGTCAGAGCTAGCTGACAATTCACTTACAAAATGCTGCCCTTGTACAAGGACCTATTTAGTTTAAACCAGGATCCCGAAATCTGGGTTATGGCTAAGAGGATGAGAAAACAAATAGCTGTGCTGAGCTGCCTCAGGTGCCTGACAGCATCACTGCCGTGGGCTTGCACAGCTCCAGGCTGCTGCATCTGACCTTCTCCCCACCATGGTGGTGTAATTGGAGTCAGCCTTCTTGAAGATGGAGCCTTTTATTTTTGTGGCTTTCTGGGGAGTTGTAATGCCTACCTGCTTTTCCTTTTAATCAGATGTCTGAGAGCTGCAGCTTCGGGTCAAACGAGCATATTCACACCTGGTTTTTACAGGGTTTTCAGAAACTGGAGAATTAGGTTTAAACGGAAGCCGATCCTGAATAGTCCCATTTCAGTAAATGGCCTGCCTGCGTACAGCTCTCTCCAGCACTAGCTGGGCTTAGAGAAGGTACTGACACCTGTAATTTGTAACACAGTTAAAATTGTTTATCTGACCTGCACACACCTGTAGTCAAGGGGAAACCAGCTTATTTTAAGTTTAGCTGTGGAATTTTGCTTGTATTCCCAGATGTCCCTTAATTCATTTGGTAGAAACTAATAGCAGTAGCAAGATTTCAAAGTTAATTGGCAGCTGCTAGTGAAGAGTCCTGTGAATGGGCTGGAGGAACACCCTCAGGGCTCGAGGCTGCACACAGATGTGTGGCAGAGTACTAATTCTGAGTTCACGTAATCATCGTACGGAAATATTTAAGATGGGGCTCTATCAAGTCTCATCTGTTGAGACATGATCCTTTTGTGTCTGGCAGGCCTCATGCAACAAATTTTCTTTCTTTTAAGTGATCCCCCAAGCTGTCAAGTTCATTTGAGCAAACCATACTTGAGGGAAAACGTGTACAGTGTCTCTGGCGATGGCAAGCTGCTGATGACATATTTTTAGAATTTGAATTTTTTTTTCTTCCCCCACCCTTGGAGAAACTGAACTTTTATTTAAGCTCCCTGCTGTTAACATTGGAAAGAAAAGTTTCCTGTGCCAATGTTTGCCCAAATGGAAGAAAATGTTTGCATTTCGTATGCAGTGTTCATAGACTTGATGAGTCGAACAGTTTGGCACCGCTGGTGAGCATGCCTGCTTGGGGTTCTGAAGGGCAGGCAGAGCCGGTGTCGTACCATTCTGCTGAGACTGTAAAGTGTGCCTGCACAGTTCTGTTCACATGGGTCAGGCTTGTACTCAGGACTGACTTGCAGGGGCTTTGAAGGTCAGATCTTAGGACATAGGTGTCTAGTTGGCTAAACATTGGTGACCAAAAAGACATCACTTTCCTCATTTACTCGGGGTAAAATGAGTTCAAACCCTGGATCAATCTCATTTTTCTTGGCAAGGTTGTGTGTAGAAAGGACTTTGAGTGTTTCTCCGATTTTGGCTGCAGTAGTGTCAACTTGCCAAGATCCATTGTGCTCTTTAACCCTTTCACTCTGGAAGTTTGTGCCAGCAAATCAATCTCTGACATGTTGCAGACTATCTTATAAAAAAGTCATTCTGGGGCTAGGGATGGTAAAGTGCTTGTCCACCGTGCGTGAAGCCTAGGGCCTGTTCCCCAGCACTGCTGTGCCCTGGGCTCATGCCCATAGTCCCAGCCCTTGTAAAGCGAAGCAGGAGGATATGAAGTTCCAGGTCATCTTTAGTAAAATATTGAATTGAGGGCTAGCCTGGGATACATGAAACCTTGTCTCAAAATAAAAAGAAAACCACAAGAGCATAACTAAGGTGTGTGTGTCTCTGTGTGTGTGTGTGTGTCTGTGTGTGTGTGTGTGTAGCCAGATGTTGTTATACATATCTGGAATCCTAACACTTGGGAAAGAAGACAAGAACTTGATGAGTGAAAGGCCACCCTAAGCTACACAGTGAGTGTCTGTCTCAAAAACAAGCAAACTAGCACCACCCAATTGATTGCACTTTCACTGAACAAAATAAAAATATTTTTATATGCAAGATAGAGGTCAAGGAATAAAACACGTCCTGTCCAAGTACATGTGCCACGGAGAGATATTATGACAGCAGTGGAGAATTCTCTGATAAGTGTATAACAAATGACCTAGACAAGAATCTGAATGACAACAATTTGTTCCAAGAACCTGTGCAAGGCGATTTAGGAAGATACACTTTTCTTTGGCTTCGCTCCTGCAGCATCATTGAATCAGGTAAATGATTCTGCCTTGGCTTTGTTCATCACTGGTAAGCCAAGAAGAACATGACATGGGTCATTAAGATTTACAGCTCAAATGTAAATGATTCAGGACCCACAAACAATAATTAAAAACCAACTGTGGCACTGTGTGGCACCGGCTCCTCTGGGTCCTGAGCAGGAACCTCTTCCATTTTGGCTGGAGACCTGTCCATCTGGGTACAGATGGTTGTAAGAGCTTTTTAATGACCTTTTCTAATGCCGGTGAATGTGTCTTTGGATACCATCAGAACCAGTGGATGAGGAGGATACAGACGGCAGGGGAGTGGCAGCTGAGGGAGGAAATGTCCTGAATTTGTTAGACAGCTGTAGAAACATGCAATTTGTTGGGCAGGAAATTGTAAACAAAACAGACTGCACCAACTATCAACACACCTGTGACACCCTGGGATGCCAGCTCCGGGAGTGTAATGGCAACTTTCAGAGTCCATACCTGGAAAAGCCTGTTGAACACCGAGCGAGTGCCAGCGTCCTTGGATGTTTTTTTTTTTTGTGCATGGGGCCAGAGCTTGCCTGGCAGTATCAAGTAGCCAGGGACATGAGGAAGTTCAGCCATCAGAGGGAAGCCAGGTCTAAGTTCTCTGCTGTGGCTTGGCTGTGTGGTGGTCTCCTGTGTGTGACAGTAGTGTGTTGCTGAGGTGCTTAAGTTAAGGAGCCAAAGAGCTTGAGAAACATACTTCATAGTTGTAGTGTAAGAGCTGGCCATGTTCTCCGGGTAATTCTCAAGCACACATCTGTTGAGAAATATCCCCTTGAGGATTTCAAGGTGACCCCGAAGAGGCTGAGGTTCCTAAGGGGGCCGTGGGAAGACACTAACTGGATTCAGTGTTCACCAAAGCATCTCCTCTTGTAGATAAATATCTTTCAGAACATGGGCACAGTGGAGATGCAAGTGCTAAGAACAAAAATGTGTTCCCTTGATGAATCTGTGTAGAAGAGCCAGCCGAGTGACGTTGGGGTTTGGATGTAAGCCACTTCTTGAGTCTAGCATCTGTTCCTAGCCCTGGATCTTCCCATTTAAGGTCCATTCTGTCATCATGCTCACCCAGTTTAACTAATCAGATTATTGAGTCTCAGAGGCTCATTTTCAGGTTCATGGTCAAAGATTTCTTAATTCTCTAGAGGATTCCATTAATTTCCTACTTTAAAAGACCAGATGGGGTATTGGCTTTATGAACCTGAACACAGAGCTTTCATTAACAGGGAGATTTTTTTTTGCAAACTGGAAATCTCTTGTGATTGCAATTTATAATAATTATTATGTGAAGTAAGAATTCAAAAAGGGATATTGTCTGTTTATGGTGCATATTCTTTAAGGCAAGAGGTGCACAGCAGAGGGATCCCCAGGAGACCTTTCTTGGATGTTCTCCTGGGGCTGCAGGAGGCGGGGAAAGATGGCTGTTGCCCAGAGTTCCCTGTGTCTTCCAGAGTGTGAGAGATTAAACTTGATGATGAGGAAGCCGGGCAGCAGGGGACATGGAACAGTGCGAGGAGAGACTTGGGTCATTTAGGAACCAGAGAAACAAAATTAGTCAATGAAGAGAGCGAGGGCTGACTAACAGGAAGGAAGTCTTTCAAGATAAGATCTTCCAGAGGCCTGTCTGTGAGGTAGGATGTGCCGCCAGCAGCAGGCACAGCAACATCAGATGCTGCTTTGACTTTTTGTTAATACATTCATATTTTCACCCATTATTTATCTTGTCTCTTACCTTTGGAAAAAAACCTTCATTGGGCATTAAGTGATAGGCCCCAGCTCACTGTGCCCTCTCCTTTCTTCCTCCTGTAGTATTTGTATTCTAAATTATGATTGAATGAGTTCCTGAATCTTTTATCTTTAGTAGATTATAATGTTGTATAGTTTATGTAAATATTTGTCTGGAGGTGCCTTAAGTACTGGCTCCTGTAAAGGCTCACATCTGAATTGTTTTATTGCAGTCACTCTGTTTAAATTAAGCCCTAATCTCTTCAATCCTATTGTCAAGGCCTGACTCTTGGCTTGGGTTTAATGGAGGTAAAATTTGGTTAGTTCCTTCATGTGGTATATTTAATTTGATTTTTCAGGTAGTGATAAACATTGGGGTTTGGGCTATTGGTTCATTGGCATTAATATGTAAAAGCCTTGATCTCAACTATGGAACAGTTTAGTGCACTCTGCAGCAGAAATGTCTTTAGATGTATAATACTCTGTGTGTGTGTGTGGGAGGGAGGGAGGGAGGGAGGGAGGGAGGGAGGGAGGGAGAGAGAGAGAGAGAGAGAGAGAGAGAGAGAGAGAGAGAGAGAGAGAGAAGACTCTGATTCTGCTGTGGCTCTCAGCTGAAGCAAACACCCAAGTGGCTCATGCTTTCCAGAGGCTGGTATTTGTTGCTTCTGGAGGCCTGGGAGGTAGCAGTTTGATTTGTATCTTCCAGTTCTCATGTTCTGTAGGAGTTTTCTAAATATAGCAGTCTGGAACGTAACTAGGTCATGTGATGCAGCAGAGACTCGACTGTCCATTCTTGTTTAGGCTAATAGTCCTACCCACTTGGGCATGCCGTTCCCCTCACACCTCAGGGCAGGAATTTTGTTTTCTTCTAATGAATAAGAAAAGCATACAAGCTCAGCCACAACAGTGCAAATGACTGGCATATCCCAGAACTGGCAAGAGTGTTCCCCTAAGATCTTACTTGAATGCTTCAGTAAAACCTTCTCAGTGCTTGTAAGATAGGGAAGGAGGGGATAAAACATTTCTTTACATCAAATTCAATGTGTTTGTGAGTCATTAGTGTAGTTTCTTGTCCATTTCTGAACCAGATATTGAAAGAGTCAGATCCATATCATAGTATACGGTAGGAATACCTACACCATCTTTTTTAATACAGATGTTCTCCGCTTTAAAACTTGATGTATTGACATCTGAGCTGTGCCTGTCAGGGATACTCCAATTGCTTTAGCACACTAATGTATGACTTTGCAAAGATTCCCCACAAATTTCCCATATACAGAGAGCTCCCTTAGTCATGTAATGCATGATTCAATTAAAATGTTTTGATTTGCATTTAACTTTGCAGGAATTGACTGTCAAGGTGATATAACAGTTTAATGAGCTGCTGGGGGGTGATTGTGCAGTCTCCAGCCAGCCGCTTATCAAGTGAGTTGAGATCTGTTTTCCCCCCCGATGGTTAAAGAAAGATAGGTACTGGGCCACATTCTTCTTTACTGTTGTCTTTCCTCCTGTGTTTCTGTAAGCACACTGACGTGTACAGCCTGGATGAGTTTTACATGTCTCTTTATACATAATAAATGGCCACTGCAAAGCTTCTCAACCCACTGCAAATGCTTTTGAGTATATTGTTCTGGAGACTCCACCCCTATCTCATCTCTGCTCTCTTATTAAATCACATTTCTCATGGCTGACATGATTCGGTCTAAACAGTAACTATTTTAGTTCTCAAAAATATTAAAAAATTGCCCAGATCATTCTCTGATTTTATTGCTTCCCCATTTTGATGCCCAGGGTGGAGCCCAGGACCCTGAGCATTCGAAATATGTGCTGTATCACAAAGCTACACTTCAGCCCGATGGCATTTCTTCTGCTAGCTTTTCTCACTTACTGTTTCCCTGAGCTTTTGGGCTGTGAGTACAGAATCTAACCCCATCCCCAGCTCCCCTACCCCATGTGTCTGTAATCCTTGCAGTTAAGCAACATGAAGCTGGTCTGTGGCTATCCACTGACTTGGAGCAGAGGCTACTGCAGTATCTTAGGACTAGAGTTATGGACTGAATCTGAAAGTAAGACGTTTAGTCCTAGTGCAGAGCAGAGTGTAGTGCTAGGGTCCCGGAGCACAGGATGAATTTAAATAGTGTGGTGTGCTTTATCTGTGCTTGCTGCTCCTAACTGTCTTTGCTGCTTAGATACTGATAAGGAACAGCTACAAGAATACTAGATGTGATTTGTGCTACTGGAGCTTACTGTTCCCCGGCAGATTTGTGCATTCCGTGTTTCCAGCGTGAGCTGTTCGCCTCATCCTAGGCTTTAGTGATTCTGATGGGCAGAAATAGAAGTATCATTGTTTCATATTTTCTCACTCTGGAGATTTAATACAAGAAAGCAGAGGACAATTGGCCAAAGATACACAGCTTTGAATATGATTCCCGCTTTTCACAGAAATGTGTCTTTGATTATCGCTTCATAAATGCATGACCCAAAGCTAAAATTTTCTGTCAGGGTCTTCAGTGGAGTTGTGTATTAGTGGCGTGACTTGGCATTATTGTCTGAGGTACTGTGTCGTGGCACTACTAAAATGCTGAGAGACATGCTGCTGGCACGGCAGATAACAGTGGGCTGAGGAGCTTCACAAGCCGCAAACGCTGTCTCACCAATACTTGTGTTTGGGGGTTCTATTATATAAGTAGAAAGGGGGCCCGGGTGAGGCAAACAGTGAAGCCCAGCTAAGTTCTTCCACCCTAAAATCACACTGGCTTTTTCTTACATGCATTTTTTTTTTTTTTTTTTTTTAAATCCCCCACAAAACCTACCCTGTTTATCTCACTTGGATCAGAATCAGAATTTGATCATGGCTTAATTTTTTTCTTTTTCTTTCATTTAAAAAAAAAATCATTTTTGACCTATTTGCCTCCTTTAAAAAAACACAAATCTTTTATGATCCATTTCCCTCCTATGCTAATTCCTTCTGCATATACCTTATATAACGTTTGAAAGCTCATAAGCAGACTCTTGAATGGCACACGCTAAGGGTTGAACTATTTGTAGAGAAAGAGTGCAGGGGATATCAGCGTAAGCAACAATTGGCCGTCTGCAGACTAAAATTGCTCTTCCGGGTGTCACCTTGTTAGCTCTCCCGGGAGTTATCTCCTAATAGCGCCGTGAGGTGGAGGGAACATTCCACTTCTCAGGTGTGAAAACGATCTGAAAGAGGTTAAGAGATGTTTCCCTGAGTCACTGCAGCCACGGTGTGATTCAGCTGGGATTTGAAACCATTTTTCAGACTCAAAATTTCTCCTTCATTTTCACTGTGTTAGAAGAGGTGTAATATGTCCCTCATGCAATTCTGAAGCCGAAGTTTCCTTTAAAACGCAGATCTTGTAAGGGAATCCTCTTTATTAGAGGATAATTGATGTGTATAAAAAGGTCACCTAAGTGAACCCACTTAAATCAGGTACCAGAAACTTCATAGTAAGTAGAGATAGCAAGAAGCGAATTAAACTTTACTGTGCTGAGTGAAACCCGAAATTAAAAATGTTATTTTATCTTATATTTAGCAACACTGAAATTTTAATCCCACCTCTGTGTTAGTTCTTACTCCGAGTCAAGAGGTGATTGTTCTCAGGGCCATTTTCCTGACCCAGTTGGGTGGTGGGAAGCCAGCACAGCTCCTGCTGCTGGGATAAGGTGACCTGACAAAAGCAACTTAGTGGAGGAGAGGGCTGCTTTGGCTCACAGTTCCAGGTGCAACAAGCCCATCAAGGTCAGGAAGGCAGCAGCTTGCATTTACAGTGGAGAAACAGCGCGGTGAATGCATGCATACCAGAGCTTTCCAGTTTAACAGTCCCTGCTCAGGGAATATCCCTACTCACAATGAGTGTGTCTTCCCGAATCAGTGAACACAGTCAAGACAGTCTTTCACAGACCGCGTGGAAGCTCAGAGCCCCGTGTCTCTGCCAATTTCAGATTCTGTAACGTAGACAATGGACACTAACCATCAAGAGTCCCCCTTTGCACAGTCTAGCTTAGGTGTCTCCATTGCAGGTTTCCTTTCTGCATGTGCTTTTGTTTGTTTGTTTGTTTGTTTTTGATTTTTTTTGGGGGGGACTCAGTTTTGAAGGGTGCTCATTCGATTTTTGATTCTATTTGTTATTCAAGTAGTTCTATCACATGAATTGATTTCATCAAATTCTACATTTTTGCTAATTTTTACCGTAATGCTGCAGTCTGGTTTTTTTGGACTGGTATGCAATATAGAATCTTCCAGGGACCTACAAAGACTATACATAAAGACAGATTATTTTACTAATTGAGTGGAGATTAAGTTTATAAGTGTTTGATATATTTTGTTATGGCTTTTATTTACTTACTAATGACAAGGGGATCAAATGATTAATATTAAAATAACTAATAAAACCATTGCATAATTAAATATTGCAAGGTTGTCCTTTCCTGTAGAAGCAGTGGATGCTTATATGTTCTAGTCCCCAGGCATTTATTTTATGAAAATAAAAGTCTATCAAGTAAAGCATAATGGAAGTCACAAAAAATAAGTCATGATTCTAAAAGAGAACTTTATTTTAATGTATCATTTGCATTATTTAGTAGATTGACGAATGCATGGTTGTGTGTATGTGTAATAAGTATGGAAGTGATATTTGCAGAAGGAATCACTTCTTCTGAGATATCACAAGAAGGGATGGTAGGTATTAATTTTATCCTTATAGATAATAAGCCATACTGGTAGGGCTTCTGTTTTACTCTTCTGTTTACTAGCTATGTGAATGAACACTTTCAAGTTATACGGTCTCACAGTGCCTCAGTTCCCCTGTTTTGTAACAGAGATGTGATATCTCTGTAATAGGTTTATTTTGAGAACTGAGTTAGGATATACATGTAGCGTGTCTGCAAACACAGACTGACACTTAGAAAGCTCTCGGTGAATGATAGGAGGGCTGTCAGGGTGGGCCTTCAGTGGTTAGGGGCGCTCATAGTTTCTGAAGAAGAAAACCTGTTGAAAACTGCTGCAGGCTGGGGCCAGAGCATCAGTGCCTTCCGTCATTAGCAAAAATACATTAGCAAACAAACAAATACAATGAATAAATAAGATCAGAAAGAGGTGTTTCTCTAAGAACGTAAGTTCGTTGTTGAACCGCAAATAAGGATTATTTGCTTATTTAAAAAAAGACAAGTTTTATTTTTTTGCTTATGTACAATATTTCTCCCCTCTCATGTGCTTCTTTTGAATCCTCCTCCATAAGTAAACTACGCATCCCGCCCCCCACACCCCTTTCTCTGTGTGTTTGTCTCTCAACACAGAAACCTTCCAGCCTCTACTTGAGTGACTGAGATGGTAGTTTTAGATCTCCTTTCCTCATGTGTAAATGCAGTGGCTGTCCAGTGAGGCTTTATCTTGCAGCTGCTTACTTGCTTCCAGTTGTAGGAGTTGACGGTGACAGATGAACAGTGATTGAGGTGTGAATAAAAGTTTGGAAAAGATAAATAATGCCGCTTTCTGTGGAAAGTGCTGCATTCTTCCATTGTGGGGCATGACTGTTTATTAGCTCTCCTGGGGAAGGGCTCCTGATGGTTGCAGCATAACTGTGGTTGTGAATGAACTCAGAACTTGGTGGTGGTAAGTGATGTGGAAATAGACACCTTACTGTGTCGCCGTTCCTGTGGCATTTGTAACTCCAGTGCGGCGTTAGCCCCCTGGGAATCAAAGGAAGAAGCATGGTCTTGTTGCTAAAGTTTGTCTTGTCCTCCATTCTCTAGTTGAGAACAGAACCTGCTAGAAGGCTGTGTTGTTCTTCCTCCTATGGAAATGTGATTGTAAATCACTGTAAGAAAGCAACCTCAGTATAATAACAATTAAAAAGATTCAAGCTTGCTTCATAAAGCTGCTTATAAAAGTAGGTTCAGTATTTGTTTTTTAAATTGCTGGTCTGCTCCATAAACTTGTTTACAGGCTTCCTCATTTCAACTTCCTTTAGCCTCAGAATACCGCCCCCCCCCCAAAAAAAAAAACCCTAGTGCCTAGTGGGACTAAACTAGAATATTTCCAGGCTTTATGCTAAAACCTTGTGGCCTATTGTTGTAAGTTTTATGAATTTTCTTAAATCTTATAAAAATACTTAATAAAAAAATCAGATAATCAAATAAAGGGGCCTCAATTTCTTCCTTTAGTTGCTGGGTTGGAGCCCTTGCTGTATTTTAATTGACTTTGGATTTTATCAAATTCTGGCCCTGTTTGCAGAAATGTGCCTTCAGGAGTTCCCACTTGCCTGTGAAGGTCTATGATACCATACACAGCAATGACTTCTTACAGCAATGAATTCTGTCCCCATAATTTTTCCAAAATAGAATTCTCCTTTCTTGGACCAAAAAAAGAATCATGTCTTTTCTTGATTTCTTAAGGGGGAAATGAAGTCAGACTTTTTGGAGTCACCAATGAGTGAGACTTCTCTGTTGTATAATGTGACATGACAGATCCTGTAATGGCCATCCCAGTTATTAGCATATATTCTACTGTTTATTAAGCCTAAAAAATGTAAACCTTTCCTATCATTCCGTAACTAAATATAGCAATGAAATTTTATCTCAAGTCAGGAACATTGTCCAAATCTGATTTGATGTGTGTAGGACACTGAACAGCCATTGAGTGGTACAGATTGTGTTAAATGGGCCTGAAATAATGTTCAGGAAAGAGAATCACTTTCTATTCTTCCTGACACAAACAGTTTGTCACACACGCATCCCTCTCCCCATCTTGTTAGCGTAGTCGTTACACTTCCCATTACAAGTTTTATTCAAATAGTCTAGTTTTCCTTGATTAGGTTTACGTGAATACATTGCAATTACAGACAAGGTTTTATTAATATATGCAATTAAACATGTAATTAATATGTGTAATTACACAGTGAGAGGCGTGCCAGAGCCGGGCTCTATGCTAATTTATTGCCTAGGTATTGCACACACCGAGACAGGGTTTTATGTGCACGGCACTTACTCCCACTGTAAATCTGCAGTGGTCTATATCATCAGAGTGTGAGCCTTTTCATGGGAGTTCAGAAAATCATTTTTATGGTCATGCAAGCAACTGGATTATGGTTGTCCTTTGCTGTAACTATATAAAACATCCCACCCAGAGAATTCACGAAGAAAGTTGGGTGTGAAAATGCTTGGCTTAATTGTTTGTGTATTTAGTGTTTTCATTTCCTTGTTATGATCATCTGTTAAATGACCTTTTCCTCGTCTCTTAAGCCTTTGGTTACTTTCACTTTTTTAAACTCTTGAAAGAACTTTTTCTGCATTTTTAAAAATGATGCTATCCCTAGCCATTGGATTTTTACCTATCTCATCCTTGATCACCTATATCTTTGTAAGTAGGCTTGATCTACGATTCCCAGAAATTCTATGACTTCCTTGCTCTGTTCCCAGGTTGTCTTGTCTGTTTCTTTTTCTTAGAAAAGAGTTCCAAATTGAAACTATGGCAAGCAAAGAAAAACAGCCATGATCTATACCACTGTACAGTACTGGAGGGGGGTAGGAGCTACCTGAGAGACTTTATATCTGAGAAGTAAGGGCCAATCGAGGCTGACACCGTGGTTGAATCTAGGTGCTGTCGTCTAATGAGCTTTGCTTATGAAGGAGGAGCTTCACATGGTAATAGGAGGCATACTTACCATGGCACCATTAATGCACAAAGAATTCCTGGTTGTAGTTGATTCCAGTGTGCTCAAAATGTGTGCCATTTTCAGTGTCTGGTTAGGGTGTTGAGGATGGTCCAAGGCCTGGCTCAGGAGCTATATAATTTTGATATAAAGGATTAAGTTGATATACTTCCCTCAGAAAAACAGGAGCACTGAAGTTGACTGCTATCCGAATAGGCATGTTTCCAAGGGGGACCTGGGAACAGATGTGTTGTCTGTTCTGAGTACACTGGGATCCGTCCATGCTTTGCTTACAGACCCCCGTCTGTCTGGTGCACTCTGCCCTCTAAAAGCTTCCTGAATTGCTTTGTAAACAAGGCAGCGACTACAGCTGCAACTGTTGGAGTTGGACTTTTGCCAGCTTGAAATTCATCCCTGCCCCGATGCTATATATCTGGAATCAGAAAAAAAGAGAGATTTAAAATAATAAATAAATAAATAAATAAAGCACATTCCCTGAAAAAAAGATTGTGTCGAAGGTAAAGCAGTACAGATCTCTGGAAGCTGTAGGCACTTCCGGACTATTTTGACTTTTATGCTTTGCCACCGGATCAGGTTTCAGCACTTTTCATGTGCTTTCTGTTGCCCACTTACTCAATTGGGCCATTGCTTCATTAAAAAACCATCATTCCAGTGTCCTTTTATCTTTGGGCTTCCCTTGGCTCAAGAGTACTAGAGTCAGCCCTTGAGTGAATGAATGGAGATTGTTTTTCAGAATTTCTCCGTTCAGCATGCCAGTGTTTAACAATTAAAGAAAGAAAGAAGACAGAAAGGAATAAAGTAGGGAGTGGGATTTCTTAAGAAATCTTGTTTTCGGATTGTCCTGCCTGGCAGTTGCTTCAGTGGCTGTGCTGCGTGGATTTCACGTCCCCTTTGTATGTTATAGAGGGGTGTTGAGTGCCTTCTCTGAATGTCAAAATACCAGTGTTTTTGCAAAAATTGAAGTTGGATTTTGCTTTATTATATTCTTGGCTTGTTGATGAGGTTGGCGCTTAGCCGCTTTCTTCCTATCTGGCTATTGACGTCTCCCGCGCAGGTGCGGTCCTCTGCGCCTCTCACCAGATGAGGGTTTAAAGCCATTGTTCATCTCTATGTGGACTTGAAGCTGTTCATGCTGCTGCATTGACCTCTTTGGACTGATGATGTACTACATTGTGCAATTAGGGCTGGCTTTACCGATTTAGTGTGCTTTTAGTTTGTTTCTCATTGCAGGATTAGAGCTAAAATCATTTCATTTTAGTAGCCGCAGAAAGCACAAAATGTTGAATTTCCTGCCAATATTCTTTTTTTTTTTTTGAATAACATCAAATGTAACTTTTCTGTTGGAATAAGTATTTTCTGGCCAACATCGTTTCCTTCCCTCAGCTTCCCTTGGCTTCTTTTATCACAGCGTATAAACTGTTCAGGAGCCACAGAAGAAGGGTGACCAAACTATCTTCCTGGAGTAGAGTTGGTTCTGAATAAGTGCTTCTAGTAAGAACGTGTGGGCTCTTTGGCATGTAGTACTCCATAGTAAGAGGAGGATTAAGTCGCGTTTCCCAGGAGCATCACTGGATGCCTCCTTCTTATGTCCTGAGACTTTAGATCACCCACCAACACGGTTGTGAACTTCCCCACAGCTTTTGGCCACCCCACATGAGTGCTGGCCTTCACAGCAGCATAGAGAACCAGGCTCTCATTGATTTATGCCTTTTGGTTGCAGTCCCAGATCTTGGATTGTGCAGGGGTTTCAACTGATGGGTTCAGCCAACTAGCTGTAGGCTAAAGAAGTGAGCTGTTGTGTCAGAAGGAAAAATTGTTGTTTGAGGAGTTAAAATGACAGGTTTTGGGGTTAGTTGGAGTTACCAATCTAATATGGGAGTGTGTTTATTTATTTATTTTAAAGGAAGACATCATTTATTTCCATTCTCCTGTAAAAGTAAGACACAGTCAGCTTCTGTCTGAGCTGTTGCCAGTTCTCAACATTACCACCTCCTTTACGGTTTCATTTTTCAAAAAATGGGTCCTGTTTTCAAATTTGTTTGAGTTTGGAACTTGTTCAGTTTTGGAGCCTGTGGAGATGGAGAACACTTTTTAGAAATTTGCTAATTAAGGGGCTTAGTCATCATTCACACTGGCTTACCACACTGCTCTTCAGTACACAAAGACTAAAATGCCATGACAGAGTTCAGTTTGAAACAAGTTGCTCACTTGACTACGTGGGAGAGTCTTGAAACCTTGATGTGGAAGGCCAGGTCGCTGGGCCATGTCGTGAGGTTTCACAAAGTCATCCTGACCTTTCCATGTTGATATGCTGCCATGCTCCCCCATGGCCCCTTTCACAGTCTGTGTGTTAGCCCTTCAGTTTGAAAGGTGGTCTAAATGAAAAAATGGCTCCCATAGGCCCATAGAGAGTGACATTATTTGAAAGGATTAGGACATGTGGCCTTGTTGGTGTAGGTGAGACCTTGTTGGAGGAAGTAGGTTTTGAGGTTTCAGAAGCTCAAGCAAGGCCCAGTGGCTCACTCTCCTGCTGCTGATCCAGAGGTGGAAGTCTCAGCTACCCCTTCAGCACCATGGCTGCCTTCTCTGTGGTTATGCTTACCACCATGATGTCAATGAACTAATTTTGAAAACTCTGAACTGTAAGCTAGCCCCAGTGAAATGTTTTTCTTTCTAAGAGTTGCTGTAGTCACAGTGTCTCTTTGCAGCAATAAAAACCCTAACTAAGAGCTAAAGAACGAAGTTTTTCAGCCTTATGGAATCAGTGCAGGAGCAGAAGCACACTGAGATCACTGGCACCATTGGAACGACAGTTGACCACTAACACTCCCTTCGGGAGAAGGGCAGTGAACGGGGTCTTCATGGTCTGTGCGGAAGAGTTGTGGACACTGCCACAACTGCTGACCTTTCAGGTGGGAGGTCATCGCACTTGCTCACTGGGAAAGCCAGCAGCTAGCTACAGCTGTTTTGATTCTGTCCAATAGAGGAGAACACTCTTTACATATACACCCAAGAGTATTCAATTTTGACTTTATTATTATTCTTTTTATCAGGCCTGAACTCTGGGGGATGCTTCATATTAGATACCACCAAACACACAGCTCTCACAGTGATGCCTGTACCGATATTCGTCTCAGGAAATGATGTGACTTTATTTGGTTATATTTAGGCTTCGTTAGATTTATTGCCAATTATCTGGGTTTTGTTGTTACTGTGTTTTGTTTTTAAAAACAAACATCTTTAAAATTTAACATTACCAGCATACTTGGAGGTCTGTAGCTCACTCAAAGAGGATTTGAGTAAATTTCTTCTTAAACAGAAATTCTTATTGATGTGACTGAATATATGAATAATGAGGAAGTTTCTGAATGTTTTAAAGAAACAGGAAGTTCTATTTTTAGAGTATGGAGTCTAAAGATACTCTTTATGTTTATATACAAATATTTTAGGGGGAAATCTTGATAGGAAAACTGAATGGAAAAAAAAAAATCAAAACACCAGGTTAAACCAAAGCAGCTGAGGAGTCCTTTAACGAAGGCAGCTGTCTCTGGTGCAGGTTGTCACCGAAACCTATCCCATGTCTATGAGAGGCCTGACCACAGCAGCAGAGGAACGCATTGTCACACTTAGCTATGTCACATCGTAATGTGTTGCTGTCTTCCCTGGTCTTGATTCTCATCCTCTTTCTTAGGGTTAAGCTGTGTGTTATGTTACTGGGGATTGAACCCAGGGTCTCAAACATTTGGGGGAAAGCTCAAGGAGCCCATTGGGATCTATTCCTAGCCCAGTAATCTTCAACATAGCGTTCATCCACCCTGTGGATGGAAAATTTTAGCCGTTTTCTTAAATGTGTCTGTGTGTAGGTCCATGCACATGAGTGTGGTACCTGCAGAGGTCAGAAGACTTTGGAGTCCCTGCAGCGGAGTTACAGATGGTTGTGAGCTGCCTGAAGTTGGTTCTGGGAGCTGAACTTGGATCCTCTGGGCGAACAGCAAGCACTCTGAACCTCTTAGCCATTTTTTCAAGTCACTAGTTATTTCCTTTTAAGCATTTGCATCTCTATCCAGGTGGTATCATTCTGCGTATTTTAAATAAATATTAATGCTATATGTGCTTCTGGGCTAGGAGCATAGTGTAATGTGCAGTGCATGCACTCCTCTGTGCACTAATTCACTACCCTGCTGCTGTAATTTTAAATTTGCTCTTCACTCTCATTTGTGTGACTTATTCATCTTGGTTCATGCAGTTATGATTTTTAATTTTCATTGCTATATGGGAAAAGAAATATAGAAAAAAAGAAAATAATCGGGGCTGCCCGGCAGGTCATTTTCAGATTCTGAGTCCATCTCCAGGGCAAGGATAGCACGGCATGTGTGCCGAGCAATCCCTGGATGTGTGTGATTGCTTTGGGCTTCCTTGGCTTTCTTGGATAACATGGCTAGGCGGGGCATGCTCCTGGCTGGTTTCCTAGGTGCTGTGTGAGGGTCCCATTGCTTCCTGCTTTCCCTGTTACTGCTATTGCCCAGGTGTTCATTTGATCATAGTGGAAACGTATCCCGTGTTCTGCTATGTATTTCTTTGACTTGTGAGGCTCAGTTTCAATGCACATTTTTGGGCCATGTGGGTTTTCTCTTCTGTCGGTTGCCTTATTAGATCTGCTTTTTAGGCCATTCTGTGTTTCCTCCTGATGTGCAGAAGCTCTCCATGTTCTGCACACTAATCTTTCCTTACTCATATGCATCTCACGTTTGCAGCTTGTTTCTGTACCCTGTTTGTGCTATCTTCTGTTGAACAAAAGTTTTTAATTTGAATGCAGGCAATTTTGCTCTGTTCTTTCAAGGTTTGTATTTTTTGTGCCTCCTTAAAACAATCCTCCCTTTCTCCCTCCAAGGTCATAGAAATGTCCTCTCTGTGCTTTTTTTCCTCAGAACATTTCAGAGTTTTTGCCTTTTGCTTTGAGTTAACTTGTCAGGCATTTTTGTGTCATATAGGAACAATCTTGCTCTTGCCCCTTCCTCTGTCTTCCTCTTTCTTGTGGTTTCTGTTGTCTCAGTGCTACTCTAAGAAAAGCTTCCCTCTCTCCTTACCTCCCTCCCTTTCTCCCTTAAACATGTCTCTGACAACATGTCAGAGAGATGAGGTGGCTCTGGCCTGGAATCCCAGCCTGCCTGGTATATCCTGAGTTCCAGAGTAGCCAGGGCTACATAATGAGACCCTTCCTCAAAAACAAACAAACAAACAAACAAACAAAACAGAGAAAATAGAAGAAAAATAATTTAACTCTAAAAAAAGTGATTTTAGACTTAAATGAGAGAAAGTTATAAAAGTCATACCAAACCTCCCATAGACTGATCATCCAGGTTGTCCAGATGTTGCCATCTTGTATAACCACAGCCAGAGTGTGGACACCAGAGAGTCACAGCGGTGCAGCACTGTTACCTACTCCCTAGGCTGTAGTAAAATCTTACCAGTTCTCCCCGATTCCCTTGTTCTCCTCTGGGCTAGGAGGACACATGTACCTGGCTTTGTCATATCCCACTTAGCAATCTGTGACCGCTTCTCAGTCTGTCCTTTGTCTTTATTAGCTTGATGTTGTCAAAGACAACTAGTCAGATTTATTTATTTTTTATTTTTTTTTTTTTTTTGGTTTTTTTCAAGACAAGGTTTCTCTGTGTAGCTCTGGCTGTCCTGGAACTCACTCTGTAGACCAGGCTAGCCTTGAACTCAGAAATCCGCCTGCCTCTGCCTCCCATGTGCTGGGATTAAAGGTGTGCGCCACCACCACCCGGCCAGATAGATGTTTTGAAGACTGTCCACAATTTTTTTCTGATGTCATGTAGGTAGATTTTAACTAAACACAATCTGTGTCCCTCTTGGTGCGTTATATGAAGAATTTGGTCTTCAGTACCCATTGGTCCTGTGCTTAATGTTGATTTTTTTCAGTCTCTTGGTGTTGTGGTTTGTATAAGCCCAGGGAGTGGCACTATTAAAAGGTGTGGCCTTGTTGGAGTAGGTGTGTCACTATGGGTGTGGGCTTTAAGACCCTCTTCCTAGCTGCCTGGAAGCCAGTCTTCTCCTAGCAGGCTTCAAATGAAGAGGTTGAACTCTCAGCTCCTCCTGTACCATGCCTGCCTGAGTACTACTATGCTCTGCCTTGATGATAATGGACTGAACCTCCAAACCTGTAAGCCAGCCCCAATTAAATCTTGTCCTTATAAGAGTTGTCTTGGTCATGGTGTCTGTTCACAGTAGTAAAACTGTAACTAAGACACTTGACTTCAGTGGTCTATTAGTCGGGGTTCTCTCAAGGAATCAAGTTGATTGTGTGTATGTGTGTCTGATAAGAGGGGATTTATTACAGTGGTTTATAGGCTGTGGTACAGGCAGTCCAACAGTGGGCATCTCCTGAAGAAAATGCCATAGTTGTTGAATCTATGAACCTGAATGTCTCAGCAGTCCTGATCTGCTGCTGGAGCTCTCTCCAGATTCCTCATTGGACTTGGCTGTAAGGCTACACTGGAGTGTTGAAGTCTGTTCTTACCTTCCGCAAAGGATAGATGAGCTAGACTGAGGGCAGGCAGCAAAGGCAGCAGTTTCATTTTCCTGTGTCCTGTGTGGATGGTGTGACCCACATTTAGGGTGGGCTTTCCCATTCCAAATGATGTAATCAAGAAAATCCCTACAGGAATGCCCAGCTGGTTGGGTTTCACTTGATTCCAGATGAAGTCAATCCAACAAACCAATACTGGCTCTCACAAGTGTGTACTACATCTCTTTTCCCTCTGCTGTGTTAGCATCTATTCTTGGCCCTGGTATTTGCCAAATGGCTTGCTATTTTCACCCTCCTTTGATACTTTTTAGCTGGAGGTCTATCAGTGTTATTGAGACGCCCGTACTTACCTTTTTTATATTGATATACACATCTGCCTTTACATCTCTGCTATGATCTACCCTTAGGGCTTTGCGTTCTCATGCCTACTTGTAAGCATTGGGCAGAGGTACCCTCACCCCAGTATCACAGATGAGGTACCCTCACCCCAGTCTCACAGATGAGGTACCCTTACTCCAGTCTCACAAGTGGACTGTGCTGGCAATTGTCATTTTACAAATTTGCTTTGTAAACAAAAGTGAGTGGATGCTTTTTTGTTTGTGTTGACCATCCTTTAGACTTTTTTTTTTTCTACATATTCCTCCTTGTTCATACCTCGTGTTTTCCCCGTAGGAGTGCTTTTCTTATTAGATTTTTAAGGAGCACTTTTTATATTAGGCATGTTATCCCTTTGATAAGATGCAAACATTTATTTTTGTAAATACGACATTTCTCTTTAGCTGATGGCATATTTTGTGAGTTATCATGTAGATGAAGTTATTAATCTTTGCTTGTTGCTAGATCTGTGCTTTCTCGTTTTTAGTTTGTAGTAGAATCACCCATTTGCTTTCAAGAGTTTTATAGATTGTGGAGAGGTGGGATGGGTCTAATTTTTAAAAGGCTAAGTAAAATTAAGAGAAAAGTAGAGATTTTGTGTCTTGACACATGAACAGCCTTCTCCTTTGTCAGCATCCCCTAAAGAGCTGAATGTTTGTTAAAAAGGGTGAGCCCACACTGACACTTAATTATCACCCAGTTTTTATGATTTACTTTGGAGTTCACTCTTGGACCTTGTATACTTTGCACAAATTTATAATGATAACGTTTCATCATTATAGCACCACAGAGTATTTCCACTGCCCTGGAAGCCCTCAATCCTCTGCCCCTTCATCCTTCCTGTTACCCTCCTCCACCCCCATCCCAGGACAACCACAGATCTCCTCATTATCTGCACATGTTTAAGTAATAACACACTAATGATAACACACTGCCATTTTGGGGTGTCTTCATTCATTTACAAATACTCGGTGTTTTCTTTTATGGCTTGAGAGCTCATTGCTTTCAGAATAAAGCTGTGCTAAACATCTGTGTGTGGGTTTCTGTGTAAATGCAATTTCCAACTCCTTTGGGTATACCTGAGTATGACTACTGGGTGGCAGCATGTTCAGTTGTATATGATGCTGGCACAGTTGTGGCCGTTGGCCCTCCCCACTGACAATGGCTGAGTTCCTGCTGCTTCACATCCTCAGCACCATTGACTAGGTGCTGTCAGTGTCTTGGATGTGGACCATTGTTAAAGGTGGGCATTGATAACTTATTGTTGCAATTGGCATTTACTTAGTGACTTATGATGCAGAGTTTCCTTGCAAATGCTTGATATATGGATGTGTATAAATGTATATGCATATGTTCATGTATATATCCATATTGTGTTCCATAGCAATCAGAATAGTTTGGGTATATAATGTGAGCTATGAGAGCAACTTAGCTTTGGAGCTTTTCAAATCATTTGTTAAGGTCTTTTCCGTATTGATAGAAGATATTGCCCGTCCTGTACAAAATGTTAGGCTTCGAGCCTTCCTTTTGTGCCACAGAGCATCGTTTAACTCAGGCAGCTAAGCCACACTGTTATGCTTGTAGTATCTCCATACTATGGTTTAATTAAAAAAAACAATTTTTCATTAAAAGAATTACTAGAGAGAGAGCTCAGTGGTTAAGAGCACTTACTGCTCTTGGAGAGGAGCTGGGTTCTGTTTCCAGCTCATAACCACCTATAACACCAGTTCCAGGGATCCAGTGCTAGTGCTGTCTTCTGACCTCCTAGGGCACTAGGCAATATGCTTATTTATGTGAAGATGAACACTCATACACCTAAAATAAAAACAAATTAAAAAAACAATATTTGTTATCCTGTGTATCTCTTATATATCTGCGCCAGAACTTGTAATGAAGGGAAGTCAGCAGAATACTTTTCTTTTCTTTCTTTCTTTCTTTTTTTTTTTTTTTTTTAAGATTTATTTGTTTATTTTATATATATATGTGAGTGCACTGTTGCTGTCTTCAGACACACCAGAAGAGGGCATTAGAACCCAGTATATAGATGGATTCGAGCCACCATGTGGTTGCTGGGAATTGAACTCAGGACCTCTGGATGAGGTCTGGATGAGCACCCAGTGCTCTTAACCACTGAGCCGTCTCTCCAGCCCAGCAGAATACTTTTCAAATCAGTTCTCTCCCACCCTCTTGGGTTCTGGAGTTTCTCAGGTTTCATGTTTGTTCAATAAGTGCTTTTCCCCTTTAAGGCGTCTCATTGGCCTGGTAAGGCTTGCCATGGATCCACTGTAATCAGTCAGTCAGTCTATCTCTCTCTCTCTCTCTCTCTCTCTCTCTCTCTCTCTCTCTCTCAGCTTTTTCTTTCTTAGGGTTTCCCAATAATTCTTTTTGAATGCTAAAAGTAATAGATTTAATTGGTGACCAAATCCTTGGCTTCCTCCCTCCAATTTCTAGGGCCTTTTAAAATCCTGTTTAGTATTGATCATGTTTTTGTGTTCATGTCATATCTGCTTAAAGAGAGTGTGCATTTTCTCTTTGCAGGGTACAAGATTTTATATACAAACCATAGGCTTTTTAGGAATTTAAAAGTAAGTGTGTGTGTGTGTGTGTGTGTGTGTGTGTGTGTGCGTGTGTGTGTGCGTGTGTGTGTGTGTGTGTGTGTGTATGTATGTTGGTCTGTGCATACATGTGCATGTGTGTGCCTGTGAATTCATGCCTGTGTATGTAGAGGCCCAAGTGGATGTTCTGTGTTCTCCTCAGTCGTTCTCCATGTTTATTTTTTAGACAGGGTTTCTTTCTCATTGAGCCTAACGATCATGAGTTCTGATTTTCTGGCTGCCCGATGTGCTTCAGGGATTCCCCTATCTCCTGCCTCTCCAAGGCTGGGTTCCAGTCCTGCTCTGCCCTGCTCAGCTCTTTATGTAGGTTCTTGGGATATGAACTTTGTTCTTCCTAATTATGCAGTAGGTACTTTACTGAGGCTGGAGCCATCTCCCAGGCCCAGGAATTTAAGGTTTCTGTGGGGTTCTGAAGTAAATTTGAATTGTATTGTACATTCAGAGAGGCTCCTCTCCTGTCAGACAGGTGTTCATCATAAGGTCAATGGGCAGACTGTGGAGGACAGTGAACCCCAGAACTTACATGGAGAGAGGTGTCTCTGTAATTTTCTGGACAGAGGATTCATCAATTTTTAAAAAATGTTCTTTCATCTCAAAAAGATAAAGGCTGTTCCAGGTTAAAGTAGGAAAAAGAATGGAATTTAAACACCTAGCAACCAAGAATGCAAAATTGCAAGATACGAAAAACCAGCTCATCCTTGGCCACTGGGATCAGGGTGTACTGATTTGGAAATGAAGGTGTCTTTTAATGTTTCCAGGAGCTGGAAAGCCTGCGGAGTCACTGTCTACATTTACCATAATGGTGTTTTCTCTCCTCTCTCTTTTAGGTAAGTGACAGTCTAAAGCTTGGTTACCGCAGTCTCAAGAATGGATGCATGCTTAAGACTCCATCCCTGTTTCTGCCGCCATGGTAGTAAGTTCTAGTCTCATGTGTGCTGTGCTGCTGTGGACAAGGGGCTAACTTGCAGAAAGAAACTAGGTAATTTCCTGCAAGCCATTTGGTTCTCTCCATGACTTGTTTTTACGTGCTTTTGTTTTATCTTTTGTTTTAAGCAAGCTCTTTGAAGCTGCTCTGCTGAGTTTCTATATACCAGTAAAGAGGCAGGGCTGTTAGGTCTTAAGGGAGGTCTTAATTTCAAGGAAGGTCAACTGTAGCTTTTTCCTTTCTCAATTTTCCCCGTTTTTAAGCAATACAGTAATATAAGCATTATCCCAGGAAGATTAAATCAGTGACTATTTATGCTTGTCCCAGTGTTCCAGAACACAGGTCTAGTTCCTTGTTCCCTTCCAGCTCTATCTTTTCATCAAGATGCCAAGTAACAGTGAGTCTTTGCTGTAGGCAAAAGAAGCCTTACTGTGTACCTGGCATCTCAAGTATCTTTGAGATTCAGCAATCCTGGAGACCAGGCGCCAAAGGATTTTGTAAAGGAATCTGTAGTGGGTCTGAGGAGGCACTTTCAGGGCAGCAAAACATCTCCTTGAACTTACTAGCCACAGTAGAAAAGCCCACTTGAGGTAGGTCTAGGTGCTGTTTCACAGGTGGCCTCTGAAGAATCTCTGAACATCTTCGAACTGCATGTTGGGAAAAGAATGCCTTCGTTTCATCAAGAATGAGATTCATGGAAGCGAACAAAGAGTGTTAAAGCCGAGACTGTTTATCTCGTGTAGGTCTTTAAATACTTGTCACGTTGTTGAGTTCAGAATTATCTAGCAATCTGGCCTTGTAAACAGATGGGCGCTGTTCACTGGGAAGCAGAAGCGCACTCAGTCTGATTTTGAAAGTGGATGTTAGTTGTGCCTGAGTTGAAAGACTTGTAAGTCTGTAAAAGGTTGGGGAATTACAGGCCTCAGTGTTTTAGCTTGTGTGGTTCAACCCAATGGCAAGGTCCTGAGGAAAGGCTGAGGCCAAGGGAGACCACAGTTCATTGCACATTTAGAGCTTAAAATATCTCCAAATTAGTTCCAGTGAATCATTTCAAATTATTTTAAAAGCCCTTTATATTTTAATCAGAGTCTATTCAAGACCAGTTAATTTGGATAGGACGTTCTAAAATTACTTCCCCCAATGATGTTTTGTGTCATTGCTGTAGAATGCAGAAAGCCCCTAAGAGAAGGGACTGGGGCCATCAGTAGGTACCACAGAGCTGTTGATCTTAGTGGAATGCTTTCTGGTTTAGCAGTGGTAATGATTTTGTTCTTGCTGCCTGACTTAGCAGGGATAATGGAGAATGCTCTTTGTAGAGAGAGTGGCTGATTTTTCAGGAAGCCGAGAGTCCACCACATATTCAGGGAAGCCTGGGTGATGTGACCTGGCTCTTGTGTATCTGACTCTAGTTTCTAGCTGCCTGGTTCCCTCAGGATCTTTATCCACTGCTTTGTCCATTTTCCCTGCAATTAGTAATGAAGTCCATACATAATAAATGCACAGTGCTTATTTTCCTACTCTTGGAAACAACAGAGTACAGTGACTTCTTGTTACTTTAGAGGAAAAAAGTCCTGGGCTGAGTGGATCATTTGTTTTCTTTTCAGTTTTTTGTTTTTTCGTTTTTTCGAGACAGGGTTTCTCTGTGTAGTCCTGGCACTCATTCTGTAGACCAGGCTGGCCTCGAACTCAGAAATCTGCCTGCTTCTGCCTCCCAAGTGCTGGGATTAAAGGCGTGCGCCACCACCGCCCGGCCTGAGTGGATCATTTGATGATTCAAATTGAACTTTCATATTCTGTAGTCCCCCTTCAAAGATGGTGAAATTCGGTGTGTGTGAAGAAAAGCCTGTGTGAGACTACATATTGATCTGATAGTGGTCCAAGCCCTTGCTTTCCTGATGGCAGACTTTGTCTTCAGCTCCACTTGCTTGGGAAAAGGGCCTTGTGCTTAGTGTTGGCCTTCTTTGTCTCCATGTCCAGACCCTCCGTTGTGGAAAACAGCTTCTCCTCAAAAGCTATTCCAAGGTAGAGGGGCTAGGAATGCTCACTGATAGTTGTTGGCAGATGGCAGCATCCATTTTGGGATGTTTTATTACCTACCAGTTACCAGCATTCTGCAGGAAAAGACTTGGGAAAGATGGACAGGCTGGGCTTTCACATTGTGCTTCTGAGGAACAACTGCTAGTCAAGGACTTTTTGGCAGTTGGTTACAATCTCATTTTAAAGCAATAACACACTCAGAGTTGTATTCAAACACTGAGATAAATGCATCAACCTAAATTCATGGGTTTTGTTTTTTTTCCCCCATGTAGCTAATTATTGAACATAACGAGGCTTATTCATAATTTCTTTTCTCTTGCTTGATAGCCGTAATCCTGTATTTGTGCTACTGTCATTCCCATGGTAACAGACAAATGTCTGAAGCCCAAGATTATTAAATACAGAGCAGTACATTAAAATAATGTGAAGGTTCTGACTTACAGAGAGACTTTCACACTGGGGCAAACTTCAAAAAGAGAATACTTACACAAAAAGCAATTTACTTGGCCAGTAATGGTTGGTATTCACATTGCTATTATGGAAGAGATTTGTTTGAATTATAGCCTCTTTCTTCCCAGACCATCATCTCCTCTGGCTTTGCAGCCAAGTCTTAATCTGGTGTTTATGATGTCAGCCAGTTGCCAGGGGAGTTTTTCTGTCACAAATGTATTGGGACTTCACTGCATGATAGAGGCAGAAGAGACAGGAGGATGGAAGGGAACTGCCAAGTTAATCTTGGGTGGATCTGTTCTGCAGTGTAGTGCTTTCTTTCCCTTGCATCCTCTTCAGAAAATGTGTAGCCAAGTGATGCTTCCAAAGCTTGGCCCTTCATAAATGGTGATAAAATGACCCAAAGTGACAAAGCCAACGCTGAGGAAAACGTGTCCCAGAGCCAGATCGTAACACTTCTAAAACGCTCATGATGTGTTTAATCCTATGCTGCAGTGATGAAGCACATCCAGTTTTGAGGCACATAAATTGGTAGCCCAGTCCCCACTCTGCTTTTCCTGTGAGAGGATTTGCTGAGTCTTAATTGAATACGATTGCATATGCAAGGACATGCTCCCTGCCTCGGACCCTTTGCCTAGACTTCTGGGCTTAGTGGCCACATCCTCATTGTTTCCCCATGGATGTGGAAGCCTGGCCAAACCCAGAGGTGTCTTTGGAGCCAAACTGTGTGATGTTCATCAGCACATTTACATTATGGTTTCAGGGGTTCCTTCATCATCTGGCGTCTGGGACATTCTCCCATTTGGATGGCATAAAAACAGTCTTACTCTTCCAAAGGCTGAAAGATTGCTGCAGCTTTAAGCTAAGTGCACAGGTCGTGGCGCTGTGCTCACTACGAGTGCTCTGACCGCCAAGCTCTCATACAAACGGCATGCACATACCGGAAGTGGGTTTCAAAACCATGGAAGTAAGATGAACTTGAGGAGCAAGAAAATTCTGTGTGGTGAGGAAGACATTTGGGCTGTGCTTAAATAGTACCTGTAATTAGAAAATTAACTGTACTTAGTCTTTAAATTTGAAACTGCAGGGTCTAGGAAGCAGCTTTCTTCCATCTCTCTCTTTTTCTGTCATTGAACTCAATGCAAGGTTTTGTTGACCTTTGCCTTATTTGCTTTTCAAGATTTAAGGTCCATCCCTGGGACGCGTTTTCCTCAGTGTCGGCTTTGGTCACTTTGTGTCATTTATACATTTATGAAGGGTCAACCTTTGGAGAAGTGTCACTTAGCTAAACATTTTCTGGAGATGATACCAGGTAAAGGAAACACTGCTGTGCGGTGTGGTAGTGGAGGCTAAGCAAATTGACATTCTTCAGATGTCTCTTTCTAGTTGCTGCCAATTTGTCACTTTGGAGCCTGCATATGCTTGTTTTGGGTTTGTCATAAGACGCCTTTCTCCTGTGTTTTCTCTCCCAAATCCGTATCCTTCTTAAAGAGGCATGTGTCAGCACATGGTGCTATTATACCGTACCCTGCATACAGCACACTGTACCTTTATAATGATCTTCTCAGCATTTTGTTGAGCAAGCTTCAGAGAGTGCGCAGGGTATGTGTGGAAATGACTTTCTGTACAGAGAGCAGAGATGTATACATTCGGCTGGTGATTATTTACTTCACTCCTTTTCCTGCTCCCTTTAATTCTCCGAGCTTGCGTTTGTGTGAAGACAACAACATGAGAAAAGTTGAGTTTGAGGGGAAAGGAAGATTTAAAAAAAAAAAAGGCACCGAGTCTTGATTTCTTTTCAGAAATTGTTATCGAATAGTTTGGGGGTGCTTTGTCTGGGCTTTGGGATTTAAAAGTTATCTCCACGTGACTCTAGTATGCAGCTTGTCCAGTTGCAGGTTACTGTGCTGTTATGGCTGCCAATTGAACTCAGGGCAAGGGAACACATCACAGGTGTCTGGGAGTTTGAGCTTTGGCTCTGACCCTTGCTACTTCATGGGGAATCTTCCCAGAACCCCCGTTTCCTCTTTTTTGTGTTCATACCATGAAAGCAATCATCAAATGATTCCACCATAACACTTTTCTCTTGCTTCTGACCATCAATGATCATTATCTCCGATTTCCTCCTACTTTTGTCTATTTAAAGAGTGTCTTTAAATTTTTAGAAGACTTTGAAATCAATAGAAATGCAACAAGAGCAGACCCCACAGGCTGGGAAGGAAAAGCCAGCATGGGATTGTATGCTGGTGCCTGGGCTAACACTGAAGGCTGAACCTTCACTTTCTGACTTTGGCTTCCACACCACACAAGCTCTCTGTAGTGTGCTCAGCCTGCATGCAAATTGTTTTCCTTAAGCTCTTTATAAATGATATGATGACATTAAAAGAATAGTTTAATCATGTTTTGTTTTTCAATGTGTAACGCTAGAGGAGACAAGAAAAAAGTAGATTTCTTCATCTCATAAAACCAAGTCCATTGCAATAAAGTTCTGACTAAAACTTAGCCTAGCGGTTTTTTCATTTATCCTGGTTATTGCTTTTCACGTGTCTCATGGTTCTTGTAAACACAATTTTCCCTCTGGAGCTAGATACAAAGCAGAGGTTATAAAGAGAAGGGTTGGGATCTGAGTGTCTTGCTTCTGATGTTTAGCCTTAAGAAATATATTTGAGCTTAAAAGAAAAGTAATAGGTTTGCTTGAATTTTTTTACATTGCTTTCACATTCTCTTTTGCTAAATCTATGGCTACCTCTGAAAGCTTGATTTAGACAGAGATCTCAGGTAATTCCAAGAAGCAGCAGTGTCAGATGACAGCAACAGACATTCTTGCTTCTATTGACACTGCCTTGTACCCTCCAACGAGCATGTGCAAGTGTTAAGTCTAGGTCAGGATCCAAGAGCCCTACTGGTCCTCTTCAGTGTTTGTGTTCGCTTAGAGCCCTCTGCAGGACCACTGTGTGAGGAAGAGCCTCTTTGAGCTTGGTGGAATGTTCTTCTCTCTCCACAGAGTTGTTTTCCTGCCTCCCTGCCCGACTTCTCCTCGCCCCTCTCCCTGTCAGTTCTGTCTTTTTCTCATGGATGCTTCATCTCTGTGATTGATGACTCTTTTGCTGGCTGATATATTGATAAGTTCATTAATTACCACTGATTTCTAGTTTATATTCAAGGCAAAGATGATTTCTAAATGCCATAAATGCTTTAAATTTTCTCTATTTTCTTTGTGTGTTTATGCATATGCAGGTGTGAGTGTGTAGAGGACCGGGAATAGAATCTGGTGTCCTTCCTTTGGAATGCTACGGTATTTTTGAGATAGGGTATTGGCCTGGAAAGCTAGGCTGACTGGCCAGTGAGGCCCCTAGGATCTGCTCTTCTCTCTCTCCCTAGCTCTGGGGTTACAGAGCCAGGTGCACACCACCTTGTCTGACTTTTTATGTAGGTTCTGGGGATTGAACGCAGGCCCTTGTGCTTGCTAGAGACAGTTTCTGCACTGAGCCAGGTCCCCAGTGCACACCCTGCTTTTCACTTCTGTTCTTCTTTCATGGATGTGTTGGTCAGGAACTAAAACTAATAAGATTCCTTGTCTGTAGATTTCCTGTCAGATTTTATATTGAATTTTAAAAGGAAATCTTAATAATTTGATTCTGGTTGAAAAGAATCCCAAGAAGCTGTTTCAAGATGTGTCTGACTTTCTGTTAGTTTTAATTTAAGAGGAATGAAGTGTTTCTTTGAACATGTCTGTTTTTTCATATACTGTTAACATTTGCCCCCACCCCCAAGATTTTATTTTTTAGTCCTTTTCTTGCTAATAATGACAACCTTGAGTATATTTTATTCTAAGTATTCTATATCGTTATATACATATCTTTAGTTTTTCTCATTATAAAAATAAACATGTTATTTTAATTTTAAAAATCCTTAAAAGTAGAGCTTACAGTACAAAATTCACCCATAACCCTATTTACTTGGTGACACACACACACACACAGACACACACACACACACACACACACACACACACACACCTGTGCATATATGTATTTTCTGTCAGGGTCTCATGTAGCCATGGCTTTCCTTTAATTCTTTATGTAGGCAAGAATTTTTCTCCTCTTTAAAAAAGAAAAGTACAAAAGCAACCCCCTTCCCCCCTCCCCACCCCTCCATGGATACCACTATGTGGCCTTGGCTTTCCTGGAACTAGATGTGAAGACCGGTTGGCCTTGAACTCCTAGATGCCCGCCTTCCTCTGCCTCCCAGCCTCAGTGCTTGGACTAAAAGGCCTGCCTGCACACTTGGAGAATTTGAGCTCTTGACTGCCCTCTGTCTCCACCTTCCAGCCTTTCATTGCCTGTTCTATGGGCAGGGATACTAATGTTCCCCATACATTGATGGAGAACATGTTTCGCTTTTGATTAGTGAACATTGTATTCTTTGGAATCACCCATCTCTGCAATAATGCTCTAGTCATACGCCCCAATGTGCATATAATTAATTTTCTGTTATATACTAATTGAGCGTACTTTTAAAGCCATAGATTTATCCCCTGATTGTTCCTGTAAACAATTGCTATGGCGGACATCTTTGTTTTTGATCTTTGTGCATTCAATTATTTTGTTAGAGTATGTTTTCACTATGCAGCCTCCCCGTTTCTTCCCTTGCCTGCTTCGCTATAGAAGTGGATAATGTCAGTGGCCTATGTTTTATCCTTGGCATAACTGTTGTGGTTGGTATATGGTGCTGTGTTCCAAGGTCAGTCATGTTTCAGAATGGAGCCGAGTTACTTGGCCATTCATCACTCAAGTCTGAAAGAGCATTGTAACCATTTTGCTGATAAAGAATGTGAGCGCACAGAGGAACCACAGTAAACTACGCAGCCCGAGAGTTGTGTTGCCTTCAAAAGAAGCCCAGGTTCATAGAGGCGTTCTTTATTTCATTCATCTCCATTGATTGATTCTTTAAGTTGTATGTCTAATTGTACTCGTTTTTGTTTCATAGCATAGTGCAGACAGGTTGTAAGATTTTTAGACACTAATGCATGGTGGTTTCCTTTACAAGTTTGGAGACAATTGTTGATTCAAAAGACCTGACAGGAACTTTGGGTAATTGTCAATTGTATGACTCTTCTATGCATTCCTATTGCTTTGCTATCGGCAGTCATTAAAGGGATTCAATTTGAAAACTGAATGAGAAATTAGTATATTCTTATGAATGTGCCTCACATAAATTTTAAATGAAGCGTTTGACTTTTGTGTCCAAATCAAGTTTGCAAAAGAATTTTAATTATTTCATTGGCTGAGTTTATGAGATTCAGTTGAAGTTGGAGATTACTCAAACCAGAGTACATTAAGAAATAAACATAATTAAATGCTTGCAGAGGTATGTGTCTTCAACAGGGACTGAATTGTAATAATTGTTTAAATCTAGAAATTTCCTCTTTTGTTTTGTCACACGTGTCGCCTGGCCCTTTCCTCAGCAACAGTGAGTGGCCTCTGTTTCAGTTTTTCTTTCTGTTAACCAAACGTTTACGTCTGGCCACTGCCATCTACCTTACTACATGATTGCTCCCACCATCTCTCTCTGTCTCTCCTCTAGTTTCCCAATTTCTTTCTCTTTTTGTCCCCTTGCCTCCTGCTCTCAATGAATGTCACAGTGAATGCTCTGTGGAGACAGGTACCCTGGGCTTCTTTTAGTATGACAGGGTTGCTCTGGTCTATCTGAGGAGCTGATTGAAGAATTTCAGTCTAAGTGTATACTTTCGAGCTTCCGAGCACAGCAGGCAGAACAGGATTACATCAGGGATGCCACTATAGCTTGCTCCATTCTTGGAAGCACCCTACTGTTCTTTCCCCCTTCCTGTGAGGTGGGGATCCTATTATCTTCAGCCTAGATTTCAAGAGCCCCAGGACTGAGATGGTGACAAGTGGTAGTGCCTTCTGGCCAGGACAGGGATGTGGCACCCATGAACTCTTTAACAGTGTGGTCAGAACCTCAGAAGCCTCACCAGCTGACACACCAACATGGGTGGAGAAAAATTTTATAAGGTCCCACCTGTAGGTGAAGTGTTACGAGCACTCTGTTGCTGAAGTGGGGGAAACCCAGTTTGGTTATTTGTTTGTTTGCTTGTTTGGTTTTATTTTGTTATAGGAGATCACCCCAATCCTATGTCGTTAGTGCCAAATACATTTAAAACTGGGAAATGCTAGTTGGACTCCGAAGGGATGTGTGTGTGTGTGTGTGTGTGTGCGCGTGTGTGTGTGTGAAGTATAACAAGATAATTATACAAGAAGAAAGACAGTGGTTGAGGGACATGAGTGGCATTGGAACAGGGAGAGGAAGGGTAGATGTAAATGCAGTGAATCTAACGAAAACCCTTTAGTAAATCAGACCGTAGGGACAAGAGTGAGGAGGAAGCCTATGAAGGTAGAGTCTGCATCTTGAATGATCACTGAGGTGAAGTCAGTTTCCTAGTGTGGCATCTTTAGCTGCCTTGATTCCTACGGTTGGAACTTCAGTAGCTCACAGCAGACAGCTGGACAGCCACAGTGCAGCTGTTTATTGAGCAGAGAGGAGCTTCTTCCTATTTACTTTGAGTTACTATTTAGGAAGTTGATTTTTTTAAAAAATTGTAACATTATATGTTTAGAATACAGAAAGAAGGGGAAACTGCTCACAAACCTTGCCCTGAGGGCATTGTCCACTATTTTCACTTAGTGTGTTGTGTTTCCCATTGTGATCAGTTTCTCTAAACATATCTATGTACTGCTTGTTGTTTTGTTGAATTTACATCACACAATCAAGTTAACTGGTCCATTAGTTTCAAATACATGTACGTTCAGACATTTTCTGTTCATCAATGGCACCATGTCAAACATTGTTGTGTCTGTTTACTATACACACACGTGGGATGGTCACAGAAACAAGGTTGACATTTAGCAGTGCTGTGGCTGGTATTCCAAAGTCTCTAGGCCACGTGGGAAGGGTGTGTGTTTGAGCAGTGTTTGTAAACTTAGGGGAAGTTGCAGCAGTAGAAAGACACCCCCGCCCCCAACCATTTGAGAGCAAGTTGCAAAGCCCCTTCAGATATGTCCAAGTCTATTCCCAAAGAGCAACACGTCCTCCTGTAACTACAGTACAGTTACTAGCTTTGGGCACTTTAACATGAAAGGGATGACTTTCTCTAATCCTCTGTCCATACACAGCTTGGCCACTTGACCTAATGATGTCCTGGACAGCATAGGATCTAGTCTGGAAGAACATGCTGGAAACCTGGTTGGTTGTTTTAGCAGCTTCCTTTACTGGAGAAGAGTTGTTTGAGTTGGTTTACCATATATAATTTTGCCATAAGAAATAGAGTCTACTCCTCAGGCCTTTGTGCAGAAGGTCCTCATTTGGGTGTATTTGATGTTTCCGTCTAAACAGATCAAGTCTGTATTCTCAGTCACACTGCTGCTTACATGGAGGTATCCTTCTGAAAGTATTGTGCCAAGAGGTACTGGTATCCTGTGTGTTGTGATGGTGATTTTAGTATTGTGCACTTTGCCAAGGTATCATCTGATTTCTCACTGTGTATTGAATGTACATTCTCACAACTGGTGAGGAAGCGTGTGTAAATATATTGTTCCATTAAAAGTTTCTCCTTAGATTCATTGGCAGTCTTGCTTGAACTTTTCTTTCCTGCAGTCATCTTTCAACTATAGCCTCCCTCAGCATTTACTAGTCAATAGTGACCAGTCTTTAGTGTTGCCACACAGGATACACACACACACACACACACACACACACACACACACACACACACCACCTTTTTACTTTTTCCTTTTTGAGACAGTGTCTCACTGTATACTCTCCAAAATGGTGGGACTCCAAGCATGTGCCAGCACATGTTAGTAGACTTCCCTTTTTAATAATTTATGTTTCATACTGCTAAAATTATTTGTGTAGTCAGATTCCTCTAGACTGAAGGAGCAGGAACCCCTTCAGCTTGGTTTTCGTTCCTTCTTGCCTTTTTGGGAAGTATATATATATTTTTTTTTATGGCAAGAAATGTTCTAGGCTTGTCTTGTACCCTGTCTACTGTGGTTTTGTAATGAAACATCTGAGGAATTTTGGTTCCTTTTAAAAGAAAATTGTATTAGAAACCATTGTTGGGGGACTAGGTATGTTACTTACTTGGGGTTCCAATCAATATAGGCTTTCTAAAGAGTCAGTAAAAATAATGTATTCATGTACACAATTTAGGAGTCATAAATCCACACAAGTACTTCTTTCTAGTCTAGACTGTTTCTACAGGGATTCTTTTTTTTTTTTTTTTTTTTTTTTTTTTTGTAGGAGTTTAAGGGTTTTTTTTATTACTTTTAATTCTGTATCTATGTGTGGGTATATGCATTTGAATGCAGATGCTGTCAAAATTCAGAAGAGGGTGTTGGATCTCCTAGAGCTGGAGTTACAGGCAGTTGTGAGCTTCCAGAGGTGGGTGCTGGGACTTGAACTTGGGTCCTCTGCAATAGTAGGATCCACTCTTTACTGCTGGGCCACCTCTCCAGCCCTCTAAGGAGCCTTCTATTGACTCTGTCTTCCTCAGTGAAATCCCCAGCTCTTTTCCCATCTATTCAGCCCTGTACCACAGGCAGCGATAGGCTCCGAGCAGCTTTCCCCAGGCCACAGCAGAAAGGCTGCATTTTAAAGCCTGGGATATATCTGCTGAAACCTAACTTGAGTTCCTGCGCTTCTCCCTAGTGGTCAGTGATTCATTTAAAGTACATTTGTGTTCATTTACCTCCTCTTGCTTTCAATTTTAGGTTGTTATTCTGTCCCAATTCTGATTTATTAGTTCTGTTTTTTGAATATGGAGATGAGTCACATCCTTTGCAAGGCTGGTATTTATATGATGAAAATATAAAGGGCCATTTTAGATGAAAAAAATCCTGAACACATATCACTGCTGAGATTGATCATCTGTTAAAGGGCATGGTTCGTTCTCAGAGCTAAAATCAGATCCTTCCTCCGTTCTACCAGATCTTTCTCTCTCTTTCCTTTCTTCCTCCCCTACCTCTCTCTCTCTCTTTCTCAGTGTTCTTCTTTGTACCTGAAAGACAGCACTTGATTATTGCAAACCAGCCTTAGATTTTGTCTCTGGCTTTCATTATTTCCTGTCCCTATGACTTAACTTTGCAAACATCTCTGAATGGTAGCCATAGTAAGCACATGCTCTTTTCAGAATCAAGCTCTTGATTGCATCTTTTTAAATACTAAGACATAGAACAATTTCAGATAAAAAGCTATGACATACTCTTACTCTGTATGACATGATTTTGAGTCATCTCTGTCTTTGTTATATATTTGGAATTGGTGACCATTGCCCATGTGGTATGGTTGCGCCTGCTTCTTGTGCAGAATTACAGCTAGGGCTTATGGAATGATGGCCTCACGTGAGTTAGTCTGGAATACCTGAATGATCTGCCAAACGGTTCACCTGCAGTGGTTCCAGGAAAGACCTAGATTTGCAGAATCAGAGGCAGTAACAAACTTCTCAATTGCCTTTTCCATTCTAGCGGGTAATTTCATTAGAGGTAATGCATGTAGTCTTAATAACTGAGTGTGCCCAATTTTATCTTCTTCTCTTATAAATGGTCTTCGTACAGAAACAGAAATAGGGCTTTATATACCAAATAGAATATCAAGTTCGTAAGGAGGGGATTGCCAGTCAGTTTTGCTTGTGATTGTATTGTTTGTCTGTGATGCCTCTCATAAATCAAAGAAATCAGGCTTGCATATGAAAGGGGGCCATCTTGGAATAAGTAATTAGATGGTCAGGGCCATACAGATGTAAAATCAATGCTTTATGTGTATTTGGGAATTTCCTGGACAGTTGTATATTTGATGCAGTTACCCATTAGCTGTATGTATGCCCAGGGTGCCTATTTTCGCTTTATGTTTTTACATTTTCCTGCTCATAAGCAATCACAAATTACTCAGGTTTATATCAAATCGACTTTGTATTTATTCCAAGGAAAACATTCAATATAAAACACAGTTCTGAAAATGTATAAGAGAATAATTAAGATGACCTTTAGAAGTACTTTCCTTAGGGTCATGTTGGTGACATTGGCTGGCCAGCACACTTCCCTACTGCCCAGGCTGGTGACATTGGCTAGCCAGTACACACCTCTGCTGCCCCTTTCAGCTGTGAGAGACATTAACAGGCAGAGCCCTGACTTAAACAGCCTCACACAAGAAAAGCTCTGAGACAAATCTTCCATGTTGGATGCAGGAGTAGCAAATCCTTTTTCCACAAGGCAGTATTTCCAGCCTGTCATGTTGTGATCCTCTTTGTCCCACCTGAATTTAATGTGCCATTTGTTTCTCCCCTGATCTTTTGTTTAAAAAAAAATTTTTTTGGTTGAAATTCCTTTTCTTTCAAAACACATTTAAAGAAATGAATATATGCCTCTCAGTTAGGTGGGAGGACGGGAACTGAGTGAGAATGTGTGTTTCCTGTGAGGGTTCTGAGTGCAGTAATAGGACCTTTTTAAGCGCTACTGTACAGGGAGGTGAGCGATCCATCAAAGGCATAGTCTTGGATTTGGGTCTTCTATTTAGATTAGGAATGTTAAGAAAGATGGATGGTAAATGTCTTTTAGCTGTGTTGTCCCCAAAACATGAAATGAAATCTAAAGACTCTCAAAGAAGGTTTCAATTACACTAGCAAATGACTCGAACAGGGATTGGGGAAGGGAAGGTCATGGGCCAATGGAATGCCAGTTGTGGATTTATATTGTTCCAAATGAAAACATTATTTCTATTAACCCCTTTCCACTAGCACCTCCACCAGAGTTATTCTCAGATTGTCCGTTCGTAGGTGTTAGTCACACTTGACGGAAATACCTTCTCACCGCAGTGGATTGCACAGCCTTTCCGTGGCTGGTGTTTTTTCTCCCTGTCCAACACACGGTCCCAGCTTGCATTTGGCTCATCTAGAGATGCACTGGAATGAATGCTTATGTTCTCCAGGCTCAATTTTAAAATGCAGCGACAAGCTACCCAGTGGTAAAGAACATTTCTAAATCGTGTAATCAACACCGTTATAAATGAATTCTGATTGTGGTTTTCTCCAATAAGCTAATAGATGGCCGGGTCACACTGGGAACTGGAGTTTGAGGCAGGGAGGGGAGTGATTTCAGGTTTAAGAGTGACTCTGAACGAATGTGCCCTTAACTGTCGGTGTGGGTTTCAGTGTGTTTTTTGCCCTCTCATGGCAAATAGAAGAAAGAGTTGGTAAGCAGAGGATGAAACCTCCTTGTCTTGAGCCGGCTGTAGTATGCACTCAGGGCAGGCACTTTAAAAGAATGCCATTAATTTGAATAAAACAGGAGAAGGTAGGTACTTTGTACATCCATAAAGCACTGAAGGGGATAAATCCAATTATCTGTTCAATATTTAATGGCCATAAAGTTAAAAATTTTAAAGGCAGTACCTTGGAGACTGCTTAGTCAATTCTGTCCATATTATTTTTGACATTCAAAAGTCAAGGTAGAATAGCCATATGGACGGCTGTGTTCATCGCGCTGGTCTACTGGTTTAGTGGCAGTGACCCTGGGTTTGTGATTCTCCATGCAGAATCTCTGTTGTAGGGTTTGTGGACCCCTGCCCCCAGTCCATTTAGGGAGTGTAGGGTCTCCTGAGCTTTTAGCATGCTCCTTTTCTTTCAGGCTCTTCCTGTTGTCTCTTGGTACTGAGTGTAGCTAAAGACAGCGTGCAAACAAGTAAAATACAAAATCAGGGTACAAGCCCACAAGCTTAGATTCAACTACAGCCTTTAAAGACAGTAGGATTTCTTTAATATTTCAAACTCCCATCTGAGAAACTCTTGGAAGTGCCATTAAACCCCAGTTCCATCTTTATAGATGTTTTATACACCCTGTGCATTTGTTTCAAGCTAGTGGTGGGGCTAAACAGTTAATGTCTTAGTTCTTCCTCATACGAGTGGGATTCGTTTTAAGTGTGGTCCAGAGGCAGCTGCGAAGCTTCTAAGGAAATCGATGCAGTAGCTATGGTCAGAATGTTTTTTAATATGACAGAGAGAGCTTGGGAGATGGTCTTCTTTCTCCTTGCCTATTAGCTAACGTAGGAACCCAGTCAGCTATTAGCAGGCTTGCCGCCCTCCCGCCCTCCCGTGTAAAAAGCAAGGCTCACTCACTGCAGAGAACTCATTGCATTCTCCTGTTGTAAAATTCTGATTTGTGCTTTTTCTTCTGAATCGTAGATCCTTCAAGCCCTCCCTCCCTCCCCCAGCCTCTCTGCCATTTGCTTGCTGGGCACTGGGTCCTTTCCATGTGGCTTTGCTTATTTTTTTTCCCGTAGCTTTTTGCTATTTACTTTTAAACTCATACTATGTATAGATGAATGTTGACACGAGACAGGTGTACTGCTAAAATGTGCTGAGGGAATCCCACAGAAGGCCACTCTGAGGGAGATTAAAGAAGCAAGTTAGTCTACTGCATGGATTCAGAGACATAAGAGGCCTGTTCTGTCTTAAGATGTGTCGGGCTGTGAAGAAGGGCGTGCCTCTGTGGGCTCCTTAAGCCACCTGTGTTTTTCCCAGGGAGTAGGCATAAAATCTTTCTCTTTCTTTTCTATTTTGCTACCCATTTCCCTTGAAAGGGAGTGTTGCTTTGCTTTGCTCTGCTCTGCTCTGCTCTATTTTCAAATGCAAATTCAGCTTATTCCTGTCACATGCAAGGTCTCTCAGGACGATACTCACTGAAATCTAAAGCCATTTAGCTGTCCTGGATCTTAGAGTTTTAAGTAGATTGTTCCATGTCTTGCTCCAAGAGTCTTGAGTGATTTGGCTGCTAAAGCAGCAGAAACCTTTGTTTTCTCAGGTTCCTGTAAAGAAAATGACGGTGAGAAAATAATGATTTGCAGGATAATTCAAAGAAAAGATTTAACATCCAAATCCCTACTGCACAAGGACTTCCAAGTCAGCTTATGTCACACTCAGCACGACAGTTGTTAAAGTCATTTATTTTTAAAGAGCTTTTATATGTGATACCCTGAAAGGGCCAAGAGGAGCGGGACATAGCGCCATGCCTCTGGGCCGTGACACAGAACTTTCTGAACTTGAGCTCATTCCCTAGTTAGTTTATTCTTGATCCACATAGCGCTTAGGTGGCCAGCTTCCTTCTGCCCTTCAAACTCCCAGAACATAGTGTTTCTCCCTAGTTTCCCTCCTGTCTTCTTTCTATTGCCGCTATCATTTACACACTATTTCTCTTTTAAGTTTATTTATTTATTTATTTACTTATTTATTTATTTATTTATTTTCTACTCAATCACATCTAAATTGGTACGGGCCATGAAATCACAGATTTGTCGGGCTGTATTTTTTTATATGTATTGAAATTACATAATTACATAATTAAAATCCCAATTATTAAAACTTATGAAGCTTATTTATGTGCCACTTCAAATCTTCTCCATGGATCACACTGGAGAAACACCATCCTAGCATGCTTTTGCACAGTTTCAAGTTTGATGAACGTTGTTGCAGTCATTGGAAGAACAGAAATAAAATTCATTATGGACTCTGTGTACCAAGCCCTGCTTTCAGTAGCTTATATGTCTTTGTCTTTAATCTTTATAACTCTGGTGAGAAAAATGCCCCTGATTTCACAGAAGATAATATAGTTGTGGTTGCCCATCACTGCACTGGGGAGCCTGAGGCAGGAAGATTTTTGAGGCCAGCCTAAGCTACAAGAGAAGTCCCAGACCAACCTGGAGTATACCCAGTGAAACTCTATACAAACACCAACAAGGGAAAGAAAAACCTGAAACCTTAAACAGTTGAATGACCTTCTCAAGGTCAAATAGACTGCTTAGTGACAATTAGAACTAAAACAAGAGCCGAGTCCTCAGAGTTCTGTTTGTGCTGTCTTTGGTATGTGCTTCTGGTTTCCAGTAATTAGTGAATTAACCGTGTGCATTCCTGTAGCCGGCTGCTCTGCCTGGGTTGGTTCTCAGTGATTGGAGGAGTGCCACCGCCACTGGTATTTATAGTCTGTGATTTGCCTCTGGAATTGCATTTCTCACCATGCTGAGTTCTTGCCACCTTGGAAGGCTTGGATGAGAGAAAGCCTCTTAGCATGTCTGGGAGCTGGTATATTCAGTTTTGATGTTTAAAAATTTTCAAAAAAGTTTTGCACAATTATTAAGCATGCTTTTGTGTGCGTGCGCGCACGCATGTGTCTACATATCTGTATATAGGTTCTTGTTCCCATTAGTGCTTGGCGCTTATAGGAAGATGTCGGTGTCCTGCTCTATCTACCTTGTTTTGAGGCAATGTCTCTCTGAACTGGAGGTCGGCTGGTCGTCCCCAAACTTTATTAACTACCCCAATCCCTGGCTCCTGAAGCACTGGCATTACAGGTACAAGAGGCCATAGACTGCGCTTTTTATGTGAATCCTAAGGACTTGAACTCAGATCCTCATGGTTGCACACAGCACAGAGCCATTGGGTGTGGCTTCCATCATCTTAAACCTTGAACATAGCATTCCCAAGGAGTGTGGATGTGTGTCAGGTCACCATCTTATGTTAAATGGACTCAGAGACCCTGATAGAGTTCTTTATTTAATTACCTCTAACGGAGGACTCTCACTATATTCTTTAAATTGCTTACACCAAATTATCATCTTTTATGGGTGTTATGTTTTGTTTTATTTGTTTGTTTGTTTGGTTTTTTTCCCTTTTCATTCTCCTCTTCCTCTTTCTTCCTAAGACAGTCTTGTGAGCCCAGGCTGGGCTTGAACTCTATGCAGCCAAGGTTGATCTTGAATTCCTGGTCCTTCTGACTCCACCTCCAGTGACATGCCAGCATGCCCAACTGTCATGTTGTCAGGGGACTCAATATTTCCTTCAACTTAAGTTTTAAAAAATGTTGTTTGCCTTAAGATAAATTTAGAAAACTCTTTTGCCCTTAAATCATATGGTTCCCATTTCATATAATGATTAGGCTCGTGTTTTCGCTCGGCCGGATGGCGTACCCTGAGACGTTTAATGGGCCCACTTATGCTGATGGATGGTGTAATATTTTGAGGATCGCACACAGTAGCACTTTTAAGAGAATAATCGGAACTGGCACGTGAGGGATGTGACTTGCTGGAGTTGCACACTGAAGCCATGGGAGCTCGGTTCTGAGTTAACTTCTCTTTAGCTGCCCGCGGACTCTTTTACACTTCCCTTTCCCGTGATTATATTCTTCCAGGTTTCCTGTCTGACTTAATTGCCAAAGTTACTCTACATCTTCCAGTTCATGGGAAATGGGGAACTAGGCAAGCTGCCTGTTTTTCTCTTTTAGCTTTAAGGCTGCTTGGCCTTCAGTTTTGAATAGGGAGGAGCAACGGAACCCCTCCCTAAAACTATTGCTGAAACCCAGCATTGTCACAGGTGGCTTCTGTAGCTCCTTCCCTTCCTACCTACATATCGGCTGGATTTTGATATATGGCCTATACTGCAAGGGGAGGATGGGACTACAGTTTTTAAATTTTTTCCTCATAAAATTAATTGATGCCTCAAATAAATATTATTAAGGATACTGTATTTTATGACATACCAAAATGACAGATAGTGGAGCTGATATCTTGGGTGTTTATATCAATAACCTCATAAAACCCGGAGAACGAAATGAGCCCTAACTTCACTTTTAGTCTCAAAATGTGAAGCTGATTCGAGGTGGTGGCCACCCTGTCCCCCAGCGCTGCTCAGAGGTCAGTAGTGAGTGCACCCACACCGCTTCCCCTCCTACCCCAGGCGGGAGTTCAGCGACATCAGAGCCAAAAATCGAGTGCAGCATTTTGTCAGTTAAAGAATATCTGGAATATCTTTATTTTGCCCGTTATTTCCTCCTTCCCCAAAATGCGAGAGCTGTTGCTATCACTGAAAAACCGGGCTATTTTGAGTTCTGTAAAGTGTAGCAGCAATGTCCCCATGTGGGGCTGGCTTTCTGTTTGCTCTTCTGTTTTCCTCAACCTAACCTTTCTGTAAGAAGGAGTAATAAGTTAATTGTCAGTATTGTGAGCACTTTAATTGAAGATAAACACATTTTCTTTTTTAAATGTCTTCAGTATTACATATCTTTGGTTTTATTATCCTAATTTTAGGAGATTGCCAAAGCCAGATAGGCTTAGCAGCCCTAACCTGATTCAGCATTCATTACTTCTGCTAAATCAAATAAGATCTGACTAATCGAAACATGGCTGGTGGAGTCCTTCTCCAATTGAATTAGAATATTGCACGTTGCGTTGCGCTTACATGTGTATACCAGGGACAGAACTTCGACATCAATTTGGAAATGCTCACTCTGTACCCGCCAGCAAAAGATATTTATCATTTATTGCAAAAGTCTCCTCTTTGGGGGAAGCCTGTGAATTATTAAGTAATAGAATTGCTTGAAGGAAGGGAGATGGAGCTAGCTCATTGAATGTGCCATCGAAGGTTAGGAAATTAGGTGTCATCTCACAGATTGGCATACTTTTTCTATAAAGGGCAAGATAGTAAATATGTTAGGCTTTGTGGGCCCATACGGTCTCTTTCACAGCTCTTCAACTCTGCTGTTGTGGTGTGAAAGCTGCTGTAGACAATATGTAAACGAATGAGCATGGCTGTGTGCCAATAAAACTTTATTTATAGACAGTGAGATTTGAATGGCATAGGATTTTTATGTGTTGTGATGTATTATTCTTAAAATTATTTCTCAGAAATAATTCAGAAATAGTTCAGAAATGGGAAACTATTCCTAGCTTGTGGGATGCCCAAAAGCACATGGTTTTTTGGGTTTGGATTGTGAGTCTTATTCTGCTGGCCCCTGTTTTAGAGAACCCCCCTTCTTACTGTGCCAGGGTATTTTGAACTGCATGTATGCTCTTAGACTTATATCTCTTGGGTACTTTGCTTTTTTTCCTTGCTTGTTCAGTTCCTCATAATGTAGGAAGCATGGACGCAAATGAGTACTTCCTGTCTCTTTATTATCTACCCATCTCTGCTTGATGTGACAAAGGAGAGGCAGGAGTTCAGAGTCCAGCGAGAGTAATTTCTGCTAACCATTGATAGTTGCTGCTTCATTCTCAAGATGTAACAAGGCAGTAGAGTAGACTTCGCTCATTTTCTCAGGCTGGGAGATGATCTGTTAGTCCCAAGGCTGTTGTCAGCTTTCCAGTGTGAGCCTCCCTGCAGGGTCATTAATAATAATAGGTTCCATAAGTTGACCCTGGGTTTGAATCAGGACCCATTGGCCCTGAACACTTGGTGAACAGACTTGCTGTCAGTGTTTACACTGAAGGAAGTAGTCTAAGGTCAGCTTCATTATCACACCTAACCACCTAACATGTGTGTCCTCCAGTGTTCAGCTTGTGCTTGTGAGAGGGCTCTTGTTTCAGACATATACCAGCCACAGCACCTCAATTGTTAATGACAAGATGAATCATTCATGCTCCAGGTTGGCAGTGTCTTTTTGCAAGAATGTTCTCCAAGAACTGGATTAATCCATCAGCTCCAGATTTTGAGAGATTTGTTAGTAGTGAAAGTTCAGTTTGTAATCAATCAGTAGGAGCTCTGTCCTCTGACATTATGGATGCTTGCCTTTTTCTCATTTAGGCTCGTCATTGACCAATTTTGCAAAGTGGATATACTTCATAAGATGGTTTCTAAATTCATTTTAAAACTATGAGAATGCTGGTTACTGTTATCATGGGGAGTGGAGCTCTAGGGTAGATTAGGGGTGTGAATTTTGTGATTGACTCTTCTGATGCTGACCATTCAACTTCTGTGAGTCCAACCAGTTTATTTCTTGAATCATTTACTCACTAGATAGAGGACTTATCAATTATGTAACCTTAGCTGAGTTCTGGTTGGATGGCACTGAGTTTTCTTGCAGTTTTAGTCTCTGTTTTCAACGTCACGGAAGTGGATGTTTTAGTCTTGGGTAACTTTGTTTGACTCTATTTTACTTGTTTTGTGGTTTTGCACTTGGAGACCCAGACCACCTCTCTGGAAATGTTCCTTCTGTTCTGTCCTCCCAGTGAGCAGCTTAGTTGCAAATGGCTTGGAAGTCCTCCCAAGCATTGACGCTTCTTCAAGGAGCAGTGTTTTTGGTGGTACACAAAGTTCTGTAGGTCAGCTTGAAATCATAATGCTTGCAAGGAAGAAAAAATTGAAATTGACTTCAAAGGACAACTCTGACACGGTCAATTAATAATTAAAACAGTTTTTTAATGAGCTATGCAATTACCTGTGTGTCCCTGGAGATGATGGTTTATGGTATTATTCTAGTGCCCTTTCTTTAGTCATGGCGCATGACATTTGTAATTTAAAGCCGGCTAGACATTAAAGTGACAGAACTTTCATTAACCTTGTCTAAAGTTTCCTGGTGACAAATGACTTATAAAACATGCTGTTGTCAAAATATACCACATACCTTAAAAGTCTCCTGGGCTCTGAAAAACTGGATTCTCTAGGGGAGGCCAGGGCCACCTGAATATCTTCAGGAACTCCCTGTTAGGGTCCACAGTGTCTCATGGTCTCTTCCTACTTCAGGAAGTGATGTCTGTTCAGCCAGACCTGCTGAGTGTTTCATGGCTCTCTGGTTCGGTGGCTTTCCCCTGGGTTTTATACCACGTGACTTGATTTTTAACTAGTGTTTTATGAACATTGAATATTTTCCTCCAAATTTGCCTTGGCATGTAAATTTTCACTTTTACAAACATATTTAAAACAACAACAACAACAACAACAACTTGAAACTACAGCAGTTTTTTGTTGTTTGTTTGAGTTGTTATTGCTTGTTCAAATTCTCAACCACTCAGGTGTGCTATGGGTAAATGCTTGTTTGTTTGTTTGTTTGTTGGTTTGTTTATTGTCCCTCTTCCTTAAAATTCTCATGTTTTTTGAGACCCCTCATAGTTTGTATTTTGTATTCTCAATTTTTAAGAATCCTCTAATTGTGCTCTTTTCTTCATATCCCCTTTAGAAGAATATTTAGAAATGTTATCAGGAAGATATTGTACTAGAATACCCTTTTGTAGCATTACTTTGCAGTACTTCTATTTGTAGTATTTCTATTGGCAATACTGTTATCATTCTGTGTGAAAGACTCCCAACTAAGGGACAAAAGACGGCATTCTTGTCCTCTGTTTTATAACTTCTAGGTGAAGTTGGATTCAGTTTCCAATTGACTGATACCAAAAGCTTGTTTCACAATGTTGAGAGATACACTCTTTTAGTTCACTTTGGTTTTTTCAGCATAGCTTGAAATATTTTATTACATTTTTATTTAATTTATTAAAAATCCAGGCAATTTCATCTTTATACTATATATCAATACCTACAAGTCTATATGATTGTAATACTTTAAGAGTCAAAAAAGAAAAACTAGGCAGGGTATGATGGCTTATGCCTTAACTCTCAGCCCTCAGGATGTGGAGGCAGGAGGATCTCTCTGAGTTCAAACTAACCTAGGTTAAATAGTGAGTTCTTGGCCATCCACCAAAACATAGTGAAACTTTCTCTCAAAGTTGAGAGAGAGAGAGAGAGAGAGAGAGAGAGAGAGAGAGAGAGAGAGAGAGAGAGAGAGAGATTAAAAGATGAGTTAAGGGCTGGAGAGATAGCTTAGAGGTTAAGAGCACTGACTGCTCTTCCAGAGGTCCTGAGTTCAATTCTCAGCAACCACATGGTGGCTCACAACCATCTGTAATGGGGTCTAATGCCCTCTTCTGGTGTGTCTGAAGACAGCAACAGTGTGTTCATATACATATAAATAACGAGTTAAAGGAATTTGTAACCATCTTTTGGCCCAACTATCACATGATAGGTGCTCCCTAAGCATTTATGGCTGTTATTACAATTCCCCAGCCTCTATCTTAATATCCTGGATCTTTTGGGGGCTGTTACCTCCCATAAGGTTAATGATTATTTTCATAGCACATTTTTTGTTCAAAGTCCATTCATTTCTAATGTGAACATTAAACATTATGAAATGTTAAAGACTTCTACCTTGTTGGATAAATTCTCATCTTTGTATTGCCAACTTGTAGTCTAGATTTCTGCATACTCAGGGAGGGATTTTGATTGAAGCATAACACCAGAAAGCACATGATATATAAACATATCCTTCAATAAGAAAACATCACAAAGTAAACACACAGTGACCATTACTCAAATCAAGAAATAGAACTTTACCAGCACCCCAGAATTCTCCCTCATGGCCTCTTAAAATTACTGCTTTTCTTCTCTTTCCAATGATAACCCAGACTTGAACTTTAATGCTATAGTTGTGTGTTTTTGTTTGTTTTTGCTTTTGACATTTTAAAATTTCTTATTGTGGAAAATGTCAAACATACAAAAGCAGAGGGACTTGTATATTGAACCCTCATGTTCCCATCACTCAACGTCAACAATTATTAACTCGTGGCCAGTGTTATTTCATCTATAATATCACCTGCTCACCCACCACAGGTCATTTTACAAAACTATAGATCTTTAAGCATCTAATCTATAAGTACTTCAGTATACACAGACTGTATAGACACAGACTCTGTATAGAAGGTGACCACAGTTCTATCTTCATATATAAACAAACATAATCTCTGTTCTTGCCAACAACATCCATCTAGCCAACATCTAAATTTTTATAGTTATATTAAAATTATTGATCTGAAAACATATTTTTAGTGGGTTGAATCAAAAGCCAAATAAAGTTCATAAATTTTATCTACTGATAAGAATGTCAAGTCTCTTTTAACTTATAGTTTCTAATTCCATCTTCCTTTTTTTTTTTTTTTTAAATGTATTTGTTCAAGAAACTGGAGCTGTCCTGCATGCAGCATTGCATGAAGTCTGATTGTGTTTTTCTGAAGCTCTTCTGCATGTTTCTTTATACTTTGGTTTCCTGCAAATCAGATGTCTACTGGATTCAGATTTAATCTTCACTTTAGTTTTTGGGAAGGGTGTACATGAAGGGTACGAATATTTCACACAGCATAACTGTACATTTTTGCATGGATGATGTAAGTTACTGTTTGAAGGTTATTGCCTAGATGTGTTATTTTAGTTACAGCTGCAAATGGTGATAACTGTGCCATCAATTCAGCATAAAGGGCAATAGCCCTGGCTGTGTGACTTAAGGTATGGTTGTGCACAAAAGGCCATAGAAGTGATTCTACCCATTGAGCTTCTGGTTTGCAGGATTAGTTAGTTCTCTAAACCATCAGAAGTGACCATGAAGTCTGTGTTTTGCTCTGTAATTGGTACCAGCATCCAAAGATAAATACTCAAGGTCCTTAGACTCCTTATATTAAAATGTTTGTGTATACCTATGTACACTTTAAACCATTATCATATACACTACAGTAGAAGTGTTCTGTAAATAATTGCCATATTGTATTTATGGAATAATGACAAGAAAAAAGTTTATGCGTGTTTTGTACACATACATTCTTTTTCCTTCCAAATATTTTTAACCTGTGGGTTCTTACAAACTGTCAGAGAAAGCTCCTGTATTCTAAATGCAGAGATTTAGATGTTCTTATGCTTCAACTCATTGCAACTTTTATTCATAGTGATGTTTAAATTATCCCAATTTTGGCTGTGGTTGTCTCTTCACATTAATTTCTAAGACCTTTTAGCATGACTGCAGAGACTGTGTTTATAGCTTTTTCTGACATGCCTGTCTTATGAATGGCTTTTGTGTTACTCTTACTCTGGACCTGGAATCAGCTGTTTCTTCTAGGAACTCATTTCTTTCTATGGGAAGTGTGCTTAGAAGCCATAGTCTGGTCATAGGGGATGCCTTTTGCTATTGGGGGAAGGGAAGCATTATTGTACATCTTTTTACTATGGAGAGCTAGGAAGTATACCACCTTTGTGTTGAAGTGTAAATGCATAGTACTTGTCTTGACTCCTCAATTCAAATTCAAAACCACATGAGTTTCACTTAAAACCCTACATTTATATTTTCATTTGTTCATATAGAATTCTGACACCAACACTAACAGTTTTCACATATATACAAGCATGTGTACCCACATACTTGCACATGTATGTGCACATGAGTGTGCACACACACAATTTATGTACTTTCTTGGAGATGAAGTTTGGACCTTGAATTTTTAACAAGTTGCATGGATAATTCTGATGCCCCGAAATAGATGGAAACCACTAGCCAGCCAGCCTGCCTGCCTGCCTGCCTGCCTAGATCTGTCTGTCTGTCTATCATCCATCTTTCTATTTTACTGCTTTTTGTTATCAAACTTTGAACCTTCCATTTCCCTGTAAGAATTGTCCCCCTTGATTGACCGTATTCTCTTTGAATTATCTATGTCCCATCTGAATTGTATTTCTTGTGTAGCTCCCAGCTGTCTATATACCTAACAGAGAATCCTGTAGTCATTTCAGTCCTGTAGAAAGCAGGCTTCAGATACCTTTGGCCACTTGAATGCTAAAATACAGGTCGTCCTCACAGTAAAGCTCTGCCCGAGGCCAGAGAATCTTCCTTGCTTTGAGCGGAATGCCTGGTACTGCAGTAGATTTGCTCAAGGGCAACTCTGCATTTGATTAAATATCAGAGCAATTTATGTCCTTGTACCCTTGTTCCCTTTCTTTCCTCCTATGCAGAAATGTTAATTGACAATCAAAGGAATAACAAGTGCATACCTGAATTCACAAGCCTTTGGGGCCCATCTTTAATACCTCTGCTGTGCCAGGCCTGGCTGGGGTCATACCTTCTCTTATCCCCACTCATCTGAGAGTGCCTTGTTCTCTCTTCTGCATCTGGAGTTGGAATATCTGACGCCAGCTTGTCCTTTATGGCTTTTTCCTCAAAGCAGACTACAGATCTACCTTGTTCCACCAACCTTTATTTGACTTAGTGTTGTTCATGAAATAAAGGGGACCCTGGAATGAGCAAATCAGACAATCAAGTGTTAGTTCAAGAATATAGTAATGTTGATTCTGATAATTATTTAACTTCATTTACTATTAGCTTAGCTTTGTTATGTGGTTCATGAATTGTCATCATTCTTGAGAGCAAGGGTTGGTGATGACTATTACTTTCAGTGTATGGTGTAAAATGGGACTAGAGAGCAATTATGTAACTTTGGTGATGTAGGTCACACATCTTGTAAGCAGTGAAGCAAGTACTCATGTCTGATTCTTTCTGTTATATGGCCCAACTCTTTGGGAAAAAAATAGCATCCAATATTACAGTACAAGTAAAATAATTTTAGAAAAGGTCAAAAACCAATTAAAGAAGAGAATGAGAATTCTGCTCAGTGCCTGGTTGGATTTATTCTTAGATTTTTGGCACTGAATTTAGCTTTGAGTTTTCTGTTGGTTAGCCAAGACATAAAAGGAAAACTTTGGCTTGGGTAATGCTTATCTGATTAAGGAAAGCACATGAATTCACATGGAATACAGACATTTTCTTGGCACTGAATTCTGTGAAGAATACATTATATGATTCTACTAAGGGATGTTTGTAACAATGAATTATACCTTCAATGGTAACTTTATAGGATATAAACTTCAAAAGGACATTTTTCAGGTTCTTTTTAATCAGTAGTATGGGAATTCATTGGCAGTGTTTTATATGTGGGAGAATATAGGTACAAGACAGCATGCTTAAGGGAACCATTTGTCCCTATTGTAGTATGGATGCATCAAGCCCATGTATTTACTTTTAACCTATGTGTTTTTTTATATTTAATGTAACTTCATCATAATAAGTGTACCATTTGATCTTGCTTTCTGCTTTTTCAGTATGACAATCTCTGTATTTTTAAGGGTATTTAGACAATTTACATTTAATGTGTGATTAGGAAGTCACTCTTTGTGTTTTCACTTTAGTCAAAGGTGCTGTTCTCTTTTCTACCTTTTCCCCCTCTGCTTTGATGAGTATAGTTCAGGATACTAGCTTATCTCTTCTGAAGCCTCATTAGCAGTAATTATATCTGTACCTTAGTAAGTCTGTCTGCAAATGAATGTATACTATAGTAATTTAAGTTTGTATATTGTTTTTCCCCCAGCCTTTGTGCTACTTTACTTCTACATTTTTATTTATGTAAATTAGAACCCGTACAATTTATTATTATTATTATTGCATATTCAATGAGTTATTAAATAAGCATCTAAAAGAGGTAACAGTTCTTCTGTGTTTACTATATGAATCACATTTTTGGTTTACTTTAGTCCTTTCTAGAGTCACTTCTGTCTGGCATGTGTTTCTTCTTTACTGAAGGCATGCTTCAATCTTTCTTTGGTGAGTTTTTTTTTGGTTAAGTTCTATGCTTCATTTGCTTTATCTTTTAAAATTGCTTTTGATGGCAGCCTGTATTTGGTCCATGTATTTAATATTCAACTGGGAAGTGAAGTCTTTATTAATTTTATATATAAGTTTAATTACTAATAGTTCATGCTGAATTGTTTAATAGCCAAGTTCTGATGACATTAGGCATTCACTTTTGGTGCTTCTGGCTTTTCTTTCAGAAGTTTGTGTGTAGGAGCAAAGATGAATAATGATCAACCTCAAGTTGTGGGTCCAACTGTATTGTTGTGCTTGAAATGCTGTAACCAGTTATTAATAGGCTGGATGGGCTAAACAACAGAGCTTACTTCTTATAGTCTAGAGGCTGAGGATCATATGTTCAGAATGTTGGAAAGCTCAGCTTCATTCTGGGGCCCATTTCCTTAGCTAGTGGCTAGGCATCATCTTGATTTCTATCATCTGACCTCTTCTTTGGGCACATGCGCACACAAAGGTGGGAGATGAAGCCACCAGCTGTCTGACAGCTCTTATTCAGACTCTATTTCTCCATAAATGCTCTACCCCCAGGACCTTATCTTACCCACTTTCTTTCCAGAAGTCCCATTCCAAATACCATCACATTGTTAAGGACTTCAGTTTAAGAATTTGGGGGTACTCAGACATCCACAGTAGCTGCCTTAAGCTCTGGTCAATGTGCATCACTCTAGAAACCCAAATATTCCACCTTAGGAGATGTAGGCTGAGAACTAGAAGAAACACTTTACTGGATCGGTAGACCAGAACCCTACCTGTACTTGTCTCAACAGAGAATCTTTATTTCTATCAGTCTGTTTGAGGTGCCAAGAAGTGACTTAGTTCCACTGTATTAACAACAGCCAAATATCTGTTTGAGTCAGGAGCATCTCGAAGGAGGAGGGGAGGGCCAGGAAGATATGTGTTCAGCATCTCCTAACATCTAAGTCTTAAGTGACGGGTTTGTTGCCTGGAAAATGGAAGTGGATAAAGAAAGTGCTGTGGCCGTGCTGTGAAAGCAGCAGAGGAGCTTGTGCTTGGCTGTGCCTCTCCAGTCACTTCGGATTAGAATCAGAACTTTGATCAGATGTGATGCTGCCTTTTCTTCTTAGACAATGTGATGGGGAGTCCACCGAGTATTAATGAGGACAGAAGTGTCATGGGAGTGAGGCAGATGGGTTTGTGTCTTTTGTTTAGAGGCTATACTCGCAAACATTTTTCTTTGGCTTTCCTAGAGCTGTGGGGTCACAGGATGCCCAGAGGTTTTTGCACATTTCATGTGAGATCAGAATTTTATGTTTTAGTTTACTCTGTTGCTTGCTATACAGCTAAGAGGTATTTTCCCCAGTGATACAATGTAATGATACATCAGATTGTGACAATGTTTGTTAAGTTAAACAAGGGATCTCTGCTAGGATTCATGCAGCACATGGGATTATAAAATTCTGCATTTCCAGTTTATATGATTTGTTTGCTTCCAGTGACTGACCACTTGTATGAATTCTTAGGGCAGTTTAGAAACAAATATTAGCCTCCTGGATGTGCTTCATGTTTACACAAAGGTTTCATAAGGGAGAGTTTCATAAGGGTTTCATTGGGAGAGTTTTCTCTCTTACAATAGCAGTTGTTTAAAATAAAGATATTTTAATGTATTTTTTACTTCGTATATATTAGTGTTTTGCCTGCATGTATATATGTACACCACATACCTGCCCAGTGCCTGAGAGGCCAGAAAGTGCCAGACTCCTAAGAACTGAGTTACAGAGTTGGGACCTGCTGTATGGATGCTGGGAGCCAAACCTCCTCTTTAAGAGCAGCCAGTGCACTTCACCCTGAGCCGACTCTCCAGCCTGGACAGCCACAGTTGGGCAATGAGTTGGGGTTTTGATGTCATTTTTACTTTCTTGTGTACTGAATAAACTGCTACTTCCAGAACCCCCTGCTACCTTACTTAAGGAACAGGGAGCCCTCGTTTTGGGAATCCCCCATGTTGGGAATCTTGAATAAAGTTTTATCACTTACTTTTTTTTTTTTTAAAGAGGATTCTCATTATTCATAAGCACTGGGGGTTTGCAAAGGCACAAGACCTCATTCCCTCTCAATCAGCTACCAAATAGGATTGCCACTGACCACTTGGGACCATTTCAATGTAGCACTAGCTGAAACTTAAGTTCCCTGGAGGCATTGGCCGCCTCCTAAGTGTTCCATTGGCTGTAGGTGATTGGTGGCTGCCATGTTGAACAGCACAGGACAGCAGATTCCTTACATTGCAGAACATTTCTTGTGTGTGATACTGGATAGAAATTATTCAGATTTATGTACTCTTAATGTGTTTGTTGTGGAAGCTTTTAGTCATGTTAACCCAAAGATAAAATGCGAAACAAAAATCATAAACAAAAGCATGATACAAGGGAAATTCCTGTTGGGTAGTGGTGCGTTCTTCTCTACATACTTTCCTTTAATATTAAAGTGTTCCTCCCTGGGATATTATCCTTCAAAAAAAGAAGCCATTGTATACAGAATTGATATTTTACAAAGGCTCTAATATTGTGGGTAATCTTTCAGTTACTGCAGTTTGAACACCAAAATGGCCTCCATGAATGCTTGCTTATGATGCTTAAGAAGTTACTTGGCAAAATCAGAAAAGAGGGAGAGAAATTTAACCCAGATTTAGTCATTTTGACATTCCCTCCCATCTACATACGTTGGACATTATCCTAAACAAGCCTTTGAAAGGACAAATGAAACAACAACACAGAGCCTATGCTGTGGAGAATAGAGATTCCAATTATGTGTCAGTAGGACGCGCAGTCAACCGGCCTGCTATTTAAGTGAATTGGTGCTTATGGTAAACGTGTCATTCATGAATTTTAAAAAAGTGTTGTACCGCAGACAACCTGGATGAGAAAATGATTTGCTCAGGAAAGTATCAGAAGGAAAAGTGGCTCCAGTGACAATAAAGGCACTTTTGTGCCTGGAGAGTTCTGAGCGGAAGAAACAGTGTTTCTCTAAATTAAATATGCTCTATAATGGCGAGTGTGAATTTGATCATGCCTCAGGAGTAAATGGAAGAAATACAACTCCTATACCTTAACTCTGTGTCTGTCTTGAGAGTCAATATAAAGAAGCTGTAAGGAAGCCCGTCCTCTGGGCAGAAGTGAGTAAAGGCGATTGCTGCCCACAGCCCAGGTGCTGGGAGGAAGACACCCACACCTGCGGCTTGTCCTCTGAACCCTGAGTGTGCACTGTGGCACGTTTGTCAACCACCCAGCCCACTCAATAAGACAAAGAAATGTACATTTTGAAAATAACAAAGGGAAATATTTTGAGGGGATATGGAATACTGTAGATTTTTCTGATAATCAGAATTACCTTAAATTTGGATGCAGGTACTGTTTGCTTCCAGAAATGTCTAAACCATCACTCCCTGGAGAATTTATTAAAGTTGAAAGAGTAGGGCACAGTAAAAACATTTTAATTTATAGAAAATGGAGTATGGAGACAGTGTGAGTTATCCATTAAAACAAAAATTATATAAACTATATGAAGTTTTTCGAATGCAAATGCTAGCTGTGTCCAGGAAATACAGTGGATAGAAGTAAGAAGAGAGTAGCGGCAGTGGGTAGCAGCTGCTGACTGGGCTGTGGGACAGGTGTGCCCCCCGCCCCCATCCTTTATTCTTCTCTGTTCCATTTTTTCTAATGAATATGCATTATTTTTATAATTAGAATAGAAGGAAAAGTGATCACTTAAAAAGAACGTGTTCAAGAGAATCCTTGATATGATTTATAGGTCTGTACTTACAGGTTAGCTCAAGTAAATGGAAATGAACTCCTCGGCGCAGACGCCGGCTTCTGTGGGCACTGGATAAGAGAACCCATTGTCTCTTGGCACATCTTGTTTCACCCATCTTTAGCAATGCTAGAATGTCACACCCAAGATAAGCCTGGGGAGTGCTTCCATACATTATTAAGTAAGACCTGTCCTCTTCAGCATGCATTTGTAATATGTGGTTCATCATAGGCCTGAAGTATTCCGACTTCCATCCGTCAGCGTGTAGGGATCTCAGACACTGGCATTTAGCATGGTGGAAGCCCCCTAAAAGTGCTCAGCCTAGTTTTAGGCCAATTATTTTTAATTCCCAGTGAAATGATGGAGACAGATTGTTTTGGAAGTAAAGGTAATTTAGGTCTGTTTTTATCTTTTGGCATTGATTTATAATAACCTTGAAATATATAAATATATGTAATAATAATCAAAGAAAAAGAGGCTATCAATTGGCAGGGAAGAGAGGGGGCTTGGTTGGGGAGGGGACAGGCATGGGGATGGATCGAGGAAAGGGAAAGAGGAAGTGATAAAGTTAAACTTTAATTAAGGTGTAAAAATAGTATTTGGTACCTTAAAAACCTGCTTATTTTCAGGTTTTTTTTTTTTTTTTTTTTTTTTTTGGTTTTTGGTTTTTGGTTTTTGGTTTTTGGTTTTTGGTTTTTGGTTTTTCGAGACAGGGTTTCCTCTGTGTAACCCTGACTGTCCTGGAACTCACTCAGTAGACCAGGCTGGCCTCGAACTCAGAAATCCGCCTGCCTCTGCCTCCCAAGTGCTGGGATTAAAAGCGTGCGCCACCACTGCCCGGCTATTTTCAGTTTTTAAAAATTATTTATCTCTTCTGGTAAATGCTGGACATTTGTAAGAAGTAATGTTCTGAGAAATTTGGACACTAGGCTGTCACTGGCATGCTATTTATTTCCTTTCTCCAGTATAGCTTCTTAGATCACAGACTGAGCAGTTCATGGGCCTATTACTTCACCTGAGTTGCTGAAAAGGGAAGACCATAGGAACCTCCTTCATTTAGAGGCTTCTTGAGACACAGAGGTGGGGTAGGGTATGAACTCCCCGCTATTGGAAGACCTGCCCTCACTGCCACCTTACAAAGTCCTGGAATAATGACCTGCCTGTAGACTGCACTGCTTGTTGCTCTGGACATCTGACACTAAAAAGCCATGTATTATGTCTGCATCTTAGCCAGAGGAATTAAAAATAAATATTTAAGTAGGTTCTTGACTTTTCTTATCAAGGAGGCCCCGACACAGGCAATTTGCTCAGTCTTTCCTGTTCGCCTGTGCTTGCGCCACACTGTGGTCCGATGTCTGCTTCTGATGATTCCAGCGTGCTTGTGTTGTGTGATCAGCACACAGAAAATACCAGCGCTGTCTGTGGAAGGCTGTATGGTAGCATGCGACCCCAGTGACAGAAATAAATGGATCCCAGGAACAAGGAGCCATTAATGTGGATGAAAATATTACTGCACACCGGACAGATTAGTCCTCCCAGTTCAGTGGCAGCAGCCTTCATTTGTAAAACCTACTCCGCTCTCACAAACGCCACATAGACAGCCACACACAGCGGTGTTCACGGCGACTCCTGTGGGACACTTGAGTACAGCCTTCCCATATTAGGGAGACTGCACTCCCAACTGCTGCTGTCCTGACCTGTTCTTGCCCTGAAAACTGATTATTATTTCCAGCAAGGTTAGCATCGTAGGTTGCTTGCTTGCCTGCTTTGTTTGTTTGCATTTTATTGTTTGATGTTTAGGAAAGCTTCACCAATTTAGCCTCAATTTGTGAACCTCAAGGAAAAGAAAAAGAAAAAGCAGACTTTTCTTTGCTGTCCTGAGTCCTCTTTGGCTGACATATGGGATAATTAAAAAGTTGTTGGAAGCTGCAAGCAGTGGCTCACACCTGTAATCCCAGCATTTGGAAAATCCTAAATTTGAAACCTGTTTGAGCTATCTGCTAAATTTCAGCCTGGCCTGGGCCAGACAGAAACTCCTACAATAAAAACAGTGTAAAAGTTTTACCCAGTTTGATTGATGTCCGCAGTCTCTTTATGAAAAATGTTACAGCAAATTATAAATAAACCCTTTTTCCTCTTGATTTTAACATCTGTGCCTATATCTGTCTATATACAGCGAACAATTTGTTATTTGCTAATATTTGATTTTTAGATCAAGGCCTAATACAAACGTCTTACCATATTTTTTTAGGTGTAAACTGTATGCACAATGATAAATCTTTTATGATTTTCATCTATTTATTCATGTCTGAACATACATATATACATATAGTCCTATATACTGTCCTATATACCACATGAGTGCTTGCACATGTGGTGATGCTGGGAATAGAACATAGTACCTGCTAAGTTAAGCAAGAGGTTTACCAATGAATTAAAGACACTGAAATAGTGTAAGAATCCTTTTAGACCTTTACCAACTTTCTCCTAGCCCTTTTCATTTAGATCACTGTATTTGATTCAATAATATTTTTATAATTCATCTTTATGAAGTCCTTCAAGCATTCTGCTTAATTTTGACAGACAAATAACAGTTTAAGAAAGTTTTACCAACTTACTTAGTGTCACTTGTTTACATCGTATTTAAATTTCAGAGTTGGATGTGCATGAGCTGTCGGGATGGACCAGCAGGTAAAACACTTGCTGCCACATTGATGTTTTGAGTACAGTTCCCAGCACATGTGCACAGCCCATTCCCCACACGCATGCACACACGCACGCGCGCACACACACACACACACACAAGTAAAATGTGATACCTGTTAAAAACTGTATTCCAGTTTAACTGAAAGCCTAAAAGAAATGGGTGGATTTCTAGACACATCTACATATATTAAACCAAGATGATATCAATAATTTACAAATAAACCTGTAACAAGCAAGGAGATTAATATGGTAATAAAAATTGGAAGTGCGTTAGTAAGCTCAACTGGCATAAACAATTTTGAGAGTAAACCCAAGAAACTTGTTAGCCTGTGATTCAGCTGGTGGGCTTCCTATGTCCCCCTCCCCCCACCACGATGGTTCCGTAGTCGGAGATTCATTTAGAGCACCCCAAACATCACTTAGCCGACTTTACAGAGAGAATGAAAGGCATTGTTGAGCCAATATTGTTACCTTTCCCTGTAAGCATATATAAATAGCTACCGCTGAAAACTGATAAAAATTTAATTTTCACGATTGTTCTTTGTTTTCTTTTTCTAATGAAAAGCCAGAGATAGTTGAGTAAATACTAATGAAACTATTATTTACTTTGGTCCATGCTAGCATTGATCTATTACACTACTTTGTTTATTATGTATGTGCTGCGGTGATTGATTGGGATGCTGTTTCAAAATTTCCAGAGCCCAAAGCAATTGCTCTCAAATGGGAGGTGAAGTTGGAAAGATGGACAGCTGAGACTGTGAGCCACTTGAGTCCAGTGCTGATTGTGACAGGCATCGGAGACTAGAATTACCAGGGTGGGGCTGGGCCCTATTAAAGAAGTTAAATAAATAGAGGCCCATTTTGCTTTCTTTTTTTTTCCCCCAGGCAGGTTCTGATGTGTGGAGCCCATGCTGGTCTCAGCCATTAGGCCGTCCTCTCTCCGTAGCCTCATATGTTGGGGCTGCAGCCTCTGCTCCCCATTTCCCTCACTTAATTTTTAAAGCTTCTGAGCTTTAGTGAGATCTTACATAGCCAAGGGTAACCTTGATCCTTGGCTATAAATGCAGTGATGATTGGACCTTGTATTTGTTCTTGTTATGGAATATTGTAGTGTAGCTCAGGCTAGCCTCAAACTTGCAGTCCTCCTGGCTCCAGCCTCCAAGTGCTGCAATTACAGGTATGTACATTTTACTTGCTCTGTTTTTCTCTATTCTACAAAATGTGTGGGGGCTTTTAAAAAAGTGGTGCCTGCCATCTGTCACCACCATAAATGTTCTGTGCTTCTACTAAACTAAGTATAGGCATTTCCTATACAGGGAAGGATTGATTTAACCAAATGTTTATTGAAAGTGTGTGTGTGTGTGTGTGTGTGTGTGTGTGTGTGTGTGTGTGTGTGTGTGTGTTAGAAGGTTATAAGACAGTGTTGAATGTTAGGACGACATTTTGAAAGGATAAGTTGGCTTAAATGAGTTTACAAAGTAAACAATTGACGAGCAGAAGATTTTTGTGACTAAGGTGAACATTTAAGAATAAGGGGCACATCTTAAATTTTACTAACCAGGGATGGTCGCAGATGTATTTAAAATACTGAGGTATGGACCCAGGGTCATTTGGTTCTGGTTCCAGTGAAGGGTGTAGATCAGCCCAGGAACAGCTGCCTTTCCCTTTGGGGGTGAACACATTCTTCAGCCTTTCTAGTTGAACTGATGCAATGATCAGTAGACCTTGAATGGAAGGAAACACATTTCTGTTTATCTTAAAGCCTCCTCCATTGTGCTTTCACGTGCATTCATCTTGTTCTTTTCATTATTCTTAACTTAGTCATCCAGATTGCTGCTTAAGAAGGAAAATTACCCTCAAAGAGACTTGACAAACAAACAAATCTATCATTGTCCAGAGTTTCTGGATCGTTCTTAACAGATTTCTTGTGAGAAGGAGCTGTTTTCCCTCATGTTGACAAGACATTACTTGGAGCACCCCTGAGCAACCTTGGTCCCTAAGTTGAGTGATTCAGTAGAATTGACAGGCTCTTGACATTCAGAGAACAGCAGCCAAGTGTCACAAAGACAGTAGGAGACTGGAATAATGACCTCCATTTAAGGACACCGGTGCTTGAATGCTTGTGGTGTGTTGGCACCAGCTATGCCACGTCCTGCTGATCCTGGAAGTGGTGCCAGCATACTCTACGGGGTCAAAAGAATTTTGAGCACAGCGACAAGAGGTTAAAGAATCTGAGCCCCTTGGTTTGGACAATTGATCCTCAAAGGAAGATTTATGTAGACTGGGTGAGTCTTTGTGATTTTTTTTTGTTGGTAGGGACTTGAAATTAATGATTTAGATGAACCCAGTGTTCAGGTGCTTACAACAGCTCTTCTCATGCTCCTGTTACCTGTCCCATAGTAGGTGTTTGTTGGAGACGTCTCACTGTGCACATTTCTGGCTAGATATTTTCTAGAATTATTACTCGAGGTAGATGTGTATGTAATGCCACTGCTGGTACTCATTGGTGAGTGAGGACTACTTTCCTTGAGGTTATAGACATGATGTAGTCAGTGACCTCACAACTTTATGGTACTTATTCTTGAAAAAGGATTCAGTAAGTAGTATCTTGCCTTTTTTCCTTCACCTTCCATCCTTCCTTGTTATATAGAGGCTTATGTCATCTGTCTTTGTCAAAACCTGCCAAGATTTGAGACACCATATAATCAGATACTTTCTGTATCATACAGAAAAAAATCAACTCTCTAATAATCTATTTATGTTGTTAATTCCCCAAACTTCTTCCTAAAAACAGATTTAAGTAAATGTCCTACAAACCAAAACGCTATTCATTAAAACTATTTTTGTTGACTAGGCTGAGGGAATTCTAAACTGTCATTTCATTGGAAGATAAGATAGGAAACAGGAAATCCTGTCAAGTTTAAAAGGTAAAATATGACGGTGGCGGTTTTCTTATATCAAGGTACATTCTTTGGAGAATGAAGATTCCTAATGGCTAATCTAATTAATTCTTAGTGGCACAACACAGGGCAAAGGAGATAGAAGGTGCGTGGTACTTGGCCTCCTTACGTTTTGTACCAAGTCCTTCTTAGGCAGTTATGTCTCATCAGTAGTCCAGAGGCATAGGCATCATTAACCTTAGTGAAGAGTTTATTAGACGCCATTGTTAGAACTTGTTTTGGAATAATATGACTCTAGTATTTAAATGAGAGTTATTAGCTGCACTCAGGCTCCATCGGCAGCAGATAAGGAAGGAGAGCATGCAAGGATAATGTTTGAGTGTGGGATTTAGGGGCAGGAATGCTATACACTTGTATTTTTGGGGGTGTGTATGTGCTCCCCTCCACTGTTTCAAGTAGGAAGACATGAGGCTCAACCTCCCACCTCTAATTAACCTTGGTTCTTAGGATTGCTTCTTTTCCAGTCTGATGCAACTGTTGTAAGGAACCTTACACAGTCATACGTAATGGCTGGTAGAGATCATTCAGGGACCATGTAAACAAAACTCAGGTCAGTCCATACATTCACACTGCAAATGTGTATTCACAGGTACAGTGTGACTGTTTGTGTGGCTGGTATGTTAGCTGTGGTCTGGGCACAGCTTAAAACCTACTTCTCCCAGATAGGAGAGTATCCATTCTTACATTTCCCTAAATCTGTCAGTAGCTCCAGTTTAAAAGCCATATTTTGTTAATGACCTCTCCCAGACAAGCACCAGCTACTCTCAGTGAGTCAGGGTGTGGAGGATGAACACTTGCCTTCCTACGTTTTGGTTTTGTTATTTCCTTACCTGGCCTCTGACTTTGCTACCCCAGCCCCATTGCAGTGGCTGCTGCTGTTGTTGCTGCTTCCTCTTCCTCTTCTTCTTCCTCTTCTTCTTCCTTTTCTCCTCCTCCTCTTCTTGTTTGTTGCAGAATTTTAGATCAAGAAGTGGGGCATTCTCAATTACAGTTTAATTCCAGGCTAATTAATGCCTAAGCTGAAGATAGAATGACTGCTACCTTTCTACTCAATCAATAATGGTAGTAATTATCATGGGAACTAGAAAAATATCAGGTTATGATCATTTGTTCAATTAAAATACCTCATTGCAACCCCTGCATCTTCCCCCCTTCCCCCCCAAGAAAATCTCTTGTTGGGTCTTTCGAGCAGGATGCAGGAGCCCTGTAAGATTCTAAAGCAGGACAACCTTTAAAAAAGGCTCAAGGTCACAGTTGCCAGTCTTTGAGAGTGTATGAATTGCCTCCCAGATACTTTTATTTTGCCTCAAGCCTGCAACCGAGGTCTGTCTAGGGCTTGTGCTGACAGCTGGCCCAGATGAGTACAGTTCCCATTCTGTGCATCAGCACAATCTCAGATTGCAGACGATGCCTGTGTCCTTTAGGATTTAGTCATGGAATGTAAGGAATTTTCAACAGGAAATGTATTCAGCTTTGAAAGATTTTCATGTGCTGCAGTTGCTTAACCTGCATGCCTTTTGGGTGTCAGCGTTTCACCCCTGCTTCAGCCGGGATATATGTGTGTATAGCTTTTTCCCTCCCTGGAATCACCCCTCGGGGATGCTGTTCATGTATAGACCTCACTCCCGCTGGTAATCATGTAATCAGTGTTAGCACGTTTTGGCAAATGCTTCATTTCATCTATATACCCAAGATCTTGAGACACATCAGCAGCGTAATGTGCTTGCACTGTGTGGTTTTGGTTCTGGTGCAGCAAGAAAGTCCGAGTTGCTTTCAGATGGTTCATTTGTACTGTACTTACACTCAGATGAGTTGACTACTTTTAAACTCTTAAATAACAACTATAATATCAATGCCAGCTTCTGGGTATGTGACTTAAGCAAATGTCAGAGTAGCAGGTGTATTATTTTATTTCCAGAGAAAGGCTTACTTACACCCTCTTCTATGTGATTAACGCTTCTGGCCAGTTGACTGCAGAATGTGACCCAGCAGTGCCTGGCAGATAATAAGCGTACAGTGAATGGATGCAACCGTCACTGTGGCTGCTATTCAAGGCTCTCAAAAGTATATTTGAGCAAAGGACACTTAGAAACCGAAATGTCAGGTTATTGTGAGGTAAGTAAAGAACAGTGGGTGGAGCCTGTGGGCTGTGACCTGTGGGCTGTGACATTCTGTTATTTCCGTGAAGCGCAAACTTAACCTTCATAAGCAATGCTTGGTGTGAGCTTTCTTGTGTCTTCTGTCACATTTAAACTCAATAAACTTAGAACATTCAGCAAAGATGGGGCTCAGATCCCTGTATCTTACTTGTGTTCTTAGAAGTCCTGGTCCTATGGTGAACACAATGAGTGCTATGTTTCCATCTGATTTAGGACTAATACTTAGTATGTGTAGGTTTGCTAATGGCAGATTGAGATTGCAGAGTATAGTATAATTAAGGAAAGGGTTTATTTCTGTAATGAAGGTTGTGTTTTGTTTTGATCATCCTTACCCCTGCCTCTTTTGTAGGGCTAGATCACACTCAGGAGATTGCACACACTACACGAGATCTCTGCCATTGAACTACTTCCGTGGCCTTTTCTAATGATGTTTTTGCCGCGACTCTGTCATGTCAAGTCTTGTTCTTAGGCTAATTGTCTATCAGGGATATCACTCTAGTTCTATTTTTGTTGAAGTCTCTACTATGTGCCAACTGTTATACTTGGTGTTTGATGTAATTAGATTAGTTAGAAATGTAAGAAATGTAATATCAAAATGAAAGAAGTTGATTTGGTTTTAATATGTGTATATGTATGTGTTTATGGCATAGGCACATATGCACACATTGATGTGGGTTCTTTCAGAGGCCAGACAAGGGTGTTAGATCCCCTGGAGTTAGGTCACAGGGAGTTAGAGTTTCCTTGTGTGGATTCTGGGTCCTCTGGAAGAGTACTACCTGGTCTTAACTAGGCCCCCCCCCAAAGATTTTTTTTTTTTAATTCAACTTTTATATCCTGAAATTGCATAGTAATGTATAAAGGGAGTAGCACTCCTTGCCATCTGCACCGCTTGTCTACCAGAAGCTTATGCCTCTGAGCAGTCTACTTGGTCACTCAGCTGGAAATCTCAGTCTCCAAAGGAGCAATATTTAGGCCCTAGAACATCTGCAGAACAGTTTCTCAAACACTTCTACCATCGTCTGACAAGCCACACAGATGTGCTTCTCTGTTTGTAGTTAAGAAGTGCTGCATACATATATATATATATATATGCATACATACATATGCATTTATCTCAAGGGAAGGAGAGAGGACGGAGAGGGAGGGATGGAGAGAGGGCATTCACATTATCCCAAAGAGTCTGCTTTGATGATTGATTCAAGATTGCTCATCTTGGTTTGTTTGCTTGATATGGGAAGCACAAAGCATTTATCTTTATGTTCTGACAATAAACACGGTGCGTGGTGTGAAGTACTCAATGGGGATCAGAAGCCGTGACTGATGTGGAAATAGTGCCTGGCATGACGTGTTTGTGAAGCTGACTCTTGGAAACCTGGTTAACTTCATATTTATTCATACTCTCTGGAATTCATAGGGATCAAGTTTCACTGGATAGATGGCATCTGAGTAAAAGGCCTGGGCTTGTGTATGGGCAGATGGATTTGGTGATTGTTTCTGTTCTTTGTGTTATAAAATTATTGATGATCTTTATTAAGCAGAATAAAATGAACCAGATGGAAGATGCTGTGCTATGCACTTCTTTTCTGTCAAATCCTCCCAAGTGGCGATTTGACTTCCAGAGAGGCCAGGTGTGTCTGGTGACATGGGGGTGTATGTGGGAAAGTGGGCTTCAGGTAGAGCCTAGACTGTCTTGAGATGATACTGATTTTTAGCATCTTGATTGTGATTCTGTATGTATATTAGAAATCACTAATTTCTTTATTGTACGCAGCTGGAATTTATATACCAGTAATGCTGTTGAAGTAAAATTTTCTGGGGCTGGAAAGAGATGGCTCAACAGTGTTTGCAGTTACTGCACAGGTTCAGAGTCTGGTTCCCAACACCCTTGTTTGGTGGCTGTGACTCCTGCTCCAGTGACTCTGACTCCCTCTTCTGGCCTCTTTGGGCACACAATAACATATGTACATAAGGATTTGCTTCACATAGGTATTTTTAAGAGTATAATTTTGCATAGCATTAAGTAGTTACAATCAACTAACTGTTTACTCTTTATCTCAGTACTAGACTAGATGCTCCAAGAAGACTGGCTTCTCTGTTCTGTAATCTCAGTGGCCAACCAGTGAGAGGTACTTACAGAGGATTCAGCAAATAGGTTGACTGAAAAGACAGACACATGCTCTAACAGGTATAGACAGCTGCTGTAGACTCAGCACTTGCCACAGACCACACACTATACTACAAATATTTTATGAGTCATCACATTTCTAAGATACATTTTTATTACCTCCATTTGGTAGAAAAGAGAAACAAAGCTGAGCATGGTAAATGACATGCCCTCGACCACCAGCTAATGAGTGGAAGGGACAGTGGCATCGAGACCGTCTGACTTAAAGTCCACGATATTAACCTCTGCACTCAGACCCATTGGCATTTCTTTATGGTCTGCGTGACAGGGACTTTTATGAAGCTGTGAATCTACAAATATAAGACTCAGTTGCTAGCACCCTTTTCAACCTGAGGAATTATGGGAAGGGGGAACAGATGCAGGGCTGAGCATCTTTAGGGAAAGCCTTGTCCTTTTATTTACATCCCCAGGAGTTTAGTGCAAAATTGCCTTATCTTGTATGGCTCCCCTTTTGCACACTGGGGCCTGAATGCGAAGCAGGATGGGTTAGAGCCTTGCATAGCTTGGCTTTCTGCCAAGAAATCTATCAGAACCTTCTGGAAGCCCTGAAGGACATTCTTTCTCCTCCCCATCGTCACTTTTGAGGTTCCTGTGCCAGAATGGGGATAAAAGAGCACACATTTCAATTGTCTGTGCAGTTGTAGTATGTTTGGGTTGTCCCCCCCAACAGTGTTTTTTTTTTTTTTTATAGGCTAATATTAAATTTTCAAACAGGGATTATGAAGTATTTGCATTGTAACACTGTAACACAGTTGGAATGTACTCCAGCCTTCTTCTGATTTCAACGCTGTCTTTCAAGAATGATGGAAGAGAAAGAATGTTTACATTTCTGAAAATAATACCTTGAGGTGTTTTCAGCAGACAATTGTGTTTTTCCTTAGAAGCTGTAAAACACTGCTTTATCTTGTCTGTGTAGAGTTATAGAACATCAGACTTAAAATCACAAATACAAGTTATAAATTTAACTGTCCTGGTTCTCCGTTATTTTTTATGTATGATTTTGTGGGTGTCACTCTAGGCTTTGTACGGACTGCTGTTTTTCCTATAAATGCTACTTTGAATAAATAGCATGGACTACTTAGGATCTTTCTTTTTAAAAATCACTTGTAGGGAAATAGACTATTTTATTGGATTCATCACCCATTGATACTGCTCTATTTGATTATTCAAAAAAATTAAGTCTACACTGTGTGCTGTGTGTTTTAGGTGCTGAAGGCCCAGGAGGAACATTTTTTGGAGGGAACCCAATTAATGCTGGGAATTGGGTCTCTCCTGTGGCTTTGTTTGCAGGGCTCTTAGGTAGACCAGAATTGCTCATGCTTGGTAGTTCTGCCCAAATCCAGGTACTTAGATCAGGATTCCTGTCCTGATTGCCCTCATTCTTTTGCCCTGTGCGTGTGATATGTATGTTTGTTCTCCTGTATGTGGGCTCACATGAGTGTGGTTCACATGCATGTGGGTATGGATGCCAGAGGTTGACAATGGGTGTCCTTCTTCATCACGTTATGCCTGATTGAGGGAACGTCTTTTGCTAGCCCTCAGAGCTCACCAGTTTGGCTAGTCTCACTAGCCAGATTCTTCTGGGGATCCCCTGTCTCTGCTAACTCCCCAGTCTTAGATTGCCCATCCCCATTCAGATCTGAACTGGGGTTCTCATCCTTGTACACCAAACTTACAGGGCTATCCTCATTCCTTATTTTACAAAATGTGGCAGTGGTTTCTTGTGTGAGTGATAGAAACAGTTTCAGGAAGGAGGAAGTGAAATGTAGAAAGGAAGAGAAAGTTTAGTGATTGGCCTACAGAGAGAGAGAGAGAGAGAGAGAGAGAGAGAGAGAGAGAGAGAGAGAGAGAGATAGATTTGTGTGTGTGTGTGTGTGTGTGTGTGTTAGAGGTGTGTTAGAGATGTTAGAGAGGGGGAAAGCATTTAAAGTGTGACTGAATTTAGGACTGGTTTAGGTTTTGATTTTCAGGTAGTTTGCCTGTTCCTTGATTTCTCATGAGATGACTTTTGGATTAATTATTTTCTTATCTTTGTGTTCTCACTTGAAAATTGTGAAGGTTTTGAGTTTGGAAATTTGATAATTTTTATTAATGTCATTCTAACAAATTAAACTTCTCTAAGATACGGAGGCCTGTTTTGTTCAAGGAACAGGAAAATGGTCTTGGACAGAACTTTTAACTGGCATAAGTAGGCACATTGATGTTTAGGGAAATTCTCCTCAGTGCATTCACAATGAATAAAATGAATCCAGAATATCTCATAGTTAAGATAATTTGTTGAGGGTCCGTTTCTACTGATACAGAGGGAGACTCTGGAGATTCAGTTGGTTTTCTTTAATTTCAGGATGGTTGATAACTTTTCGTTATTATCCTTCCATAGTTTTTGGACAGTTTTTTTTTTTTTCTTTCTTTTTAAAAAGGTACAGACACTTTCGTTTTCATAGAATTTGCTATGCTGTTTAAGGCTCGCTTCCTTATGTTGTAATTATCTGACCACCTGTAAGTCCCTTCAAGTCAGGGTTCTTGAACTGAAATTGTGTACTTTGATCAGCACTTTTGCAAACTGCCTGATAGTGGGACAACCTCAGCAACCTCCTGCTTTTCCATGATCTCTCTTCCTCACTCTCCTTTTGTGTGCTTAATTTCCAGGTTATGATGCTTATTGTTCCAGAGTGGCAGAGACCACTGTGTCCACATGGTCCCTAGGCAGATAGAGACCGCTGTGTCCACATGGCTCCTATACAGATGTAGACTACTGTGTCTTCCGGTCTCTGTTTAGCAGTATGACCTTGAAAAACTCACATTTCACTTGCCTTTCAGTTTCTGAATTTTGTTTTATTTTATTTTAGTTTTTTGATGGTGCCTCAGGAATGCTGTGTATGCTGTGCCACAAAGCTCCATTCCCAACCCTAATTTAATCTCTTAGAAATGAGAATGTAATGTAGAACATCATGAGAACTAATTAAAAGAATAGCCAGCATGATGATTTCTATATAGTATGTACACAGTAAATTGTAGTTTCCTTATAATCATAACCAATGGCTTTCAGATTTTTTAAAAAAAATGTCTTAACTTCATACTAGATTATTATAATGCTTCACTATTTTTCCTGACATTTAAAGTCTCTCCTGCCTCTAGGATAACTTTAGATATTATAACCAGATTAAATATTTATAAAATCTTTACTGTGTTAAATAGTAGGCCTTTTCTGTCCCATGGTTTAAAATAATCCAGCAAGTAAAGAAACTCACCATACCTATGGACCTAGAAAGTAAATACATGCTTTGGTTGACAGTTTGCCGTAACCTGTTTTGTGTGCCCCACAGTCCACTACCCACTTTTCACTCTGCTGTTTCAATGAAGAAAGAGCAAAAAAGCCAGACATGATGGCTCACGCCTCTAATCCCAGTACTCAGGAGGCAGGCAGATCTTTATGAGTTCAAGGCCAGCCTGCTCTACAGAGTGAATTCTAGGGTGGCCAAGACCACACAGAGAAACCCAGTCTGAAAGAAGGTAAAGAAGAAGAGGGAGAGGAGGAAGAAGAGGAGGAAGAGGAGGAAAAGGAGGTGCAGAAAGACCCTTGGTTCCTTAGCAGGGCTCTGATAAAGGCTGCACTATGCCAAGGCTTCTAGCTCAAATTCAGAGGCTGCTTTCCCTTCTCTGTATTCTGAGCCTGGTGTGGAGTCTTCTTTTTGATCAGTTTCAGTCAAGATTGAAGCTTGCATGAATGAAGGAACAACACACCTGACACCAGCTACTCAGCTTCATGGACGCCACTGAGAGTGTGAGACTGGCGATTATCCTAGGTTAGACTTTGCCTAGCCCTAGTGTTGTGGCCCGGGAGTGAACCTTCTCCAGAATTCTCTTTTATAGCAGCAATAGGAGCAGCAGCAACAACAACAACTACAACAGCAACAACAGCACAGCTGCCATGCTTCTGAAGAATAGTGAGGCCTTATGTCCACATGTGGGAAAGTGAAAGCAGAAGATTAGCACCCTTCCCAGTGAGGGTGTGGTAGTCAGGGGCAGTCTCTTTCCTGGAACAGACAGAGGGAGTTTTTTAGAAGCCATCTTTACTTACAACTCCAGTTCCATGAAAGGATGTGTATAAAGGTGCAAGCACTATGAAGCTGACACATTTATTTGGGGGAAGGGCAACAGGTAACTTGCTCCTTGGTGGAGGTTCTTGGAAGCAGGCACGAGCCTACTGAAACCTGCCTTGTTGTTTTGCAGAGTTCTGTCTGTCCCCCTAAGTAGCCAGCATGGTTCGCTCATGTCCAGCCGTATGCCCCTCATGTTCCTCATGCCTTCCTTAGTGTTCTTGGTATGGCCATTTAAAACCCTTCCCACTGTAAGTCAGTGTTGTTTCCACCAGAACCCTGGTAGCAGAGGCTGCCAACGCAAGGGGTTTAAGAAAGGACTAAAATGTGTTCAACCTCCAGCGCCTCCCACCTGAACTTTCTCTACCTGGAATCCATGCTAGAAAAATGGCTTTAAAAGTTCTTTCTTGGCTGGGTGGTGATGGCACATGCCTTTAGTCACAGTACAAAGAAGGCAGGTGGATCTCTGAGTTCAAGGTGAGCCTGGTCTATAAAGCAAGTACCAGGACAGCCAGGGCTACACAGAGAAACAGTGTCGGGGGATAGAGATGGGGGTGTCATTTCCTAGAGAGAAGTTAGCCAGTGTGTTAGCCAGAGGAAGAGCCAGAACAAAGTTGAATGGCTTTGAAAACAACAAAAAAAAAGAGATGAAAATTCTATTTCCTAGACCCTAGGTAGTCGTTGATAATAGTAGCTGTGTAATCTTCATTTAAATTTCTCCTTTTCCATTTCAAAGATGCATTAACCTACTTTTTAAAACTAGAGTTTAAAGCATTGTTATTATTCTAAGTATATGCAGAACACGTGTCACACGTGGAGGCCAGAGAAATCCTGTGGCGCTGGCCTCCTCCTTCTACCCAGAGGCCAGACATTAAGTTCAGGCCATCAGGTTTGCAGGCCAAGTGGTCTATCCACTGAGCCATCTTACAAGTCCTTATGCCCCCTGTAATTTCTTCTAATTCACCCTTTCATTCTTTCCCTGGTCATTTTGAAGGGTTCATAAACCATTTGCCTTCGTTTCAGCAACTGGAGCTGTTATTTCTCTTGACCACACTGCTTAACTTTCGGTTGAGCTAGTGTTTGGTCACTGCTTGGTGACTGTGGGACACTGTGCTTAGTGTTCAGGAATTCTCACAGAAGTCCCTTGCTCCTACCCCATGGAAAATTTAAGATCTGTAGACATGGGAAATTTAAGATCTGAGGAGCCCATTACTTCAGAAAGACAGACTGTAGCAATAAGGCCACAAAGTGTGCCCCTAGACTAGTCACTGCCACCTGACTGTGACACATCAAGGGACTTGAGTGTATGTCTTAGAGAAGTAGCAGCAGGCTGAAAGACTTTAACCTAAAGTTTACTCAGACTTGAATTTTAGGAAAGATGCTTCCAGAGTCTCTGCGAGGTGGATTTCAAGAGCATACTGCTGGAAGGAAAGCAATAGGAGTCTGGTACTGTGGTCTAAACGAACAAAATGATAGGTTCCAGCAATACAGAATAGCTTCAGAAATAAGAAATCCCCTGGTTATGTGCTTGTGTGGACCAAAGAAATTTAAAAGGAGGACTAACGAGGGAAGATAAATGCACTTTGAAGGATTTGTTTCCCTGTATGTAAGTCTTTTGAAAATGATGCTGTCACTTGTCCCTTGGTCTGCTCATCCAAACATTCATCTGTCTATTGTCCACTTTGCAGACATAGACTATGTATTGAATATTAGATGAAATCTTTTATATTTTACACATACAATGTTGTGAGTAACATTTTCAGTTTTTTTATCTGCATTCTTACCTGTGTCTTTAATCTTTGCCACCGTCTATAGTGAATATCTAGTAGTAGTTGTTTAGTATTTCTATGAAAGGTTTCTTGAAGCTTGCTTCAAAAATAAGACTTTTCATTGGGGTTTTAATGATATTCTGCTATAGCCATACACTGGTAGCCTTGAGCTCTGAGACCACAGTAGATAGGGAGGAAGGACTGGGAGCCAGAGGGGGTAAGGACACCACAAGAACATAGCCCACAATGTCAACTAAGCAGGACTGGGGTGTCAGTCATGTAGCCTGCATGGGGCTGCACTAGGTCCTCTGCTTTTCTGTTGTGGTTGTGTAGCTTGGTACTTCTAATAGTGGGAACAGGGCCTGTCTCTGACTCTGTTGCCTGTTCTTGGAACCCTTTTCTGCCTACTGGCTTGCCTTGTCCTGTCATGTTATGAGGGGTTTGTGTCTAGTCTTATTGTAACTTTTTATGTCCTGTTTGCTTGATATTCCTGGGAAACCTGCTCTTTTCTGAAGGGAAATGAAGGAGTGGATCTGGGGGAGATGGGAGGTGGGGGAGGGGCTGGGAAGAGTGGAGGGCAGGGAAACTGTTAGGATTTAATATGTGAAAGTTGAATGAATAAATAAATAATAATAAAAGTATGGCTTAAGATACATGCTGCTACCACCATCCAGTACCCAGCACCCTTCCCACCTCAGGGACAGGTAGATGGGATGAGTTCTGAACATTTTACAAAGCTCCCTCTGGTGTTAGGACAGTCCTGGCACATTGTCCTTTGAAGGGGCGTGGCTTTCTCCACCCACATACTTTGAGGTAAACTGTTAAGCATTTCCTGAACTTTGAGTTGTCAAACCTTAGATAGAAAATTTTTCAAAGGGGTGACATGTGGAACAGATCTTGCATCCTATTTGCCAAATGATTTGTGTTCTAGAACTAAAGTTAATTTAAGTTGCAACACCCGACTACCTGATTGAAATGTAAAACTTCGGGGGTCTGAAGTGTGGTAGAACGTTTGCCTGTCTTGCATGAAGGCATGGGTTCAGTTTCGCCACCATAATAATCAGTCAAACAATGAATCAATGAATCAAACAAACAAACCTACCCCAATTCCTCCTCTCCCTGTTGTTCTGGCAACACTCAGCTACATGTGGTCTATCTCAGACATTGCAGATCCAAGGTGCTCACTCTCACAGAAAATTCTAGCAGACCCTGCTGTTCTAAACAAAGTGTTAAAAGCAGACTTCGGCCTCATGCTGCCCAACCATGAACTAGAGCTGCACATGACTGGTGACTGAACCCTGCTGGAGTCTCATCTCAGCTGTGACTTGGGGATGATGCCAAGCATCTGTTCCATACCTAGGTTGCCATGGTTAAGTGTGGTAAGCAGTAGCCCGCAGTGACTGCTCCAGTATCATCACCACCACCGCCCCTTCCATTTTCTTAGAAACACACATTCCTTGAGTAGGGAAGGGAAAGAAATTTACTTTGTTTACTTTTTTTTTCTTTCTTCCCCTTCCTGGAGACTAGATGGATTCTGGGAAAAGACGAGGTTTCTTTCTTTATCCTGTACTCTGCATTATCTGGCCAATTCAATAAAAATGTCAGTGTAGTTGTGTTACGGTTTGTTTCTGTAGGCCATTCCATGTAAGTGGTTCATTCAGAAATGCATGCTTAGGAGAGAGCACTGCATTCGTTTGAGACGGGGTTGCTTCTTAGGAGAGGACACGTTGTTTGTGTGAGATGGGGATCCCCAAGGACCCTTTGCTGAGACAGTCGGGTGAGCTGACCACTGAATTCCTTTTTGTAGATTTATACAAGTTTTGGACCTTTTTGTTACGGCGACCTGGGAGCTTTTAATTTGTTTTTATTAGGTCATTTTCTAGACTCCTAAGGCAGTGGCCTTTTCAGCAGGACATACACACGATTTGTTATTGTAGTTATTGGGAATTGCTGATGTAAAGCATTCTGTGACTTCGGGGAATATTAATAAGCCTCTTAAAATACTTGTTCAATTAGATCCCCTGACCTCCTGTCCAGAGGTTGAGCTGTCATTAACCGAGAGAAATCTTTCCCCAGTTGAAGTGGTCATTGTCTTTCTCCTCGTTTTTCCCTAGTTTGTTTTATGTACTTTTTCTGGACCAGTGGGGGACTATGATGCCCTGTGTTAGAACCCACAGGCCCATCTCTCCTGTGGATAGTAAGAGTTGCTTAGGTTTTATATCACTGTTGTGCCTACTTTTTATTAAAACAAAAAGCCCAAACAACCGTTTGCTCTATCCACAGGTTGGAGAGATAATTTGTTTCACTTGTGTGGAGAATTGCTTTTTTCTGCCTCAAGCAGTAGGGTCAGGGGTGCATAGTTTGTTTGCATAAAGTAGGAAGTGTTTTCCTAAACTCGAAGAGAGAGGAATCTGGGGACTGTAATTGCCCGCTGGCCTGTCACCGAGGCTGGGCCCTGAGATCAGCTTGTCTAGGACTGAAAGACTAGGATTTGAAAATGACACCACATCTGTACGGTGTGGGAGTCCAAGTGGCCATGGCAGTCTTGGGTTTATGTCGGCTCCGCATGCCAATATGTTGTGAAATTCTCTTGCTGTCAGATTTGTAGTTTCTTTCTCCAAGAGTAGGTCATCTGATTTGGAGCATGAAGGTACGGAGCCTCCTAAGTCTCTGTGACAGAAAGATACCAATGGAGAAGGAGTGGAGCCAGAGACCAGAGGAGCTGGCAGGAAATTGCAAACATGGTGGAATTTCCAGAGCTTTCCATTTTGTGAAGTCATGGATAATTTAAAAAGTACTGGCTTTTACTTTTGTTTGTTTCTGTGCTGCAGCCACGTCTATCTGCCAACCTTTCTAAAATGTCATGATGTAATTATTTTAACAGGCACTGTATGCTCCTTTATTTGGGGGATATTAACCTTTCTAAACAAAAGGAATGTTAATATACACTGGAGACACAACTAATGGGATTTCATTTTTCTTGTTAGGCAAGAAGCTTGATTTTTTTTTTTTTTCAACTTCTTGTAAAAGAATTCGGCGAGTGAAATAATTGCCTTAAGCTAATCCATGATAGTGATTTTTAAACGTGACTTTCCAGATCACTTTTATATGGCTTAGAAAGAATAATGTGATTTTCTTGTTTTTGTTTGCTTTAGCTAAACACTATTGAAAAATGATATAAATTCAATGACTTGAAAACAAAGGAAATGCTAATTTCTAATGTGCTGCGTTTTCTTAAGGCATGAAATATGGCGTTTAATTCATTGTTTACTCTTATATAGATTTAGTTAATTTTTTGAAAGTATAGGACAAACAGAATAAATTAGCTAGCTTGCTATTTTCTTAATCACTGTGTGTTTCTGTTTGATGTTTGCATGTATTTGACCTAAATGTGCTGGTATGTAGAAAGCACAGCAGCCATAGCCTCTTGACAGGGTGGCTGGATGCATGCAGGATTCTCAGGGCTCCTTCACCCCCCATGTCTTTCTTCTGCCCTCTTTCTCTACCCTTCCCCCACCTCTCTTATGATAAATAGCCACTGAACCACTTTTTCTGGACTCCATGACTCACACTGTTGAGCAGTGACACACATTTGCCACTGTATACATAACAGTAACAGTACCATCAGGCCTATACCTTTGACCTTATTACTATGAGTGGCCTGCCCATAGTTCTGTAGACATAGTTCTGTAGTTCTGAACAAAATTGGAATCATTAGTCACTAATACCTTGAAGGCTGATGGCCTTTCTCAAAACAATGCGGTTGGGAGGAGAGGGAGGAGGAGCCCGTGGAATTGAACCTCCAGCATCCTCAATGTCAGGCGCCGGAACAGCTTTCCCTTTAAGCAAGCAAGATGACGAGGTTTTGTGATTTTGGATTAGTGTGAGAGTATGAAATGGTTCCCTTTCCCTTCCAGGCAAAAAATACCAACAGAATCTGAAAGTGCTAATTTCATTTCGTGGCTTTCTGGCTTGAAATATGGGCTCGAACCGAAACTATGCATTAGTCAGCTGAGGCGCACAAGGTTCTGTTGACAGTGCTAATTATTATTTCATGACAGGCGTTTACTTTATGTTGTCTGCTGTCTCCACCCCAAAACTAGCCAGTGTTTGGGGGAAGGAATCAGTTGGATTGTCACAATCCTTTCCCCAGACAAGTCTTGCTATTTTATGAGTATAGACACTGTGTAATAAAGAGAGCTTCATTGAGAACAGTCTTGCATATGAAATGTAATCTTGATGAATATTTAAAAAACAAATAGATTTATATTTTAGTTTTGATTTTTAAAGTATTTTTCTGACACCCTAATTACAATTCTTGCTTTATCTCCATTAAATTTAATCTGTTATTATTGGGATACAACTATATTTTTGTTACTCACATTGGACTTAGGAAGGAGTGGCATATACAGTTAACAAATAAATACAGAATGAAATTGAATATAACCTCCTTGATGCGCAAAGGAAGATGAGTGGAAGAGAGAGTTGATTGCATGTCTGGAAGCATATCTGCCTGATTTATGTCCTAATTTTAGTACTGAGTTTCCTTTGTAATAGTAAAATGTCACATTAGCATGTCCCTTTTAATAATCTAATATGCTACCAGTGACAATAAATACACGCACCAAGTCTTGCTCAAGGTATCTCTAACTTCGCAGGCCTGTGACCCTTCTCGGTGTAGTTAAATTGCTCAGATGACCCTGCTGTCATATATTTTTAATTGTAAAGCACTTGAAATTAATCATGTTTTATTTCTTTTTAAATAAGCACCTCAAGAGTAGCGGTGCGCAGTTTTGCTCACGGCACTTATCCACTCTTAAAGAAAATTAAAGATTGGAAAGGGTCCGAGTCTCAGAGGCAGCAAAGCCATCCACACAGGGAAAACACTGGAGGAAGACGATGTGTGCCAGGCCTACGCCCAGTCTCGTGCCCGCTTGTGCCCGTGCACTGAGTGAAAATTGGCGTCAGTGCATGTAACAAAGTAGAAACATTTTAAATTACTACCACATGTCATCAGTGGTCATAACCCAAGGTCCGAGGTTTCTTCCACTCTGGGAGGCAACAGAGTGCCTTTCATTTAAACAACGCACAGCTAATCTTTAGGAGAATTGGACTCTGCCTCCGAACTAATTATGATTTACAGAAATTGATAATTTGTCTTCGGCATGTGTCTGCAGGAAGAAATTACTATTAAATTTGATTAACAAATGACAGATTTCAGCCCAGTAATTTACCGTCTTTATTAGCAAACTTAGAAAACTTCTCACAGTCATCCTGGTAGATCATCCTGAAATACCATTGGTACTGAAAGCCTCGCACGAAGCTACCTTACTGTGAACAAACACATCTCCGTGTGGTTTGTCTTCTCCATCCTCAGGCACAGTCCATGTGTTCAAGCTGATTTCCCATGAGAGGCAGAACTTAATAATATGTAATTAACTTCCCAAAATGAAGGATCTGGCCTTCCAAATACACTCTCAACGGGCTCCCTCAGAATATTGAGGCTCGTACAAGAGGAGACAGTGCTTCTGTAGCCACCTTAGTTTTTCACACTCTACTTTGTCAAGCAATTTTTTTCCTTCTTTCTGAAACAGATTGTAGATCATGCATTTGTTTAAAGCCGAGTCTCAATATACAGTTGACATTGCGCGTGACTCAGAAGCCTCTTTTGCAAGCACATAATTGAGACATGAAACTGTTGTAACACAACAGCAAAGTGGGGGTATTAAAATATTTCTATGCAAATAGCATGATTATTTTTAAGTACACTAACATCCATGTTTTTATATAGTTGAGAAAATATTCCATCGGACTAAGCACTCTGTCAGAATCATAACAGTGGTAAAAATGCCCTTTCATGTTTTCCTGTCAGGAGAACCTTCTTGTATGTGAAAGGGGGAAGTTGGGAGGCTGGAGAGAAGGCTCAGTGGTTAAGATCATTGCTACTCTTGAAAAGGACCCAGGTTCAGCCTCCAACACCCATATCCGCAGTTCACAATTGCTTGTAACCCCAGTTCTTCAAAATCTGACACCCTCTTTTGGTCTGTGTGGGCATTTACACAGTGCACATCTGTATTCTGGCACATGTGCACATATACATAAAATAATTTATAAATAAATATTTTAGAAGATGAATAACTGGTCTTTAAATTTTTATTTCGTATGTATCAATGTGCCTTCATGTTTATCTGTGCACCATGTGTGTGCATAGTGCCCCAGGAAGTAAGAAGAAGGTGTTGGATCCCCTAGGAGCTAAAGACAGTTCTGAGCCACTATATAAGTGGTAGGAATTGAACCTGAGTTCTCTAGAAGAACAGCCAGTGTTCTTAACCACTGAGCCATCTCTCCAGCCCCCAATTAGCCTTTTAAGGAACCAGAAGCAAAGCTTAATTTTATAATGACGTGAAATAAATATTCCATTATCTAATAGTTCACCAGCAAAGTCTGCAGTAGCCTCCTTTCTCAAGGATGCAGCTTGTGTGTGATGCTAATATTCAAATGAACCTGCCAGGGTGAGTGATGGGAGGTGCTAATAACTCCAAGTGGGGAGATGAAAACAACATATTGCACACACCTGCTCTCCGCTTCATGTCAGCCTCGTCATATTATTGAATGAGTGAGCACAGTGCCGAATGAGGAGAGTCAGAGGCCGAACAGCAGCAAGGCGTGTGTCCTTGGATCTGGAAGCCTCACTGTCACTGTGGTCCACTCTTGACCTGGGAATGCAAAAGAAGGCAGAGCCCGTACAACAGTCTCTCCTGCTGGTGTCTTGGTGATGTTGGGTGTTTTATTAACCTCTATGTTCAGTTTTTCTTAGTGTTGCATTGGGAATGGGTGTTCACGTTCTAACTTTGTTTAATAGTCACCATTTTGTTTCATCTCTTTGTGTTTCTAGTGTTTTTATTAAAGTAGGACATTCCATAATCTAATCAGGCAGAAGGGCATGCTTTAAGCATGCTTTAGGCAGTTAATCCACAGTTGTTGCTGAAAATGGCCAGGATGCTAAAGAGACACAGTTTAGCAACAAACTAGACAAAACCCTGGGATGGACCACGAGGCCAACCCTTATAAAGCATGACAGGTTCTAGGGAACCGCAGAGATTTCCTGTGCCTTTCACCCAGCAGCAACTTTCTCCTGGCCACTTACGTTCATTTAAAAACTAAGGACACATTAAGGTCCAAAAAGAAAAAAAATAAAAAACCACTGTCCAGCCCAGGAATGCACCAAACAAGGCTCCTGAAATGTCTTTCATCTCTGGGTTCATGAAGCCCTCCAGACTTGGATTGCTTATTCTCACCCCGACATTCTTTGTCAGTTCCTAAGCATTGTCTTTTGAATATAAGCCCAACCATGTAACAGGTGGCAAAGTGAATCAATTTAGGACTAGAAGGATGTATAACCAAAGTGGACATTTGAAAGATGAATGCATCGGCTGTCTTCCCTGTTCTCAGAGCAAACTGAAGATCTCAGAGAACAGGAACGTTGAGAGAGAGAGAGAGGGAGGGAGGGAGGGGGGGAGGGGGGAGGAGAGGAGAGGAGGGGAGGGGGGGGAGGAGAGGAGAGGGGAGGGGAGGGGAGGGGAGGGGAGGGGAGGGGAGAGGAGAGGAGGAGAGGAGAGAGGAGAGGAGGAGAGGAGAGGAGGAGGAGAGGAGAGGAGAGGAGAGGATGAATAAGATCTCCCTAGAAGGATCTACAAGGGATTGTGATTTCTGTGGAGCTGCAGTGATCCTTAGGCATGGCATAAGCTAAAAAGAGTGGACACTCCCAAAACCCAATGAAGAAAGTGTCTCCAGTTTTCTATAGTTTCAGGGAATCAGTTGGAGGATGCATGTACTTTTTTTTTTTTTTTTAAATTCAGAGTCTCAGAAGTCAAGTTGAACCACCAACAAAAAACAGAGTGAAGAAATGTTTGAACACCTCGGGGGGAGAAGCAAGAAAGTCCTTGATAGGGGAAAGAACACTGAAGTTTCGCTCTGGCAAGTGGGACCCCTGCCACTCGCCTCTGTCAGCCCAAAGTGCTTCTGGGAAGACCACTAATAGAACAAGCAGCATGTAAACATCAGCAAGTTAAGTACTTGCCAGCCCAGTGGTTAGGAGTAGAAGTCAAGCTAAAGATTAAAGACGGCTTGACAAAATCCTACACGCAATCCAGCTGGGCTTTACACATTATGAGATGTGGTCGGACAGAATGAGGGTGTTTAAAAAAATGATTGCTATTATGCAGCTGCAGGGCAACGGGCTGAGCTGGGCGTGTGCCAGGGGGACTTGTGCTGCTTGTGTAGATAAACTTGCAGGGCTTCAGCTTTCAACCCCGTCCAATTCCTTCTGTCAGCCTCTCTTAACCTTGTCCTGTCCCTTGCTGAGCCCTGACATTTTCAGAGCAGAAGAAAATCATGTTAAATTTATGTATGAGGAGGGGTACATCTGTGTGTGTTGCTGGACTCCGGGTTTAAGTGTTTGGGCTCTTTTGATTAGCTCTGCCCTTGGTTTAGTTTGTAGTCACAGAGGAACTTAGAAGCCAGTGTTGAGTAAGCGTCTTGATGCAGCTTCTTGTATTCTTGGTCAGCACAGGAGCAGGGCTTTGTGTGGGCTCTGCAGAAGAGGCTCGGCCCGCTGAGAAAGCCAGGTGAGCTCGTGCTGTTTGCCTAAGTCTGCTGGAGCCAGCACTGCTGGTTTGGTCAGTGACTTACCTGGGATTTTGTCCAAGATTTTGTTTGATGAAAGAATTACAAAATGGATGATGTTAAAAAGTTCTGATGGAAAATTGTGAGCACTGGGCTTGGAAAGGAGGATTTGGACCAGACTGTAGAACATCTGGGGCAGCTAACAGAGGGGAGCATGTTCTTTTCCCCTTAGAAGAGGTAGTGGGGAGTTGCTGAGGATGACCCAGTGGTTCAGAAGCCGTGTGAAAGAGGGATACCTTTGTCAGAGTTGTCAGGCAGGAGGGCTGTTGCAGTGGACTAGTTGTGTGAACAATGGTTTCTGTTAGCCACTCAATAGTAGTCTTGGGAGAACCATAGGTTTTATCTCACATCCCAACTCCCAAGTGCATGTCTTGGGCTCCCTGAAAGGGTATGACAGGAAGGATCATAAAATTGTGTCTGTGTTCCTTTCAGACAGGAAGATGCTCTGTAATTCATTAGTGATGTCTGTGATGGGTGGGGATGGTGGCTCCTCTCTATGGAGATGTTACCCCTGGTAGACACACTCAGCAACACTTAAGAGAAGTTTTAGGGATTAGGGCCGACTGATTATGGAGAATCAGAATGTTTGGAGGAATATTATGATGGCTGGTACTGAAATGTTCACTGACTTGACTTAGCAAAATGACAATTAAAAGATAAATATTTAGCAAGCACTGTTGGTTGAGGTTAGAGCCAGAGATTTGGACTGGAAGTGGCCAACAGGAATCTGATGGTTGTGCTCTTGTAATGGGTGCTGGTAAATAAGAAGAGATAGCCTGAAACCATGTGACCCTCCTAGTCCCCAGGCCTGAATGTGTGGGCTTTTCACATCTTTAGTCAGATTGCAGAAAGGAGATCACAAAGTGAACCTGGCAGGTGAGTTTGGAAGCCAGTTACTATTAGGAGGGCTCTCTGGGCTTATCAAGATTCCACTGGTACCTTTTATTTTATTTAAATTTGTAAAAATATTTTATTTTATGTCTATGAGTGTTTGCCTGCATGCATGTATACATGCACCATGTATGTGCCTGGTGTTAACAGAGGCCAAAGGAGAATATCAGAGCCTTTGGAACTGGACTTTTTCAGATGGTTGTGGGCTGCAATGTGGATGCCAGGAATTGAACTCGGATCCTCTACAACGACCCCAAGTGCTCCTAACCACTGGTCTAACTCTAGCTCTTGTTATTAAATTCTTATTAAGCACAAATATAGTAATTACCATGTTTTAGTGTCTACTCTAGCTGTGCTGAGATAAATGGAAAATTAGTGGTAAGAAGCTTGTTCTCTGTTAGGGAGAAGACGGACTCAGAGGAGTTAAGAGTTCACTCGGAGTCTCACAGGTAATAAATGTCAGGATTGAGTTTTAGACTTAGGTCTGGTGGTTGTCTTCCTGTGTGCGTTCTCTGTTATCATATGCTATCTTCTGGAATATATATGATACAGAGTTGAACTTTATATATAGAAATAAAGGATAAGTGATGTGCATAATCTGACAGAATCATTTGGAGAAGTGGAGATGCTGACAGTACCCAGTTTTTGCCCTTTACATTTCGACTCTGCGTTCATACATTCATAAATATATTTAAACCTGTCTCTGAATATTTAGGTCATTTCTAGTCATTTGCTCTTATAAATAGGAAAAAGATGGTATAAATTAGCCAGACTGCCTAGGTTTAAATCCATGCTCCACCACTTCTTACCAATGAGATCTTTGGTAAGTTTCTTAACCTTTGTGTCCCAGTTTCCCTATTTGCAAAATGGGATGATAATGGCTTGCCTCGTACAGCTACTGTGACAGATGCATGCGGATGGCTATATAAAGTACTTAGCATAACAGTTTGGCACATGGCAAGCTCATATAGGTAAGGGCATAATTTGGGGGGAGGGGATCAGACTTCTTTGGGTTTAAATTCCAGCACCATCCTTTTCTAGTTATATGACCTTGGGCATAACCTTAGCTCCCCCAGGCTTAGCTTGTAAGGCCTTTTATGGGTGCTGGAAGTTGGAGTAAAATGAGATTATGCAGAAAAGTTGCTTTCATGGTACTTAAACAAAGGACACGATACAAGATCATTGTTTTCATTATTACTGCCATAATCGTTATAATTAGCACTAACGCCATAATGAACGTCATGTACATAAATTTTTGTGTGGCTTTGTGACTGTTACCTTAGGGTAAATTCTTAAAGGAGAATTGCTGTGTTTCTTTTGACTCTCAAAAACTATCAAAACTACATTGTTTTGTATGTTGAAAATGATAAGTCTTTTTCGGATACATAATTGGTAGCCCTTGCCAACTTGGATGTACTGCGGTTCCATAAGGATGCATATTCTCGAGTGTGAGAGTTAAGAGTGGAAACTAACCATGATAGTGTCAGCCTGAGTTGGTGTGGATTCACATAAGAGACATATGGGTGTGGTTTTTGAGGATTTTACACAGACACATACCCCAGGAAGGAAGATATTGATATTGATAACACATCATCCCATGGGCTGGGAACCCAAACTAAATAAAAAGGTAGACTAAAGAGGAGGAAGCTGGCTGAAACGCATCATCCCCGTCTCTCTGCCTCTGACCATGGGTAGAGTGGGGCCTGGCATTCCATGCTCCCTTGGCCATGCCTTCTTCTGCAATGCTGGACTCTATTTATTCCCTCACATTGTGCTACGAAATAAGCCACCCCTCCTTCAGTGGCTACTGTCGGGTATTTCATCAGAGAATGAGAAAATCAAGTGTACATAAAGGTATGTACTGTGAGCGATGTCTTCCAAAAGGGAGAAAAATAATTGGGGCTCAGGGAAATCAGGTTTCATGAGACAAGTGGCAGTATTGGCTCCTGGTGACATGTGGGGTAAATGGAGCTGGGGGAGGTGTCTCAGTACTTAGAGCCTGTACCATTGCTGTCTCTGGAAGGCTTAAGTAAGTGCATGGAGCAGGCCTTGGCTCTGGAGACCTTGAGACTAGCAAGGTGTATATCCTGTCCTCTGCTCAAGCTGTGCTCCCAGAATCTATCTTCCTTCCATCTCTTTCAGGCCAAGGTCAATTTTGAGACTTCCTGGTTTCTCTCAGAAGCGTGATGCTATGGTGTGTGTCAGTTAGCTCGGATCCAGGCTATTGTACACATGCAGCTCTTGAGTTTATCTGAATGGAATTTCTTCTAGGTTCTCTGATTACTTTCATTTGATTTCTTAAAAAAAAAAAAAAAAGTTAATCTCTTGTTACAGTCTGATGGCAGAGCAGTGCCTACAAAGCTATTTTAATGTAGTCACAATTCTTAAGGTAAGTTAAAACCTTTCCAGTTGTGCCGTGTTTTTCAGTGACAGTTATGACAAATAGCTAGTATAATTCATTTTTTCTTTGTAGATGGTATAACTGGGAATCATATATAGCGGTTATGCATTTTTTTTAAAGGAATTTATGAAGTTTCAACTTAGAATACCGGATTAGATGTTAAAGCATTTCTGTTGACAAGAATGAAGTAAGTTGTCTTCTGATCCAGTTTGTGTAATAACGTGCAACCCAATTCACTAAGTTCATATTGGGGACTCGAATCGCTGTGAGATGAAAATTACATATATGAGAGCTGACAGGCATTCACCATAGCTTAGACTTGAACTCCGGGATGCAAAGGAGATATTGTACTCCTTATCTGCTGCTTTTAAAAAAAAGTGAGGACCGGCGCTTTGTGTTGTTTTCCCCCCACATGCCATTTTTCAGTGCGCAGTTACGCCTGTCCGCCATTAGCAAGTGCTGTGAGCCTCTCGGGCTCCTTGTTCCCATCAGGGTTCCTTGTGACAAATTTATAATTTTGTGTCTTATATCTGGGTCAACGGTTCGATTAATGTTTTATCTCCTGAGCAAAAGCACAGCACTTCTTTGTAAACTTTATCTCACTCAACCTGAAGATTGCAAAACAAAGGGTGTTCTGGGTCTCTGAGCCCTTGTGTGTGCGAAGAGGCTGCAGTGTCTGTGAGTCCTCCTGTGGAGCAGAGCCTACAGAGCTTGCCCTACAGAGCTTGCTTACCCTGTAGCTTGACTCCCAGTCCACTGACTCTAATTTGCTGCAGGTGGAAGACTCTCCTCTTTAAAGCTTCCCAACCATATTAATTAAAGCGAGTTAGTTGTCATTACTAATCATTTACTAACTTTTATTTATTTTTGCTTCATTATAGCACAGTAGGAGGCCATTTAATTTAATCAGAATATTGTATACCTAGTTCTGGCCACAGAAAAGCGTGTGGTGATATTTGTTGAGTGAATAAATTGATCATGTATCTTACCTAAGAGATATTTAATCTTTAATAGTTAGTATCTTTAGTGTTTATTTATTTAATTCAATTTCCTTAAAGTTAAAACTTCCTTATGTGTCTTAGTAGAGATTGAATGCAGGGTCTTGTGCATATCCTCAAATCAGCAACTACTGACTGAATCACCCACGCCACCTTCAAACAAAGTAAATATTAAAAACTTATTCAAAATATGTTCATTACACTGTCTGAGAGCTGGCAAGTGTGGGCATTAAGTTTTTTTCTCATTGAAGTAGTAGGGCCAAGGGTGTTCCTCTTTCCCTCTCTTTTCTTCTTCTTCTTCTCCTTCTCCTTCTCCTTCTCCTTCTCCTTCTCCTTCGCCTTCGCCTTCGCCTTCGCCTTCGCCTTCGCCTTCTCCTCCTCCTCCTCCTCTTCCTCCTCCTCTTCCTCCTCCTCTTCCTCCTCCTCCTTTCTCTCTCTCTCTCTCTCTCTCTCTCTCTCTCTCTCTCTCTCTCTCTCTCTTTCTCCCTCCCTCCTATCTTTCCAGCCTTGCTATACCAGTCCTTGAGTAATCATGGAGACTCATTAGTAATATTTTTGAAATATGCTACTTATAATAGGGCATATATCAATATTTTCTTCCATTTGTGTAGGCAGATTTATATGTTTGGTGACTTGAATCACAGACTGGGGAAATTTTATTTTAAATAGCTCTCATTATCCAGCATGCATTGCAGTGAAACTTTATTCCTTAACTCCCCTAAAAAACATTTCAAGTCTTATCATTAAAAATTCTCTTTGTATTACCAATCCTGGCTATTTTCTAGAATGTTCCTAAACACATAGTGAAAGGGATGGACATAAAAGGTTTTGAGTCCTCATAGGAACAATGGCCCAGTTACCGTAAAAACAGAGAGCAGCTCTGTAAGCCTGCTCAGCCTCCTGTTTCTGTTTTCATTACGTGAGCATGATAGTTAGGCATGTGCAAATTTGATTCTCCCTCGTTTTGTCAAGAACATTTTTTAGTCATCAAGGAACAGAGACTTCACTGGAATGGCTTGAGAGGAACCAGAGATGCCACCATCCAGTGTCCTAGAAGCCGACTGTGACACTAGCTCTTAGGTGGTGCCATAACCGAGAGGTGTTGGCCTGGGATGGGAGAGCAGACTTGGTGAAGGGACTGATTTTAAATGTGATCCAGGCACTTGAGCATCTTATTGGAAACAAGAATACAATTTCGAGTGCACAGAAGGATCAATACTTTATCTACTACTTCTTTGTAACTAAAATATTATGAATCTCACTTGGGCTTGCTAGGTAGCGGATTGAAGAGGGCTCATGTCTGAGCTTTGGTAACTTAGACTTTGGAGTTGATAGGCTTCCCTTTATTGTTTATGCTTTGCTATTAGATAGCTGTGTTTATGGCCGTACATCATTGAGTAAACGGGCATATGCTAAAATAAAGATTTGAATTCTCTTGGTAAGGTTAGTGAAGAGGCAGAGGGCTAGAGTGGCCTCTCTGGAGCAAGTATGGGAAAGGCACTTTGGAAACTGGTCCAGTTTGCCTCCATTTTACCATTACAGCATCTTAGATACTTAGAGGCTGGAACAAAGCTTCTTAAAGTAGGAGGTATAATGCGGGGTCTTGTGACATGTGAAGCACGTGCAGTCTTCGGCTTCCTTACATACCTTACCGGGAGGAATGCTTAGATATTTGGAGAGGAAGCAGTGCAGTGTGTGACACAGTCACCTGGACTTCAGGGACCTTGAGCCATGGCATGTACTGGACTAGGGCTCTGAGCTCCGCTGTGTGAGCAAGCACAGCCAGTGGCTTGTCCACGGCCGGATTCTACATTGGTCAGGAGGAGCCATCACAGGCTCAAGTGATTACGATATTTGAGCACATACTGGGCTCAAGGAACTAGAGTCTTCTTCAGAGAAACAGTAAGTGCAGAGACACCGGTGTGATTTAGATGCCAGTGACTCTGTCTTTTTCCAAATGATAGCATCTACAAACTTGGAGACATGAGCGTGAGGTTAGGCAGAGGGTGAGAGCACCTCAGTCGCATTGCAGCTCAGCTCTGTTGTTTCCTAGACGTGTGGGTTTCCTTCAGCCCATTTCTTGTACCTTTCTGCCAGTTAATGTATAAATTTATAATTTATAAATTATGATTTATAATAAATATAAATTTATTATAAATAAATATAAATTTATACATTTATAATTTATAATATAAATTTATAATTAAATGAATTTATAATTCATCTATAAAATACAGTTAGTGGTCCCTACTTGGTCACCTTTTGTGATTACTCAAGGAACTAATATACACAAAGTGCTCAGGATAGTGTCTAGCACATCGTACTGTTGTACACACTAGCATTGATGGTGCTGGTGGCATTGTTCTCCCACTGAGCATTTGTAGAAGTGTGAGCTTTGCCCCAGTTCGTTCATTCATTCATTCATTCATTCATTCGCTTCCTGAGGAAAGCCCGAACTGCAGACTGGTATTTTATAACCCAAGCTATTACACTGTACTCCGGGCCAACTTTATACCACAGCTTTGTGCTTAGCTTCCCAATCTCTTAGAACAGAACTGAAATTCCACTTGAGTGCAGAGCTGGTAATTGTTTTTTTCCTGGTCATCTCGGGTGATTTATGACCAGAAGCAGCCGTGTGACCCTCTCATAACATTTTTATCTAAGTTCCCCGAGAAGTGGTTTTTTTAATAAACCATTATCAAACTGGCATCATTATCACCACTCCATGGTGTGTTAATTCAACAACATTTGTGGGTCTCTAGTTTATATAAAGGACAGTGGTAGCAACTGTGAAAACTCCAAAGGGAGTGAAAAATGAAGAAAGAAATTTTGCTTGGGCCGATACAGGACGTAAAGAATGAGAGTGGAATGGCTTTGGGAAGGAACATTAGCGGAGAGCCCAGGTATGCCAGTCTTGGACGGAGCCTCCATAGATGTAGAAAAGGCACATTTTACTCAGAAAGGAAGCATGTGGGCTGCATGGTAGAGGAAAAGCAAGTGGCATGTTCAAAGAGAGAGCCGTCTGGGTGTGCTGGGAAAGGTCTGTGTTCGTGGATAGTTGAACAGCACATTGGTAAGCCAGGCACTTAGCAGTTTGTAAGAGCCAAATTTGTATTTCCAAGGGACAGTGTCCACAGCACATCTGCAAGTACAGGCACCAAGTGCGGATTATACAGCCTCTTATTCATGGGATGCTAAGGAACTAGAGAACATCTAAGAGATACCTGCAGGCACAAAGCAGAACTGCTGGCCCCAGGAACCACTTGAAAAGAAGAAGGAATTAGGAAATCTGTCTATGGAGTCAGGGAGGGTTAAGCACACTGGGTTTTACAGTTTTTTGTTTTTTTTTTTCTGGTTGTATTAGTGAACAAAGTGATGTTCCAGCCCTCAATCTCCCTCTCTGTAAAATGGTTCTAATGTTACTATAAGACAGTTCGTTCAAATGTGTGAGGATGAAAGAAATGAGGCGGAGGATGTGCATGCAGCTTTCACACATTCAAACGTCTCCAGAGTATTTAATGAATGGTTACTAGGAATAACTGACAGAGTCCCATCAAGCAGATACAGGATCCTCAGTTCACTGTGCTGTTTTCCGTGAGATGCTGTGTAAATGCTCACTGATGCTGTGCTTCTCTCAGAAGTTGGAAGAGCACTCCCAGACATATTTTTAGCTTCACAACTGAAATAACAGAGCTTCCCATTTTGTCCGTGAGATCTAATAGTCTTTTAAAGGATTGAATTGTGATTATATACATCAAGCTAGAACAGAAATCTAGTATTTCCCAACTTCTTGTTTTGTTTTGTGTGTGTGTGTGTGTGCGCGTGCGTGTGTGCGTGTGTATGTGTTTGTATGTATCACTTTTATGTTCTCACTTTTGTTTAACAGAATGTTTTGTTAATTATTTGAGAACTTCATACAGTATATCTTTATATTCACCTCCTTCCTGCCCTATCCTTCCTCTCCCCCCACTTCATGTCCCCCTTTTCTAATATACACAACAATTTTAAAAAAGGGTAGAATCCAAGAGTGGGCATGGAGAGTCCATGAGAAAACTGAATGGGCCTCTCATTAACCAGATGTTTAGAAACAAAGGCCCCTCTGTGCTAAGACTCATACTTGTTCTTTCCCCACCGTCGCACTCAGTTTTAGTTTCAAAATTGGCATATTTATTTTAATTTTCATACAGAGCAATCAATATAGTGAAAAGAACACAGCTTGACCAAAAATCCTTCCACTTTTCCCTCCTGCCACGTCTCACCCAAGGTTCCTTGATAAATTATCTTGAGGGTTGCTTCTGTAAAACAGGTACAGTCAAGACACTAACTCCAAAGCACTTGAGGTGAGGGGACCTCTGAAGCACCCCTGTCCAAGTGTGACCCAACCCTGGAGCACCCGTGACCCTTTCAGAGAATCCATGAACTCAACCTTCTCCCGACACTCTTAGACTAGTGTGTCAGCATCTGTGCATATGCAGTGATATGTACAATTTCTACATTGTTAACCCAAATCATCTCAGTGGCACCTGATTGTCCTGAGATACCTGTGCTCTTCACACATAGCAGTAACAGTGAAGAGTGATTAATTCTATCAGCTCTTGACCTCTGTGTTTCTAGAAGTTTATGGAGGTGAGGGACACACAGACTCCTCTGGTCATCTGGGGAGGAGTGCTGATGCGTTTGCATTGTAAATGGAACTAACTTGGTATTCCATGGAACATCAGTTACTGTTTCTTAACAGAATGATAACCAAGCTGGGTATTAAGGCTTGGGTGTTAGGCAGATGTTTCTGGAAAATAAAGTGAGCCTGTTGTTTCTAGGGAATAATGGGCAGTGTGTATTGTCAGCAACAACATTCAAGCTTTGAATGGGAAACAAGAATTATTAAAAAGTGTCACCTGCCACTGCACACTTGATAGATTTCCTAAGACTTAGAGACGTCTCTCCTGAGATGGGTGGCCATAGTGACACCATGATGCGGAGAGCTGTGCGGCCTAGTGAATGGCTGATTTCTAAGTGACCGTCATATGATGCTAAAATTCACAGGTGGGTAAAAGATTCATGGACAGATGTGCAGCGTGGGCAGCTGACTTCCACGTGACCGCATCAGTATCACCAGGGCCCACTAAAGCACTTTTCCCTGCTGTGAGGCTGGTGCTTTTTATACTGCTGAACACAAACAGCTCATTACAACAGGCTAAAACGGCAAACAGGAGAGCCCAGGTGTCTTCTAGTAAACCAAACATTAAGAGACTTGCCAAGATTTCCTTTCTCTAATCTCACCCCTTGGAAAATGTTGTTGTTTGTGCTACAGTGTCTTTGATAGCATGTAATGGATTTGTTATATCTTAATTGGATTAATAAGAATCAATTTCTTGTTTTGATTTCTAATGTGATGACAGTCTATATGCATATCCCAAGTAAACAGATTTTTTTGCGGCCCTCAATTAACTTTATATTTAAAAATGGCTCTGACCCCCAAGATGTGCGAGCCACACCTCTAACAGAGTACAGTTAGATACATGATTCTTCTGGCCTACCAGTGCACGAGATTGCCATCTGCTGCCCAAATAGGGAAGCACAGGTACTTTCTGAAAAGCTCAGCTTGAAGTCTTGGATTCTGAAACTTCTTGTTGGAAATTTATAAAGAGAAAAGAAAGACATCAGCTCAGATGTCCAAAGGGATATATCTTAAAATATTATGTACCAAAATATTAATTTTCAGAAGGCAAGTAAAATCAGTTAGTGAAATGCTTATTTTAAAGGGCTCACACATACAGGCTAGTGTTCATTTCTTATGTGTGTTTATTAGTACAGAGTTCCTAGTCTGTGTTGGTACCCTGACTGTCTGACACACCAAAAAATGTGGAGTTTTACTTAGGTAGTGTTCTGTCATCTATGATTGACTTATGGTCAGTCAGTGGTGGTGCTACAAACTTTCCTGACAGTCAATGCTTTAAGGTGTGGATTTTAGGGTCATTCTCTAGTGAAGACCTTCAAATGTGTTGCCCTTCAAGCCCATGCCTCTGCAAATTCTGTATGATGTGTCCTACACACAGTCACCATGGCTCCCCTTCTTCCTTGAGAAGTGACACATACGGCATGTGCGCACGGACCTGTAGAAGGACATAGAGACAAACGAGGCTAAGCCAAGCCGTGAGAGACACAGCTGCAGGGAACAGGCTCATGAATAATGAACGCCTATCCTATGGAGCCACTTTGCCTGTCTGTGTTTGCATCACTGAGCTACGGGAAAAGGAAAGAACCTCACTGCATTTCCATTCAGTTAGAATGAAGGCCCACTGGCCAGATTTTTGACTCAATTCAGCTGATTGTTTTCAAAATAACCTGTTCTTTTCAAACAGTTGTGCGTCGGGACAGCTGCACTCAGATGAAATGACTGTGAGCCTGTATGCTAACTACTGTACTAATTTTCTGCCCATCTTCACTACGTGCCCAGTGACCCTGCTGATGAATATTTTAGACATCTGCATGAATAATCAGACTGCCCACAGGAGAGCCCGATTGCTTGTTTGTGGGGCTGGAATGCTGTTGAGATGATACTGCAATTCTGTGTACCGGTGCGAAAGTAACACGCACCGAAGTAAGGGTTCTTAATCTAGATTGTCTTTGAGCATCCATAGATGGCCTGAAATTGGCTGCCAGATTTTTCTTGTAGGTAAAGGCATGTGTTTATGCTTTTGATAAAGCACTGGAGCTTTTATCAGACGGTCCAAAAGGATTGTAACCTCATAAAGGCTAAGAACCATTGGCTAGTGCTTGATAGTTTTGAAAACACCTCTGGCTTTGGGTCATTGGGAGCCTCCTAGTAATTTCGTGAGGCTCTTAACACATCAGGACCTTAACACATCAGAGCTTGCTTATGGAGCTCCCAGTAGGCCCTGAGAGCCATGCAAATTTTTCAGTGAGGAGGTGAGTTGGTATGGCTGGGCTCTTTGTTTGTTTTGTTTTGTTTTGTTTTTTAGGCGAGATGGAGCTGGTCATGCTGTGGAGGGTATGTTAGAAGTCTATAGAACCAGATGGGAAGCTATGGGAAATTGGGTGAGTAAGAATGCTAGGCCCTAAGGGTAGAGGTCAGAATAGAATTGAAGGAATGGATTTGCAATGTAGTTGTAATCCTTGGGGCTTGTTCATTAGTTGGTAGTGGAGAGAGGGAGAAAGGAGAGACCAAGCAGGTTTTACAAGATGGCTTTCTGGTGTGAGTGACCAGGTAAATAGCAGAGGACAAAGGAGACTGCAAATTCTGTTTCTGTGGTGTTGGTTTGGAAGAGCTGATGGGAGAATAGGCCAGCAGGCCCTTAGGAATGAGAGATGAGGCTCTGGAGAGGTGGGACTCACACAGTATACACAGAGGAAGTTGAGAACACTGGGGAAAGACACTAAGATATTGGGTGGGGTTCAGTGTCCCGTGGTGATCTGAGGAGAGAGCTGGCTCCCAAGTGGCTACAGAATGCCGCCTCCTCTTCCACTCCTGAGCTGAAAAGTGGGGAGTGTCTATCTTTCATGACTCCTTATTTACTTTCAGCTCATTCCTGCTCACTTCACTTTTATTTCTCAGTTTTTCACTTAATTACTCTTAAAGAAATAACCAGAGTCTACCAGCAAATTGGTGTGGGCAGCAAGCAAAGGATGGATTAAATGTTCCCTCCTTTAATCTCTAATAACCCTCATTCTGATTTTGGAAACTGACAGCCAAGCTTACACATTTGCTTTACACTGTTTGACACGATGGCTGAGAGAAGTTTAAAAGGAAACATTTATTTGGCTTACAGTTCAGAAGTGTCAGTTCACTGTGAGTTGACCATTTTCTTTGCATGGCACATCATGGCTGGGAGGGAGCATCACGGCAGAAGTCTGCCTTGAAAGAAGAGCTGGAGTACTAACGTCCTCCTCAGTGGCATGCCCCCAATGTCCTAAGGTCCTTCCACAAGGCTCCATTTCTGAAAGTTCCATCTTCCACCAGAGCTACATGTGAAGAACAAAGTTTTAATACAGGAGATTTTGAGGAGCTTTCTTGGCCCAAACTAGAGTAGTATAGAAGCACCAGGCCCACTCAGGTTTCTTTTCCCACTGTCCATGCCTTCTCCCTACCAATAACCATGGAGCCATAGTTGCTTCCAAGTGGTCTCACCGTGTCTTCCAGGAGTCACACAGAACCCTGAGGAGATGCCACATCCTTTTAACTGCGTTTCTAGTACTTACATCCTGGTTCTCTGACTTCCTCATCTCAAATGACCTTCATCTTTATTCGACTTCAGCTGTGCACACACATGCCAAACCTGATAGATCTGCTCCACTCTCCGCATTTCAAACTCTATTAGCCTCTCTTTGAAGCAGCCTTCCAAGGTACACGCCGTGTGTTAAACTTCCCCCATCCTTCTCTAGAAACTTCCTGTCTTCCCCCTTTCATTTATTGGTCTGCTCCTGTTTTCCCATTGTGGGAAGATGAGAGGGAGGAGGCTGGACAGAGCCCCTTCAGAGATACCCAGTGTCCCATAGTGGTTATGCTTGGCCCCTATATCTCTTTGCACAGTGTTCTTTGAGAATTTCCAAACTAGGTCCTTCCTTTGCCATCTGTTTTCCTCCTGCTGCTTTGAAGTCACTGCACATTGTTAGAAAACTTTACAAAAACTGGGGCAATTGGATCAATAAATGTGTTGAATAAGGGAATTTGTCAGATTCATCCCCTATCACCTGGGAGAAAGGAACTTTGAAAAGCCAAAGGCTCGCGCTTCGTCTTCGTTACTTCGATATCCCAGTAGCTGCCTGTGTGAATATTTGTGAATGTCATCTGGTATCCTCAGACATTTGGGGCCATCTCAACTTAGCATGCTTTTATTAGAAAGCCATCCTTGGAGCCCATTTTTTACCTCTTTAGAGTTACAGAATTGATAAAAGTCTTGACAAACACTTCCCCTAGACATTCACCCTTTATGGGTTGGGGAGTAGGCTGTGCAAATGCCTTTCTCTCAAGCCAGTGAGTGATATTTATTTATTTTATTCTTGTCAGTTGTTTCCATGGCTCATGAATTCTTTATTACAGTAAGAGTCATCAGTTGGATGGAGAATCATTGAAATTGTAGGTTTAGGGCATTAGTTGGAATAACCTGAACAATGGGCTTACCTTTTGGGCCCTTAATTTAATTTAAAATTAAATGGGTCTTATGGTGGCAAGCTTCACAGATCTGCCTGAGGGCTTTCTGAATGGGAACGTGTGGCTCTGTGTAGGAGGCTCTTTTGTTCAGTTGGAGAGGCTAGAAAGTCTTTGCCTAAAAACACTTATTGTTCGGAGAGCACAGATAACTGAACATAATGTTAGTGAGAAGTTTCACTGGAGATTGAACTGCTGACTTCCAAGAATAGAGCAGAGTGAGAGGAAGCTCAGTGAACAGTGTCTTCTGTGTTTTCCTTAAAATACCCATGAAGTTATCTGAAAGGGCAACAAAGCCCCAAAAGTAACCACAGTGAGCACCAGGCATGGAGCCCATACTGGGTTCTGGAAGGAATTGTCTCATTCTTCTGTGTTGAAATCAGATCTCAGTTTCCTGACTCAGCATCCCTTCCCCCATCCCCACCAGACTCCTACTCAGCTCTCCTTGTCCTAGCCTGGTCTTGCTCATCTCCACCACTGCTGATGGTTTAAGTTGATTTGGGAAATAATTACTAGCCTGATCAATTGATGTCCTCAGTCTCTTTGTGGTGTGCATCGAACAGCTGCTGTGATTCTGCCCATTCCTCGCCCTCAGGCAGGTAGGTCTGGGCTTGGACCATGACTTCACTGGTTCAGAAGTTGAGGACTGGAATGTGGCTGCTAGCCAGGCTTTGACTCTACTTTAGATTCGAGGATATCTGCAAGGGCCTCCTTATCAGTCACTAGTGCTGGGTAATTGCCCTGACTCCATGATGGTAGGGAAGGAAGAGTGGGGTTTGGAGGTACATTCCTGCAAGTTGGTCTCCCCCATCCTAAGAATACTAGCTGGCTCCCAAGTAAGCCATGGATCATCAAATTGCATTGTGGAGGAAGTAGTCCTCAAGTGTAGTACACACTGAAGATCAAGGTCAACAAACTGAACTCAAGTATATAAAAACAGGAAGCTAAGCCTGGTGCTATGGATGAATAATTAAAACAGAATCCTACAGCATCAAAACCAGACTGAGTGAGGAAAAGTAGCCTAGTCTTTGTTAACATGCTTGCCTTAAGACATGAACAGAACAGCCCAGACTTGTGAACACCTAAAATACCTAAAAGAGGCTGTGTCTACCAACTGAAGATTGACAAGGGGCATCCTAAGACGCTAATTACAGTAACCAAATAACTGTCCTTGTAAACAAAAGACCATGAAGAAGAATAAACACAGGGAAGCAATACCTGGGACACAGGTAACAGACTGGGGAAACACAAATCCAACCCGGAAGTGATCAGGATTCTTAGGGAAGACAGACCAAGAAAAATGAATCAACTGTGATTCAGTTTTCAGAGGTGAGGGGCCTGACCTCAGGTGTTGAGAGATGAAACTCTGCCAGGCAGGGTTTTGAATTATAGATTAACACTGAAAAATATTGGACGATTTCTTTAAACTCCAACCTGGCAGGGACAGTAAGGGAAAGTACATGGACTAAATGGTGAGTCTTGTGTTGTGATCGTTTGGGTTTTTATTGCAAATAGACACAGTGCTTTAAAGTTATTGAAAGTCTGTGTAATTGATATGTTATAAATTGAATGAATATAGAGCTTGGTAGAGAAAGCAGAATCATATGGGAGACCTAGCTCCCACCCAGCTGTAGGGAAACAGCATCTTCAAGCTCTTTTCCCTTCACTGCCTGCAGACATGGCTATACCTCATTAGCATATCCCAAAATGTATGGAGGACTTTCACAGGGCCCTTATCAGTACACTTAGAATTCTATCCCAAAGGGAGACTGATTTTGAACCTATGAACCGCATATGTCCAAATAATATTTAATTAAATTGACCCTTAAAATTACAGCATTTCCTTTTAAACATTATTGGTAGGAATGAGAATTTAGAACATAAAGTGTGTTTTTGCAAGATCATATGATGCCTATTTACTGTGGTATATGGTAGGTGTTAAAATAGCCATGGGATGAGTGTTAACCTAGAAAACTTAACTAAAACTGTAAACCAGGGGAGCGGTATCCCATCCACCAATAAGGAGTTGCACCGTTTCCTCCTAGTTACCAGATAGACAGAGTTATGTTTATTCTGAAAGCTGGATGGAACATCTGTTGGGATGTAGCACACTGGAGAGATGCTGAGATAGAGATAGGCTATGGCAGGGAACTTGGAGATGATGCAGGGAAGACATAAAGTAGAAAGGATTTCAATTACTCCTAATTTCTGTGCTTTTAAGAGGTTAATTCCAATTGTTATTCTGGATGTTGTCCTATCAGAGAGCTTTGGCCAATCTGGTAAGAAGCAGAGGTCAATAGAAATGATTAAGCAGCTGGGGAAAATCAACTCAAAGGGGGCGGGGCTAGTACAGCATTTGAAAAAAAGAATCGGAATCTCTCTAAGTCTATGGAAACAGGAGGATAATTTAGCGTGATTTGTAGAGCTGTGGAGCCAATGGCAGAAAATTGAGTAGGAAAAAAAATACTGAGTTTAAGACAGATTTTAATAGAGAGACAAATTAAAGAACTGCAGAGCAGTCCAGAGGAAAGTGGTCATGATGTTTTAATAAAACATACTATCCCAAAGAATGATAACAAGCAGCAATTAGGAGCACACTGTGTGTCCAGCACCCTGGGAGCATCCTTTTGTTGGATCTTTGCAGCCATCTGTGAAATGGGACAATCACTTTCTGCTTCATTTTACACAGGAAGTCAGCAGGGTGGGATGGGCTTACGAGGCCGGTAGGCGGTGGCACGCTTCATTTGAAACTTAAGTTCTGAACTCAATTCCAGTCCTACACTCAGGCTTTCTGTGCCAGTTGGGTTTTGTGCTTTACCTGGTAACCCAGTTGGTTTCTTATGTGCTTAAAGATACAAGACTTGCTATATTGAGTTATTCCTCATGCACATGAAAAACAAACAAGTGTCAGGGCCCTTGCTCCCTTTTGGAGGGAATATCCAGCAGGTGCCCCAGTGTTGGCAGCACAAGAACATGCAGCAGAGAGGGGCTGTGGGGCTCTAACTTTTTAAAAATTTACTTGTTAGCTCTAATAAGTGAGTCACCTGACCTCCATAGAGATAACACCCATGCAGAGAATCTGATTTGATACTGTTTATATAAAGATAAGTATGCGTGTATAGTGTATGCATAAGGTACTGTAAGGCTAGTGTGCCAATAAGAACATGCATATAAAACCTATGTGTGTGTGTGTGTGTGTGACACACACGCGCGCACGTAGTGCTTGTCTTAGTACATATTCAGTGAGCAGTAGCTGACATTATTCTGATCAAGTCTTCAAGTAAATGAAGACAAGTACCCAAGGGCATTACATGGTAGTGTGTTTTTAAAAAGACTTTAAGGTGTGTGTGTGTGTGTGTGTGTGTGTGTGCGCGCGCGCGCGCGCGCGCGTGTGCGCACGTGCGCTCGCGCACGCACAATCCTCTCAGACTGTCTACTTAACAGTAAAATTTCTGTCCCCTTTGCACAGTTGGGAATTTACATAAGGCTTTGGTGTTGTAGACTCGGTAGTTTGTTCGCTGCAAACTCGGCTCGTGACAAACTCCAGGCTTGCAGTGCTCTAATACATCAGCAGGCGATGCGTGGTTTTAATATTCATGGTCTCTAAGTGCTACCGACTGACATTCGTACTAAATGTGCAGATATGGGTGCTGAGCGAAACACAGCTAGGCGGAGGACTTGCTAATTTGTATTCTAGATGGAAATCTTAAATTAGTTTCCAAGATTTTTAAATGGATTTTTAAATGCCGGGCACATAGGAGATTGAGTTCATATTAATATTTATAAGGTTTGAGAAGATATTTAGTGAAATATTTGTATAATTTAATTTTGGTCATAATCAAGAAGAAAACCATAACAAGAAGGATATTGTACTTTAGTTTGTTGACTCTTTTGTGGCTCAGAGTTAGAATTATTTTTTTTTCCTCTAAAAAATACTCCTGCTGACTCCTGCATGTTGAAAGAGAACTTCTTTATTTGTACCAGAAGTTAGAGGTTACGTGTGTATAAATTCCTCAAGTTGGATTGTTTTATGCTAATTTTATATAAGCTAATTAATTAGGGAATCAGTATTGATAATGATTTTTTTAAAGCCTTTATTGACAGTCCTGCAAAACTCCACAATCTAGCTGCTTTTATATTCCACAGTACAGAGAAGAGCACCCTGGGTTCACAGGAAACCTGCTTCCTGTGGTTTTGCTTAGGGCTAATTGAGTTTAATGTAGTTTTGTGTGCAGAAGGTATTGACTTGTGCATAGTATTTAATTTGTGTAAATATGTGTGTATGTAATGTTTGGCCCCTCTGAGTTTTATTTTAAATGTAACCCTTGAAACTGGGATAATAGAAATTCGTAGCATAGGCCTGCTAGCAATCGCAGGTGCCAGTGGTTTAAACTGCTGGAGAAATACAATTATGAGCAGCCAAGAGCAAATCTTGTTTTAAGGTCCATGTGTAATGAATGCCTGTTAGTATCATAGAATACAATTAAAAAGAGGTTTACCTCTCCTGAGCTGTGATTGGTCCTTTCTGATGGAAATGTGGAGTCCCCTGAGTAGAATGTGTATTCAGCTCTCCGTGATTTAGACACCAGTGAGCCTGGCATACTGCAGGCTTGGATAAATTCAGGGCAGTTATAGTCAGGCAGAGATGGGAAAAGACTGAAAGATTAATGAGCGAGCTTAAAACAAAGCTTCAGAAATGAGAGCAGCGCTCTGCTCGGTCCTCTATAATTGTGCAGAATAGAAGTCGGGTTTGGCGGCTGCTGTTGAAAAATTTTAGAATGTTGGCAGAAAATGTTTGTTTGTTATAAAAATCGGATCTCGAGAATACAAGTGAAAACCTGGGTTGAAATATCCAGTTCCTGCTTGGCTGCATAGTCCTCAGAGACACACCCTGCCTATAGCCTCTTTTATTCTTGCTTAACCTAGTCTCTTTAGTCCTGTCCGCTACCACCCCATGGAACTTCCCACTGCTTCATGATGGTGAGGGCCAAAGTCCCAGCTCTGGTTACCCTCCAGGAAGTGCACATCTGGGCGGTGTTCCTGGGGACCTCACTGGCACTCTTGAGTGTTGACAGATCAGGAGCTTACAGAGGCATGAGAGCCCTCTGCTAAGGTAGCCCAACTTAACTGCTGATTACGGGTGGATACCAGTTTCTGGCCGCTGGTTTTAAATAGCAGCTTTGTGACATTTCTTTACTAAGATTTAACACAAGGGATCCTAATGGCTTTAAAATGCTCTTTTACCATTGCCAATCCTTTTAATAGCCACTGTAACAAACCTTCCATTTGCCCAACATTGTCGCAGTGGACAATAGATGACCTACCTGGTCATCCCTTCATAGGAGGCTGGGCTCAGAGGGAACGGGCAGCTCATAAAAACCGGAGTGCAGGTGAACCATTTTTTTTTGATCCAGAGCTTGCCAGCACAGTCAAGAAGAGCTGCCTTGGGAGAGCGACTGCCAACTCAGAAGAGGGCTCTCCAGTCAGTGTGTCTGTCAGTGTAGACACAGCAGCAGCCTTTCACTTTGCTTGTCCCTTTCTTCAAGGAGTTTGGTGCCACCTACAGGAGGCAGGAAGCGCCGTAACCTCAGCTTCTCATGGAAGCACCAGACTTCTCTCTTGGTCATTCTTAGGGTTGTTGTTTTCTTCCTCCTATCAATCTGATCGCTTGCTGAGCATGTAGTATTTATCAAGCCTCTCTTTGGCCATGGGATGATGCTAAGCTCTATGGGAAGAAGGGTTATGTCTGTACTAACTGTTTTGGCAGAAGATCCCTCACCCGTAATTGCTTGGTAAGTTCTCTGTTTCTGCTGCCATGGGTCTTTTCCTTGGACACTGCAGCAAGAGAGAGAACACTTATAGACGGGCACTGGCGTGGACAGCCCACAAGGGCTGCTGACTTCACTTTTGACTGTCCTTTGTTTCTTGTGGGAAGAGTGGACTCCAAATCATTATTTTATGGTTGCTTGTTTCTATTTGTTTTCTTTGGAAAGGAATGTTACCTTTAACAAAGGGCTGGGGGGAACTACAGTCGAGGAAGTTCAAGATGCATGATTCAGTTCAGAGACTTCAGGGGGAAGACAGGTGATTGCTGTTACTGGTGCATTAAAGGTGCTGAAGAGATAATGAGGACCAATTATTTTCATTCATCAGCCTTTCATAACTGTATCACTGAATTAAGCTCTCCATTGTTCCAAGCTGGGGGGGTTTTGGCTTGAAAGGAGTTAAGAAGGGAGGTTTCTGCTTGCAGATGAATGAGTGCAGCTCTCCCTTCCCCACCAGCACTCCTAACCCAGACCTGTTCCTGAACTCTCTGCCTGCACCCTGCTGGGTTCTTTGTGTCACCTTGCACTACACCCCTGTTCCTGCCCCACCTCTCTGCCTCCTCAGACCCACTGCAGTTCCCATCATTTGAGCACGTGTCCCCTTCTTTCCACTACGAAAGCCACAGTCATGTAACCTGCCCTCCTTTGTCACATTTCTAGCTTTTCTTTCCCCCTCCTCCAACTTCTGGGCAATGACATCATCACTCATTCAGGGTTCTGGGAAGTAACTCCTGGTTATCTTCCACATGGTCCACCAGAAGTTCAAGTATGTCCCGAGCCTGTCTCTTTACCTCTAGAGCATTTCTTAAGCATCCTTGTTTAAAACTGAATTTCTGTTTTGCTTTTCTGTCATTTCATCCTCTGCAATTTCCCGTAACTTTGTATTTTCTGAGGCATTTGTCTTCTTTAGAAACCCTTACTAGTTGGCTTCTAGTAGATTTGTGTAATGGCCTGTTGGCTAGAGAGAGCTGTCTAGTCAAATGAAAAATTTCCCACCAACCTCCATGTTAAAATATACTGTGGAATTTGGACATTTTTTTTCTGGTTTTAGACACTTAGGTTTCTATTTAAACATCAAAAGGAATTTACAGATAAGAAAAACATGTTAGCTATTTGATGGGAAAGGCCACACATTGGAGCTGAAACGATTTTAAATATAGTATTTCATATGTTTGTACCAAACAACTGACTAAAGGCTTCTAAAAATAAGTCTTCAGAGCATCTTCTAAGCTGATGCACAGGCAGAGAGAGCACACATAAAATATATTTGCTGTCCTAGACACCAGAGTAATGTAAATCAAAACTGTGGTGAGATACCCCATCTCCATCCACCAGGATGGCTAAAGTTTAAAAAAAAAAAAAATTGCAGACAATGGTGTGGGAAACCTGGCAACTTTATACATTCCTGGTAGAGATGTAACATGATGCAGTCATGGAAACAGCTTGGCGGTTCCTCAAAGTATTAAAAATAGTGATCAACAGATCCAGCACTTCCATGCCTAGCCATGTACCCCGGGATCACAATGTGTCTCCATAGAAACACGCTAGAGAGTGTTCAGCAGCAGTACTCATGATCACAAACCCCAGAAACAGCCCAAATGCACATGACTTCACAAATAGGTAAGGAGCATGTGGCATATCCACCCAGTGGAATAGTATGCAGTCTGTAAACCGCCATGCCAAGTGACAGAACTGTTGTTTATTTGAAACGTCTAGGAAAGGCAAAGCTATAGAGAGAGAAAGTCAATTACTGGTTGCCAAGATGGGCGAGAGATGTGAAAATGATGGCTCGTGGATGTGAAATGGTTTGGGGATGAAGGCAATGTTCATACTTAGGCAGTAGCAACAGTTACTGAGCCCTGTGAAACTCCTAGAGATTTCTAGCACATTCTAGAGACCACTGAACTATATATTCCAAATACACGAGTTAGCGTCTCCTGTGTGCAATAAAGCTGTAGATGGTAAAGTCATTTGCAACTGTGCTTGTCTGAGTTTGTGTCTGATGCTTGATAAGCAACTGAAGAATGGGTGAATGAATGAATGAATGAATGAGGTCATGAGAATTCTTGTTATACAAGCAGTTTCTTGGCAAGTGCTGCTCTGGGGGAGATGTGAAGAATGATGGTCGGGTATCGAACCTCTGTCCTTCTAGTCACTCATTTTGACGAGGCAACTGTCTTGTCAATTGATCTGATGTCAACCCGATGGAATCATGCTCTGCTCTGACGTCAATGGAAGGGGGAGGGGAGCTGAGGAGATTTCTTTTTCTCTGTTGAATGATGTTGGCAGCACACACTTCAGCAACTGTACAATATGTGGATGGTACGTGATACCAGTGCTCTGTTGTGACCTTTATTTTTATGAGCTGTGGGAATTAAGAACCTACCAGTTTTAGTTTAATTAAGCAGCAAGGCATAGCAGATGGTGCATTTGTGGGTGATGATTGCCTTCCTCTGGTTCCCTCAAGCAGGGCTCTAACCCTGTGGTATGCTATGCCTAGAGTGTCACACTACTGTGACAAAACTGCCAGGAAGAGGGGACACATGGCAATGGTGTCATCAGAAAATCTTGGAGGACCTGGACACTACCGAAAGTTCTAGAGTTAGCAGCAAGCTGAACTATAGTGTTAGGAGGACAAAGCACTGACTGTGTGGTTATAGCATATTACCATCCATCCATTCCAATATTTGCAAATAAAGTCTATGAAGGTTTTCATTACCCTAGTGTTGTTTTGTGTAATCTGATGCAGGCATTAAGAATGCATTGGAATATGATTTGCATGTTTTAAAGTGCTGGGAGAAGATTGGCTAGCTAGAGAAGCACTGCTTTTTATGTCAGGTTGTTTTATTATGTTTGCTTTTAGTCACTACGGAGGGCCTAGCAAGTGTCCTATGGTAGACATTTCCCCAGGTACTATGAGCTTACTGTTAGAGTGTTTAGTTACTCCAGAGGGTGTTGAAAGCATCCCTAAGTGAACAGAATATGGAATGAATCCAGTGCTTCCCTCCGATTGTGCAGCCTTCCAGGAGGGAAATCTAATTGTTGAGTAGAAGTACTTTCATTGTTAAAGGCGACACTGTCTGTCTAGCTCAAACTCTTCCCTTTACTATCTTTGAAAAACTGAATTACTTGAAAGCTGGAATAAAACTTATAATTGCACAATATTTTAGATTCTAAGATAATATGCCTCGATTTTTTCTCATTAATGCAATATATGAAATCATCAAAATGAAATACATTCACTTACTGGCTGTAATGTTGTTAAATGCATGAACTATGTGGATCTTGTAGAATATAGCACTAGTTACTTTCGATGGAATAATCCATTCGTCTCATCTCTGTGCCGCAGAGACTAGATTGGAATCCTGGTTAAATCATGAACTTCAAAACGAATATTTTAATCAGAGTATGTAATTTCTCTTTGGTTAAAGCCCTCATTTTATGTTGGAGGAAAAAAAAAAAAAAACATCTGAAATTCTATAAAGAAACTCTTTTCTCTGAATTTTTTTTAAGGGTGTTGTAGACCACAAAACACGTGGCTACATCCTCCTTCCAGAAATCCTGCTTGGCAACTCAACTTTCATATTTAGCTGAATGAAGCTTTTCTCTTTTCTCCTGGATTCCTACCAACCACAGGATACGTGAGCATTTAAGATAAAGCAGAAGGTGTAAACAGTAATTTTGCATCTTTTTTTAAATAATAAAAGATAGTTAGCCTTTTACTTCCTGTTCACCAGCGTGTAATGAAGGGAGATGTGTGTGCTCACCTCTCTGCAGAGGAAATGCAAAACAATAATGGAGTTCATCCTACAAATTATTAAAAACTCGGGCGAGAGAAGTTAAAATTATTTTTATATGGGAACAGACTTTATTGCAAAATCATTGGCATTTCATTTCCTTACAGAACTGGGTTTCCTTCTAATTAAAATAGACGAGAGGAACGAGACTGCTTCCCACTTACTCAATATATGGATGTCTTGCCTCTCCTGTGGTGGCTCTGTCCAACACAAGCGACCGAGGCGTTGGCAACTAACTTAAAGTAATGCCTGATAACTTTAGGGTGGTAAGGAATGTTTATTCCAAAACTGGTATTATGTTAATCCTCCATAGTCACCTTTCCCATTTATTAATTTTGTCTTGGAGGAGAGTCATTATTTAACCAGTAGTGGCAATCTAGGCTCTAGCCTTGGTCTGTCCTAAGCAGCTGAACTCTTGTACAGGAAGAACAAAGGATTTCCAATCAACAGTTTGTATTCAGACCCCAACATGCTAGATACTTCCTGCGTGACTGTGTCATTTAGGAATCCCTCATGTCTCTAAAGGAGCCCTCCCAGAGTGATTTTTTTTTCCTGTGTATGTGTGTACATGTTCGTGCATGTGTGCACACATGAGAGTGTTCACAGAGGCAACACCCAAATGTCAAGAAGGTGGGAGTTTCTGTCTTTACTGGGGATAGGTTCTATTTCCAAGGATGCAAGGAAGAATGCATAAGTGCTAGGCATCTAGAAATCTCTGCCATAGTGACCTTAGGCAATTTAATCTCATTGTACCTCAGCTTTCTTGTCTCTAAAAATGGTCATAAAAATAAGTCCTAATTCAGGATGCTATTGTTTGTGGTTATCATTGGAGTTATTGCATCAAATGCATTTAGCCCAATGGTAGGCCTGTAAGAAGCAAGCAATAAATGTTAATTATTATTATTTCTTTCTACGTCGCCAGTAGCTCCCGGTTAACGTTGTGTGGACCCTTAAAACATGAAGCATTCAGCTACATTACAGATCCTTATTTATTTTCTCTTAATACATTTGCCTGTTCCTACATGGGAGGAACCTCAGTGCAGTCTTGTAGTACATCTGAACCTGACAAGCAATGATTACAACTGTATTCACTGGATGTCCCATAGCATTCTCTATCCTTTGCCTCTTTGTGTACACACACACATACACACACACACACACACAAGCAAAAGTTACCTCTATCTCTTGCTTCCACAAGTTTTCACTATTTACTAGCTAATACCCAAACTTCCAACAGCAGTATTCTTGCCTTGCTATCATCTCACTATGGTATTAAAAGCTTTATCTTAATTAAGCCCCGTTTCTAGCCCCCAGATCCCACATTTCTGTGCACTTTCAACCTCTGAAACTTACTATTCTGTAAGTGAGACCTTGTGACTCTACTTTATCCTTAGGGTAAATTTTTATGAATTTTTAAGTTGCAACAGGAACAATGGAGGGCAGATGGTTTTCTGGCTACAGTTTGTAATGTTTGGTTGTGATTCTCTGAACACTTCTTATGATTTTGTTTCTGAGACCTATAAGTAGGTAAACCAGCACTCTGAGTGCATGGGAAAATATGAAGGAATGAAGGGACAAAGGCTTGTTAACTATAAGAAACTGGTGAAGGGAAGTTGGCCTTCTAATGGATCGGTTGGTTTGTTCAGCAGTTCTCAGAGAATAGCTTGAGAGCCAGAAATTCATTATTTTTTACTTTGCAAGACAATAGCATTGGTTTGGGTACTTTAATGTGAATGTTGCAAATGCATTGTTTTCATATAAAGAACAGAAAAGGTTGGCTTCGTTTTATCAGTGTGTGTGTGTGTGTGTGTGTGTGTGTGTGTGTGTGTGTTATATAATGGGCTGTGTAATATAATTTCAGAGCCCTCTGATGCAATATTTTGAAACTAAGTTGGTCATACAATTAAAACGTATCTCTGGTCATAGATTGCTTGGCCTTATGCCATCTTCACAGGCAATGTCCTACTTACATAGCCTGGATTGGCTGAGAAAAATAATTGCTGCTATGAAATAATTTTGCAATTACCACTGTAATTAAGGGCAGTTTGTTAATGAAAGTGCTTGGTGAGTAATGACTGCGGGGCACTCCATCTTGCAGCTTCATGCCAGATGATTGGTCCGCGTGGCAGAGGCAGTTAGGGACTCAGCGACACAGCTGTCATGGTTACAGGATGGATGTAAATATCCTTTGCAGTTGATGATGAAGAACAGTCATTAGCCTCCTGCCCCTTGGGAACCGGTCAGAAGAACAAAAATAAACTTAACACATGATGGTGAAAGCCATCCTTCTGTCTCCTTTTCTTCGGTGTGAACAATTAACATTCTAATAGAAACTGCCGGGAGCACATGGATGAGCCCTCTCCAGTTTTTAAGCATGTTAAGGTGATAGATGTTCCTCCTTGTAGGGCATTGCTTGTTCACAGTTTATAACCACTCTTATTAGCTTATAGGCTAGTTTTAAACTGCTCTTTAGAGACCCACGGGGCCCCACTGAAATGTTTCTTGTTCATCCCCAGGTGTTGTGTGTTTATTTCAGCCACTTGAAGAGCATCCGTGGATGGATTTTTGCATGCCATCTTCATGGCTGCAGGGGCAGTTGAAGATCAATGTTCTGTGTTTGGGCGTACCTACCTGTATAAGCACTATACTGACTGAAGAAGTGCTGGCTGCCTGCTTATCCCACTTTACTCTAGACTGGGAGAAAAAAATCACTGTTGGAGGTTGAGGGTCCCCCCACCCCCCTCACCGTCTCCCTTAAAGTCAGGTGTTTAAGTGCACTTTGTATTTATATTCATTCCACCTCCTTGGTGTTTTGATGTTGTTTTTCATTGTAAATTTGCTTAAGCAATCTTTTGTGGAGTAATTTCATAACATGCACACACTGTGGTTTTACACTGAGTTGTTCGTGAGCTGCAACTCATTAACTTCTGCTGACTAGTAAGTCAGCCGAGCATGTTGTATTTCTTCGACTTTGTCTTGTCACACAGTCCTTTTTACTCTTCATTATAGGTCTTCGGTGGGCTGGAGGGTTGCCTCGCTGAATAAGAACAGCCAGGAGGACCTGAGTTCAAATCAGTAGAACACATGTAAAAAGATGAGCATGGTAACCTGTAATCATAGGATTGTTGGGGACCACAGGAGGATCCCTGAGGCCTGCTAGCCACCAGCCTAGCTCCAGATTCAGTGAGAGACCTTGTCTCAAGGGAATATATCCAAGAATGATATAACAGGACACCCTAACTCCTGCTCTGCCTTCCTCAATGCTCACACTGGCACAAGCAGGTATGTGCGTACCATGTGTATCATCACCCCACCTCCAAGAAGTAAACTGGACCTGACAATTAAAGCAAAGATGCTAGCAACTCGCTGCTGAGGAATGGATGGAAAGACAGCTTTTCATGCTGTCTGACCTGAAGGAAAAAACTGTGCTGCTTCTTCTGTAAGAGGAAGGAATAGGGTACCCTCAGTAAAGGGACAGAACCATTACAAAATGACGGATGTACTAGCACAGGTTATGGGTGAGCTTGTTACTGCTTCTGTTGGGCATGAGTCCTTGCATGGTGAGAGACGCTTAGTGTCTCTGTATCCTCTTGACTTTAGCAAGAACCGATGCTAAACAAGGGATGGGAATTGTGCCCCAGAGTTTTATAAATCCTGTGTCCCACACCTCTGACTCTGAAGCAGTCACAGAGGGATTACAAAGCACCAACAGGCTGCAGGGCCCCAGGAGCCTTGTCCTGCTGTTCATAGGAGTCCTTCCCCACAGAGTCACTCACTCTCTCAAAGTGAACTCTGTCTCAGTGACCATAGATGAGTCACTGTGTCATCTGACAGTGTAGGGCACAAGTCAGCTCACTTGTCCTTAAAAGCCACACAATGTAGCAAACCTTCCATACTAAGCATTAAAACTAGTATCTTATTTGTGATCATGGCTAGTGAATTAATATGGGTTCTGAGAGAACATAATTTTCCATGGACTTCTGAGAATGCCTGGGTTCCCCCCCAAAAAATCTGGGTTTCTATAGTGGCTTCATAGTAAAGCTGCAAGGGTGTGTGTGTGTGTGTCTGTGTCTGTGTGTGTCTGTGTGTGTCTCTATGTGTGTGTCTGTGTAAAAGTATGGGCTTTTGAGGCAGGTCAAAACTTCCAATAGAAAATATCATTGTATTTTTAGTTGGTGTTGGTCAGGTAGAGGGCACAGGAAGCGTGGGACAACTGCAATATTTACATAATCTGTTTTCATTCCTGGCTTGTTTAGTGGCCATTTTGATTTGCTTATTGTTTTACTGCCATGTGGAATTTGTGTTGGACATCATACAGGTGCCATAGCACCGCAGAGGTGAGTAAGTGTTCTCTCAGACGGCGGGTGGACAGACAGGCAGGCAGCGGACATTCTTAAGTGAAGCAGGCTCCTCAGGATGTGTGTGGACCGGAGCTGGAGCATAGCTTCCCCCCAGCACCGCCCTCGTCTGACTTTCCTCATTTTCTCAGAACAAATTCATGACTTTTGGTAGTTCTCCAGGATATAAATGCATCGTGTCCCATTCGCTCCTATTGTGGCCCTATCTGTCACAGCAACACTAATTATAAAAATTGAACGTAAATTTGTGCTGTTTAATAGGTTTGGGTTTAATTTTGCCTCAGTGGGAAGACATTTGATTAAAAGAGTCTTTTCCCCTCCTCCTTCCTCCTTTTTTCTTTTCGTAGAACAGTTAGTAAAGGCGTAGGAAATTGATTTCAGTGTCACAAAGGACATTTCTGACAGGAATGTACTTTGAAATGATTCAAGGCATCTGTTTCTCTCAAATATGCCCAACACTGCTGAGAGCTGTACCTAAATTAAACTGTTTAACGTGTCAGCTCAGAATCCGATCACAATTTACATCCCAGTGGCTTGGCTGGAATTTCCAACATTTCATGAACTCCCTCCCCTAATTTACTAAACAAGTTCTCGCTCAAAGTGACCATTTGTTCTAGATGCCAATATGTCACGGTCGGAATTGATTTAGCTTTGGAAGCTATTTGCTTGGGTATGGTCACTTTGCCTATGAGATAGAATCATCTCTCTGGCGTTGCTTCTGGCGTGTCTTGTGAGTGACGGCTTGGTGGGCGTTTTGGTGCTGTCTGTCTTTCATTGTGCAGTGTCTGTCAGTCTAGCTGGTTCTGGGAGTTCCTGTTATAAGAGTTTCTAAGCCCAGGAATGATGTGCACTGTTTATGACTGTGTCTGTGGCACCCAGCATAGTACCTGGGAGGCACTTAAGTAAATTCTTCATAAATGAGTTGAGAAGGAACACTTCCACACGCCCATGCTTGTAACCCTGGTGTAGACGGCACTGGGAGGGCTCATTTGTCTGCCTTGCTGTGTTTCTTAGAAATCAGCACTGTTCACTTCTATTAATTACACCGAGGCATGTCCTTTGAAGTTGGAGGGCTGGGGCAATTATTTTGTGTATGAGAGAACTTTTTATATTCATAGTAGAAATAATTCCCTGGGGATACGAAGAAAAAGTGTCTATGTTGAGGTATAATAGGAACCTGAGCTCATTAAGGTAATTATTTAGTGGTTCTTTACCCTTCTTCTCCCCTCCAGTGTCCACCCACGTAATCCTCACACGCAATTTACTAGGCAGTGGAGAGTGAAGAACCCAAGGGAGGGCTCCTTCTATTGCCCTGCCTGTGTTTATAAGTCTGCCGTCTACTGAGACAGGTCTAGTATTTGTATGGGGCCACTTTGGAAGATGCTTGCTCTAAAAGTGTTATGTGGTTGACCTCACTTATGAGCTGTCCACTGGTGTCAGGCAGCAGAGAGCTATCCATGGCACTGTGGGCTCTGTCTGTAAGTTCTCTAGAACTTCATTAGTGAAGATAGAAAGTATGGCATTTATAGAGGCTTGAGTTAGCGATTTCTCTCTTGTACATATGCTAGCCTAGCCTGGGTGTTCCACATCTCTAGTTACCTCAGCTTCACCCAGCCGTTTAATAGTCAGAGTTGACTATTGACTGTATTTGACTATAGTTGACTTATATTGACTTTAGTTGACTATAGCTCTGCCATTTTGTATGCTAGCTTTCTGGAGCCATTCTGGCCACACTATTTCAGCTTCCTGGAAGGAAAGGTGCGAGGGGAACAGCCTTAGCCACTATGCTCAGGAAGGTATCTGGCTTCCTGCTCACATGGGAAGGAGCTTAGTCACCTGACTAGTCTTATGCAAGGAAGGCTGGGAAAGGAGAAAGGAACTTGACAGATCATCCCTGCAACTGGTTTTGCATGGAAGCAGAGATGGAGTTGCTGGAGTGTGTTGAACCTTAGGCTTTCTTCACCAGTTTGCCGCCTACCATCTTTGTTTTGCACGTTTCACAGTTGCTGTGAGACTGTATACAATAACCAGCGCTGCCCTCGCTAATCATTCCGCCTTAGCCCGGAACTGTTGTTGGAGATGATTGTAGAAATTAGCAGTTTAGCTCACCTTCTTCAAGTTAACTGCAAGGATGGGAACTCTGCATATACACACTTTTCACATTGAAATTGCTGTGTACATCTGTCAGGTAAATGCTTGCTGTCGTCCATTTGAATGTTTCAACTCCTTCCACTTTCGTATTGGGAAGCGTGAGAGAATAGGAAAGGTGGTAGATTTTGTGATTTCCTTAGGTTGTTTTTGTTTTGTTTGTATTTTTTTCATTTGTTGCTGTTTGTTGATTTGTTTGCTTGGTTGGTTGGTTTTTGTTTGGTTGGTTTTTCCCTTTGAGAAGATATTACATGTACTGCTGTTATGCTAGTCATTATACAGCAAAACCCAGAAGGCTTAATTACTATGGCCCGCAAATCCTCTCACATAGCATATACAGATGGCCACTGACTAATGCAAAAATCAGGTTTCCATTCGTGATCTTTCTTCACGAACAGTTCTTGCGGTGACATGAAATATGGTTACCAGTGTTACTGCCTTCTGCTTTTCTCCCTTCTTTCCTCCAAGGAGCTCAAAAAATCACCAACAGCACATTTTCTTCTGTCTTGATTAGATTTTTGAAGCTATGTCTGATATTTTGAATGTAGTGCATAGTGGAATTCTATTCCCCACCTTCTAGGTGCTGTAGGATGAAATATGTGCAGATCTCTGGGACCTGTAAGCCTGCACTTAGATTGGCTTTAATCTCTTCTGCTACTGTCTCCCAAACCAAGGATTATCAGAGTTCCTGCTGGGCAATAAATGTCATTTTTAAGGTAGGATTTAGACAGTACTGTCATCTGACTGTCTAAGTATGAGCTAACTCATAACTGTAGTTTTATATGGACAAAAATCACCCTGAGTTTTCTTACATTTTTGGCCAGGGAGGGACAGTAAAAGCTGCGTGTGTACCAAGCCAAGCTCAGTGCATTGTCTCTGTGTTCTAGACAGTCTAATCCCTGACACAGCTTTAGTGTTAATACTGCATACGATAGGAGAGGTTCCTAAAGTGTTTCCTGAGCCTGAGTCATCCTGTGCTCATAAGTTAGCTGTGTTCAGCCTACTCGATAAAGACTGTAAGTTTGAGCCATATGTTTATAGAATACCCTGCCCTCCCGCAGTCAACACGTGGGGTGCCTCAGTGTCAAGCTGCTTGCTAAAGCTGATAGAGAGTGCACACCTTGTAGTGATGGCAATCTGTCTTCAGTGTCTTGCAAAGAAGTGCAGTGTCTAAGGCACATTCAATTGCCAAACATAGAAATTCAGAGTGGCTCTGAGGCAGGAAGCAGAGTGTTGCTGTTCTGATGTTGGACCTCACATCAGAACATCTCACTTTGCTCACGGAACTCCAGCATCTCATATGGCGGTCACCACAGTGCGCAGGTGTTTTACAACTTGTTTCTCTTTCTGCTTTCCACACTTCACTGTGAGCTTCTTGCAGGAAGAGAATATGTTCTATTCATGCTGGGACATTCGATCAATGTGTGCTTGGTAAACAGTTAGTAGTTGATGAATAAATACCTTAAGGGAGCAAGACTTTATCCCTCCCTCGGTTAAAGCTAAAGATACCCCAGTTTTGGATAAGGTGGTAGTTTTGTTTGCTTTGTGCAGAGAATCTTTTCATTACTCTTCTCTGCCATTTTATTATGTGATCTGGATTCATAAATAGAAGAAAAAGAAGTAAGCATTATGTGTATTAGTCTAAAGTGCTACAGTTGTTTCACTTACCTAGTTGTAACATACTATAACCAGCATATAATCCAGCTATTCCACTCCTGGGTTTATTTCCAAAGGAAAGGAAATTAGTGTTTCAGGGATATGTGTATACCTGTTTTCAGTAACTCTTCTCAGTGGCCGAGATACAGAGGATCATCAGCAAGACACCCATGCATGGATGAATGGATAAAGAACGTGTGATGTATTTATTCAAGTATAGAAAGGAATGAAGCTTTTTCATCTGTAGTACAATGGACAAGGTTGGAGGACATTGTATTAAGTGAGGTAAGCCAGGCCACAGAGTCCAACTCACATTAAAGCTGGAGTCCAGAGTCTAGAAGAGTAAGGGCTAGAACTCCTTAGGGCCAGAGAGATGGGTACCAGAATACAGGTGACTAAGAGGAGTGAGTTCTTGCATCCCCCTGCAGGGTAGAGTGCTTTGCAGCAGTTCTTGTGTAGCTTATAAGGAACTAGAAGTGAGGAGTTCTGCGGTTCTTGACACAAAGAATAATTTGATCATCATTCATTTACATATTCAATGTTCCACAATGCAGCCATGCCAGTTAAGGGGTTTTTTCTTCCCATAAGTGAAGGGAATTCTCTTATGTGAGATTCTTGGGCTCCCAGGTACAGTCCTAGACCACTATAAGCTGGTGTAACCACCCATGAATGTGGTTGCCTCGTGGGGCATAGGCTGGGGCCTCTTGTGAATTCCAAATGAGATCCTTGGTATGAAGAACTTGACCCAGCCAAGGTCAACCATGAAGGTAACAGATATCTTTGTGGGTTGTTCCTTTCCATGAGGGTCAGCCACGTTCATTCACTCTCATTGTACTCTTAAGAAGACCCTTTGTCACTGTGATAAGACCCGATGTCCTGGCACAGTCTGCACGGTCATAGAAAACAGACTGTATGATGCCCTTCTCCCTACTTTCTAAGGATCTTAGATCCTGGGTTAGTTGAACCATTTAAAGTGGCAGTTGTTTGTTTTTCCAGTATACAGTGCATGTAACTGATAGAATTCTATGCTCTCAGATGGTTCCGAGAACTGCTACCAGCATATGGAAGTGATTAAGCTCTGTAGACGCATGTGTCCCCTGAAATCCTTTTCTCCTTCATTGAAAAATGTGTGTTTCTAGGTCAGAAGCTGAAATGTATCCAAGACCATCTCCCTACCACCAGCCTTTATTAAAGGACTGTTTCCTACTCTTTCTAGGATCTAGTGATGGAGTTCATTACTGCCTCAGGTATCCAGGGGGGGGGGCTATGTATCAGATAACCTCAGCAATCTGGACCACAACACACACACACACACACACACACACACACACATATGCATACATGTATGTAGTCATATTCAGTTTAAGAGGGCTGGTCCTATAAGCTTTGGGAATATTTTCATCAATATAATTTAAGTGAAGATTTTTTTTTTATACTGTCTGATTCCATATAAATGGAGAATTCCCTTTTTTTAGTTAAGAACCTTCTTGGGCCTTGTACCTTCTTGTCTTTGTATTTTTTTAATAAGTTATCTTTATTTTTTGTGCCTGTCCCCAGTACAAAAATGAGTCACTTCTACCTTATTTTTACCTTTGAAGAACTTAAACTTGTATTTTAGAGAATAGAGAAAATTTGATGGTACCAAATTTAGAATTTATCAAAGTTTGTGTCTTTAATTTTTAGTGTGTTACCTCGAATTAACTCTCTCCCCATCTAATAATACTAATCACAAATGCATCAACATGCATTTGTCTTTGTTCACAGGTAGATCCATTGGCTTATAGTGGGCAAGGAGCTTGGCTGGAGTCCCAAGCTTCTCACATAAGAGTATACTTTCTTCTTATGAAAAAAATGTATATGTGTGTGTGTGTGTGTGTGTGTGTGTGTATAAAATTTGACATTGTGCTCTTGTGCTAATATATTTTTTAAACAAAATAATCTATAGATTGACCAGAGAGTGGGTTGAGAAGCCACGCCACACCATGTCACCATGTGAGTAACAGTGCTCACCCATTGCTCCCTTATTGTCTCCAGGAAAAAATGCTTTTTATCCCCATTGTTAGACTAGGGTGTGGAGGGTCAGAAAGTTTGAATGCTTGCTCAAGTTACTCTGCCAACGGCTAGATCCAGAATGGCTGTCTCACCTCACTGAGCCATAGATGCTGCTGAGTCTGTTCTGATGACATGGCTCACAGCTCAGCTTCCTGGACAGGTTAACATTACTGGTTTAACTCTCTCAGGTGGACAGGCCTTAGAAGACTGAAAGCTGGCTAGTCACAGTGGTACTTGTGCAGGAGGAGGGCTCATATAGGCCTTAGGCTATGTGAAGAGACCTTGTCGCCAGCCAGCCAGCCAGCCCATTTAAGATCTGTGTTTCATAATTGATAAAAAGTCAAATTAAACAACAACAAAAAAAGGACTGGTTGAAAACGGCTTTTCAGAACTAAAGTGGCACATCTATCTCGCTAAAACCCAGAAGCTTAAAGAACAAACTTTCTCAAAGCACTGAAATTTCCTGATGTCTTTCCCCGTCATCTTCTCTTTTATTTTCCTTTTCACATTGATGGAATTCTTGGTTGTGTTGAATTGAAAAGGCCCACTGGGTTGAGGCCAATCTGTATGTTTAAAATTATGCACTGCCAAGTCCTCCTCTGGTGTTCCTTTTTAAAATAAAATAAAATAAAATAAAAAACTTTGTTTTTTAGAAGGTTGACAACTTTAAAAGAAATGGCGTGTTCCTTTAACCTCTAGAACATTTTATTTAAATTTAGTCACTGGTTTGGAGAGCGAATAAACAGAGCCTTCACTTAAATGTTCCCATGTCTTTGAATGAATGGGTAGTGATATGATTTATAGCTAGCTGGAAGAAAAAAAAATAAAGAAGATAAAAAGAGAATTGAAACTCCAAATTATTGGTTTCTGCAGTGTGTTTCTGATCTAATTCTCAATTGTGAGTACAGTTTATGCCTTGCTTAAATGCTTCTTGCCAGGCCATGGAAGCAATCTCTGCCTTTTATGTAACATGCAGCTTAATTAAATGCTTATCGGCTGTATAGCCGTCTGAAGTGGAGAGAGGAGATCATCATGTATATTCATAGCCAGCAGTGTCTTGATAAATATTTCTTAATTGACTAAATAGAGGAATGAATGAATGAATTTTATTCAGAAATTTACAGCAGAACACAGTAGTATTTGTATTCTGTTTGATACAAATAGTGCATATGTGTGTGATGAAGTTGCTGGTACCATTAACAACTGCGTTTCTAGGTACAAGAAACGTACCACTGTGGGAGACACAGCAGAAGGCTTTGTGGGAAAATCATGCTCTTACCACTGTTGTCCATGAGAGCTCATTGAATCAGCTTGTTTCTTAATGCTCAGTAGTATATTTAGTGAGTCAAAAGGCAGGTTCCGAATGCGCGTGTAGTTCTAGTTTCTGAACGTACGAAGCATCATGTGTTGCTTCACCTCTCATGTCAGCCACAGGCGTCTCAAAAGGTACTTCCAGAATGCAGAATCGACTTTCTTCAGCTGACACTAGAATGTTCCATACCATCATATTGATATTAAACCTTTGGTTGTGGTGTTTATTTTTGACCATATTCCATAAATAAGACAAGAAGCACATACAGATCTTTCTGTGTTGTACAGTAATCACCTTAGAAGGCCAGGTAGGTAGGCTTGTCTCACTCAGGGTGTTTTTACCAAAGCTTGTTCTTATGACTTGCATTTGGATAGCCTTTGGACAGACTTGGTGATAGAGGGTCTTTGTTCTCTATGGTAATTTATTTCGGACTGAGCCATTTGAAGTTGGAATTAAGGTGGACACTGCATTTGAGGATTTGAAACAACAGAATCCTAGAAATAACTCTAAAAGAGAAGCACCAATGTGGATGAGACAGATCTGCCATGCGAGGGAGGGGTCTGAGGAGGAATTGAGGGTGTGTGGAGCCTTTGACAGAACATAGCTCTTCAGTGCAGCTAGCACAGGCATAATACCATTTTAAACTTTGTCTTTCATTTCCATGACAGTTCTAACCTTATTAGTTTAAAGTCTAACTATATACAGACTTAAAAACTGACAAACAATCTTAAGACAAGAAAATCTTAGATACCAGGGACCTAGTTACCATTGTATGGTATAGATCCACGCCAGCCTCAGCATGAGACAGTCTTAGTAACTGTCTGCACCTGAGTGTTTTCTCCTTGGCTTAAGTATGGGAACTGGATTAAAAATGTTCCCATGACCTTTTGCTGTTGTTTATAGGTTTTCTCCTCTCTTTGGAACATTGTAAACCGCTTGGTGGGGGAGGGACATGGCGTCTTCTCTACTAATAGAAGGTAAACTTTTTGAGTAATATGTTTTTATTTTGTAGGATCTGGCTCTCTGGGGAATTTTTATCTTTGCAGTTAGCTTTTTCCAAAGGAAAATGATGTCAACGAATATTTAGGCTTTAGTTATCTTAAATACTCATGATTGAAGTTCGACCAACTCCCCCCCCCCCCCCCCCGCGCCAAATACTTTTAGTAGGTTTGAGATATATCTATAGCAAATATTTCTGCCATGTGGGCAATGCAATCTGCTCTCGAGTTTGAAAATCTGGATCAGTAGATGAGTGCATTTAAATCACTATTGTAATTATTATGTTCATATGTTTGATTAGCCGGAGATACTTTCTATACCAGTGAAATGCAACAGCAAGATGCAAGTCTCTCTTATTTCTGACTGCATTGCTCACTCCATCCATCCTGCTCTTTCCCTCCACGAGACATTGATGAACAGCTTAAATGCCTCTTGTTTTGAAAAGTGAAGCATGGGAAATTCAACAGTGCATCCATAAGTTGGTTACCAGGTTTTGACTGAGTCCCAATAATGAATGAGAAGTGCATTAACCAAATTAAACCTCTGACCTGGCCATGGATGGCTCTTGGCGTATCTTTGTGGCTCTCCCCACAGAGTAGCATAGTCATGTTCATTAAAGGGCTTCCCAGCAGGTTTCCCCTCCTTGAGGGTTAGTTAATATCTACAGTGGTTGATGGACATATCCCACGACATTTTATCTTGCTCACGAATGTAAAATGATCCTAGTTTAACAGTTCTCTTGTATTGTGTTCAGTACATAAGTGTTTCCTCAAATTCTGCTTTATATAAGACTATGAGGTTCTTTAATAATACATCTCCATGTAGGTGGGTGGCCATTCATCTTAGTAGATATTGTGTGTGAAGTCCTCTCCCTGATGAATAAACCTTAATTAAAAATTTGACATTAAACGATGTTTCCTGGACAAAGGGGGGTTGATGTATAGAAGAGCATATAGGCATTTTATATCTAAATCACAGTTTATGCTTCATAAAAGTTTGTGTTGCAAGGCTCTTTAGAAGAATCTGATAAGAATGAAATTTCTTGGAACAAGTGAGTGACCAGTCTGATTCCAGCTCTTTCCTGAGCCACTAATAAATTAACAGGGGCACAGTGTGCCATATGTATGAACTTTAAACACTTCATTATTGGGCTGTTGCCTATTCCCCCACACCCTACAAAAGAAACCTGAAGCCAAGATGTCAGTTTCCTATTAGCTGCAGAAAACACAAAAGGGGGAGGAAGCTTGTGGTGGCAGAAGGAACTTGGTTTTAATAGAACTTTAAAGAAACTCTCTTCCATTGTAGCCAGATTCTCTATTTATCCGTTCTCCATTGTGCTGCAAGCCTCTAAGCTGGAGAGGAGAGAATAGATTGATACTCAGAGGCATATAAGTAGCAGAGACCAAAAGGACTGAGCAGCACAACCTGACTAGATGAAGCAGGGGCTGAAAACATGGAAAATGAGAGGAATTTCAAAGTCAGCCTTGGACAGTTGCATGTGGAGACGAGTGACAGAAGAGTTCTTTGACAGTGTAAACTGGGTTGAGGTCTGTGTACCTCATCAGAGACTCGCAGGAACTGGAAGGGGCCCAGAAGCAGAATATAGATCATCTACTGACCTGTGGGGGTTATGCGGCACCTAAGGCTAGAAGCTTGCTTCATTCATTCATTCATTCATTCATTTCATCTATCTATCTATCTATCTATCTATCAATCATTTATCTCTTATCCATCTATCTCAACATTATCTCCATTAAGCACTCAGCAGTGACTTAAGGTTCTGGGTGATTTGTTTTCCTGTACATCTCTTAGAAGTCAGTTTCCTGTCTTCTTTGAGCTCTTTCAGCATCTGAGCCTCCCTTCACACCTCCTCTCTGGTGTCTGTTTCCACCATGGTTCAGACAGTCTAAGCAGTCTTGGTTTGCAGGCCTTTCTTCCTCATCTCTGCCCAGGATGGAGGATGAGGGTTTTGCATTTTGTCTGTAATTACCACGTTTGGCTAGAAACAAAGGCTGTCATGTTGCTGCCGCTGGATACCAGGACCACTCCAAAAACAACGACAAGTGAAGCTTGTCACAGTTCCTCTTCCTTGAGTCTGAATTTGGATCTATCTGCTTGACTGTCGCCCATTTTCTTAGGATTGCTGTGTGTGCAGTGGGATTGCTCACAGGCAGTTTTAATTCTCTGTATATCTGTGTACCTGTTTGATGTGTGAGATCCAATCAGATTAATTCTTTGATAACTCTTAGGTTGAAATAGATAGGCAGTAGATGTGTCGCTCTTAGCACAATGTCTCTATTTAAGTTTTCTTTGAAGCCAGGAAGTTTGGGCGTAAGCTGTTTATTATGCCACACTTCTATGTCCCCCCAAAGAAAACCACCATTGAATTAACTTTTGCATAGTGTGTTTCTATCAAAGCATGTGATCCTTGTTTCTGCAAGCTAATCCTAAGAACTTTTTATTTTGAGAATAGAAGACCATGATGGATTTAATTCATAAAGGGAAGCCGCTGCAAGGAATGTAAATGTAAGCGCTTGATAAGGTAGGATTTCCTAGTTGCTATGGCAACCTTTGGGTCATGAGCCTGAGAAAATATAAAGTAAGTCCTGGAGCTGTAAAGATGATTATAAAATTTAACTGTCATTCTTCATTTAGAGTTGATGGCAAACATTATTTACTTAAGTTTATCTCAAGGCAGGCAAGGATCTGGTTTTGAAAATCTGAGACTCGGATCACAAATGAATCCATGTTGTACATGTCTAACATTATAAAGCACAGGCGGCATTTATTATTCTAAGCAGACTGTTTGTATATAACGTCCCTGTAGATTTAGTCACCTTCCTATGGAAGCCAACAGTGCTCATCTCGTGAATTCTTAATGAAAACAGTGGAATGCAGCTGTATATGTTGAGTAAATTTGCAAAAACATGTGTACTTTCCATGCCAAAAGAGAAGGCCTGGGGGATCCTGTAGGAAGGAAGGTGTTGTGCCTTCCTTTCAGGTTCACATATGAATAGTACACTGTTTAGAGTGGACAGGTGCCAAGATGTTCATATAATTGTGTATTTCCTATATACACCACAACCCAGTGATAAGGAAGGTGGGTTGGCATCCCTTTCACACTTGAACCCACCTTCCTCAGGGCCCAGGGTTGAGGGTATGGGCAGGGAGACCCAGTTTACTATGCTGTGGGAAGGGATTGGGAGATGTCAAGGCTCTAACTTCAAATATGATGTGGGAGCTGTGCATTTTGACGGAGCACCAGTTTTTCTTGCTTTATCTTTTACAGGCCGCTCTTAGTCTGTGCTAATGACCTATGAGACCCACTGCAAATTACCCAATCTTGCAAATTAGAGAGTGTGTGAGCAAACACTATAAAACTATCAGATACCGCATCAAACAAATGTAGTTTATTGCAGGAAGAAAAATAGACTTGCATATTGAGAGGGGATGTGTTTTCACAACCAGATAAGTGCTTTCCTGCTTGCCCATCAGGGAGCATCAACACATTATATAGTCTGTGTCAGCCAATGGCTCTCTGGCTCTTGAGCAAAAAAACATCAGTCTCTAAAATGCAGGCACAAAAAGCTCATGATTGCATGCATGCTAGAATCTTGCACTGAATTGTTTCCCCTATCCGTTGCCTTTATTTAAAAAAAAAAAATCCTTTCCAACTCTATACGCTAGAAAAGAGAACAGAATTTATGGTTATTAAGAATAGAACATGTACTTTGCTGGTATTCTCATTCTGCACCCGGTTGTCTGAACCTGTAGGATTCTTCCACCCCTCCCTTGCCAAGGACGAGGTGGAATCCAGCCCACACACCCGGCAGCACACACTGCTCATCAAAGCTCTCTTCTCAGTTGGTTTGTTTTTGTCTCTAGCAGCAGAAATAGCTGCTCTTTTTCTCCCTCACCCCCCCTTTTTTTTCCCTTCTAACATCTTGTAATTGCAACTGGTAATATGTTTTCTTCTAACCTGAGACTAGCCTAGGGATGGCAATATCTGGACCCCCACACACAGTAGGACTCGTGGCAGGACCTCAGTGACGTATTGATGGCACAGTACACTTAACCTCCATATACTGAGAACCTTACCTGGGCCAGCCAATACCCCCACTATTTCATGTCACTCTGATTAGGTTATTTTACCTGCCTCCTAATAACAGCCGTACTGGTAACACATTTTAGCTAAGCACTGTGGTGGTGGTGGTGGGGGGGGCTGGGGGATTCCGTGTGTTTACTCAATACCTGTTTTTTTTTATAGGTATGTATATGTTTTTATACCATTTAAAAATTATCATGTAGTACATTTTTGTTTGTTTCTTTTTTATATATGGTTTTGTATAAGTCTTGCTTTAATGGATGAGTATATACAGTCAAGTGAGAGCCGCCCACTCCCCCCAAACCCGCCCACATGTGACGTGGTAAACCTTTGTAATGTGCTTGCTACATAAAGCTATGAGGCCTGGGCTGTCAGTTCTCTTTTGTCCCACTTTACTTTATTTGCTTTTACAGTTGACTTTGTTGTAGTACATAGACAATATACACCTATGTAGTACATAGACAATATACACCTATGTAGTACATAGACAATATACACCTATGTAGTACATAGACAATATACACCTATGTAGTACATAGACAATATACACCTATGTAGTACATAGACAATATACACCTATGCAGTTGCCCAAGGCACAGAAGGGGGCCTCAAATCTCCTGGAGCTTTAATTACAGGCCGCTTGTGAGCACCCAGGTGTGAGTGCTGGGAATTGAATCCTGGTCCTCTGTGAGAGCAGCAGGAGCCCGGAACTCTTGAAGCCACTCTCTAGCCAACCATTTTACTTTTGCTTATTTTTTAAGGAAAATGAGAACTTCAAGGAACTTAATCACTTTGTCATAGTGACACACCTTGTAACCAGGGAAGCCGCAGTGGTAGTCCTCTGAGCTCAAGCTGGCCCGAGCCAGAAGCGTCGGTGTCGGTTTCAGGTGATCTAAACATGATAGTGCACCTTGTGTAGGATTACTGGATGCATTTCTGAGATGTGCTTTAAAGAGACAGTAAAGGGCTGGGGGTGGTCCTTTGTTATTGTTGATTGTTCTGTTTGGGCTTCAGGTAAGACTGGCAACAGGTCTAAGCTGAACACCTGTTGGGGGTCACCTCGATACCCTTAGTGTTCTATCAGACACACAGCCAGGGATGCTGGCCTTCCCTGTTTGCTGTGGTCAGCTCATGATAGTCTAGCTCTCTTTTGAAAAATCAAGCCCCTTTCAGGAGCTGTGGGGCCTTCTGTGTGCATGAGTCAGCCTTCGGAATAATAGCCAGAATCCTTCATTCTGGCTTCCCCTCTAATGTGCTGACGTGCACGCCATCTTAAATATCAATACAGAATTGTGCTTTAGACCAGGATTCTTCTGCCATTTCTCAGGATAAATCCCCCTGATAAGCAAAAGAAGCTATGAACAATAATGAAAGTGCTATAGCTCTCTTGAGGAGGGGCTGGGTTGGATACTGAGGTGCAAATTACCTCCTTCAGGGGAAGGCCATGTTTCAGAAGAACATTTTCAGAAGAACATTGGGAAGTTCCCTTCCCAACAGTATGCAGCCCCGTTGTAAACTGGATGTGACCAAGATCAGATGGACTTTAGGCCCAGGGACCACACACACATCTGGATGGTGGCCTCCTCTCTTTAGGGGGCCCATGATCAACAGTCAGCTGCCATGGTAGGGAGGCCGCCAGCCCTCTGTGAAGGCTGCCCTCTGGGTTCCTGTCTGGGTTCCTTACTGTCCTTGGTGTCTTTGTTTAAATGAGAATCGGTCCAGGCTATTATGCACTGTGCAACTGAGGTTAGCACTCCAGGATGATTTGGTTTCAAGGGTGCTTCAGTAAAGAATTTGGAAAGCACTCATTTTGTGTGACAAAGTGACTGATAGCTGCCTGAGATGTAAAACCCACCTGGTATTGGTCTGAAGAAGGAAGGAACCAGATGTTAATATGGAACTGTTAGATTGGTCAGAGGGTAAGTGTGTGTGCTGCTCTTGCAGAAGACCCAGATTCAGTAACTAGTACCCGTGTTGTGTGACTCACAATCACATGTAACTCTAGGTTCAGTGGGATTTGACATCTTCAGCCTTGGTAGGTACACCCCCCCCCCCCAACACACACACACACAGTGAAAGTAGAAGGGGTATGCTTTTGAAGAGAAGCTGAGTGAAATGTGTAAAGTCTGGACCGGAGATGGCACAGAGTTAAGAGTAAGTACTGCTCTCGCTGAGGACTAAAGTTAGGTTCCCAGCACCCACAATGGGCAGCTCACGACTGCCTGTATGTAACTTCAGCTCCAGGGGGGGGGGGGTCTCATGCCCTCTTCTAGAATCTGTGGGTATTTGTTGTCATGTGCATAGATACACAGGTGTACATATAACTGAAAGCAGCATCTGCAAGAAGTGTGATGACTGGAAATCATTTCTTTATAGTGCTCACAGCACTGTTTGTGGTGGAGGAGGAGGAATTATCGCCATAATTTAGCTGACAAAGATCCTAAAAATTTTTTCTCTTGAAATGCATAGCTAGAAGTTGTCCCAGTCTGTGCTGGCCACATGCTAGTACTGAGTTTGCTCCAGCTATTTAGGTAATATTTTTCTTCTCTTCTCTTACTTTTAATGTCTTACTTTCCTGTTTGTTGTCAGGACTGTTGCCTAATTTAGTTTGGATCAACTAGACGAGTCAGTTGCATTTGCTTGTTATAATACATTTAGAGTCGTGAAATCTAAAGTCAGCTTTCAATCAGGAAGGAATATTGGATGCTTTAATGGAAAGATTACCACAAAGTCCCCACCCCTTTGTGATTTAGATTCCTTGAATTCACCTCATTAATGTCTGAGCATTGAACCGAATAAGGTATTTCTCTGAGTTTTAAACATTGAAAATTCAAGGCAGAGGCCTCTCCTTCTGTCTTCAAGTGAATGAGAAAGCCATCCTGAAGGAAGATGGCGGCTGAGGTGTCAGTGCTCTGTGTCACCTCTATCAAAGAGACTGATTACACTGTTGATGGTGATTCTCCAGGCCATCACTGTCTTGCCTCTGCTTCTTAAGAATGGATAATGCAGTCCAACCTTAAGACAAATAGGTCAAACTGCAAAACTCTGCAGGAATATGAGAATGAATCTCAAAATAATAAAGCAGTCCAACTTGGAGATGTGATATACTTTATAAATATCTCCTAACTGAGAGGGAGTACTGTTCCAAGGCTTTTCCATAAGAGTGGACACAAATAGGCTGACTTGCTGTCCCCATGCATGTCTACCTACTGTCCCTAGCATTTATTATGAGAGTGGACACAGATAGGCTGACTTGCCGTCCCCATGCATGTCTACCTACTGTTCCTAGCATTCATTAGCAGCCACTGATGGTTAATCTTTAATGGTGGTTGACAGGGGAACATATGCATACACAGTGTTCATCAATTTTTTTTTTTTTAACCTTCTGGTGTACTTTGAAAAAAATTCTCCTATGGGTTAGAAAAATAATATTTTTGAGGATATCCCATCTGCAGATAAAGTCATTGGCCATTTCTGGTCTTGTCAAAGATAAAAATAAACCATTTTCAACTGTATTAAATACCATACTCGGGCATAAGGGAGAACACATTTGTCGTGTTCCATTTGTCGGCTCGGTCTGCACATTTAGCACTGCAATTGCAGTGAACTTCACGGGCAGTCAGGCCCACTCTTTCATGTTTCCTTCCAGTGCTAAATTGAAAATATTTTTTTTTTTTGAAAAGAACTATGACAAAAGCAATTTGAGTTAGTGATATCTTGAAAGAGAAGCCAATTTCAGATCACCTTTATGGCTGGTCATTGTTACCTACAGCAGGCAGATGTCATGATGATCTTCTTGATATTAGTATTCTGAGAGAGTCTGACCTGACAGTGTTCGGGTGACATCACAAATGGAACTATAATATTGAGATTTCAAGTTGTAGAGCAAAGGGGGCTGCTTGTGGAAATCCAGGGCAGACAGAGCCACTGCTGGCAAGAAGTATAGCCATTCCCCTCCCTTGGCTCTTGTTCTGTGTGGTGGACAACTGTGGTCAGCAATGACCGCATGACACTAGGTGACTAATTAAGACATGTGCTGAGAAGAAACTCCCCGGTAACAGAAAATGTAGAGAAGTGTTGCAACCACAGAGGTGTCTTGGCTGATTTTCCAACCTGTGGCTGCAAGTGTTGCCACCATCTCTTCATTAGAGACCCACCAACACCCGTCCTTCTGAGGAGTGCCATTCATTTGTAACAAGGTTGATGATTCATGAGCACACGGCACTGAAAGCTCTCACAAGCCCAGTGATGACCCTGAAAGGAGAAATTGTGGTTCAGAAGGATCATGTCTCCAAAAGTGTGATTTACTGAGACATCCACTTCTAGCCCAAGCCTTAAAAATAGGATCCAATGACTAGATCTCTTCCTCATTCTCTGCCTGCCTTCTCTTCTTTCTCTTCCCTCTCAACCGAACCCTCGAGCCAGAGTCAGTCCACAGGTTCTGTAAGAAACCATGCCATTGTGAGAACCATGCTTCTTACAGCATCATAACTGTTCTCTCAGAACTCTTCTAGACAGGTAATAAGTGTGAGGGTTGTTTTTGTGTCTCAGATGAGGAACCCAAGACAAGGTCATGCACTGACATGCCCAGTCCAGAAGGGTGTCAGCGACACTGCTGAGACTTGTACCTGAGCCTCTTGTTTGTGGCTTATTCCCAAACAAACCCCTACCCAGCACCTCCAGCCTTGTCAGTTGGTATGTGGCACCCACATCTGCTATTGCTGGTGAGTCTGTAAGGATCCATGAACTGTACCCTCTGCTTGTGTGTGATCTGAGAATCCAATTTCATTTTCAACTGCAGAAATGAAACGAGAAGCCATCGTGAGTTCTGAGGGACCATGCAGTGTATTTCTGAGTCAAATGTGAATGGCGTTTAGGTCTGCTATGTTAACTCCTCCATATTAGCACGCCTCTCTCTTCTAAATAACTAAGAGTTAATTATTCTTGCCGGGCAGTGGTGGTGCACGCCTTTAATCCCAGCACTTGGGAGGCAGAGGCAGGCAGGTTTCTGAGTTCAAGGCCAGCCTGGTCTACAGTGAGTTCCAGGACAGCCAGGGCTACACAGAGAAACCCTGTCTTGAAAAACAAAAAAACAAAAAACAAACAAAAAAAAAAGAGTTAATTATTCTTAAGCCTTAAGCCCCAGCATCTTGCCTACTGACTTCACAGTACACCTGCATTTTCTGAATGTACCATCCTGTGCTGTGTTAGGCATTTAAATCCGTCTTGGTGCTCTACTTACTGTCATGTTTGTAGCCCTGGGGAATGTTCTGGATCACATAGGATACACTATTGAACAGAAATTAGTTTCTTGATCCCAATAGAGCACCAGTTACTGAAACATTTCAGAAAGATGTATTCTGTAACGATTGGGAACTGTACACCCCGCCTGTGTCAGAAGCACAACACGTAGGATTTTATTTGTGGCTTAATCAACAGGAAGGAATGCCAAGCAGCTTTGACTAGCTGGCAGTGGATCTGTTTGTGTTTGCGGTATTTTCTCTATAAGACACCTGCTGGAGATGAGAGCCGCCACAAACACCGAGTGGGTATCCAGGGCTTCATTACAGAGGCTTCTCTAATGATCAAAGAAGCCTTTTTATACAATCTTGTTCCTGATCATGCAACTGAACATCTGTCTACCTGTCTGTCCACCTTTTAATTGCATCATCCGGGTCTCTCTGATCCTAGACAGCTCTGCCCATGCTACTCTGCCTCCCACCATTGCTGATCATGGTGAACACAAAATTTTCCAGAAAGCAAAAACAAAAAAAGCAAAACAGAGTGCTTTCTAATAAATTCGAACAGAGCCATTTTTATAAGAAGTTAATTTTCGATCACATACCCAGTGAAGCCCTTGTGGTAATTTATTCTTCTAAAGCCAAACTCGGCACAGTGCGGTCTACACGGTGAGGAGCGGAGTGGGCTGTGGGATTACTCAAGTGTTAGGCACTCGGTTCAGGAGAACTTTGTACTGCTGGTGTGGCACGCTCTGCCCAAAGTTGATTTGTATTTTCAATGGGAGGGGTGTAATAATTCAGGAATTTAACTCAAATTTTATTCATTAATTCATTTGATAAATACTTATCAAGACCAATCTGTTATGTTTAGAACCATCTGTGTGATTTTAAAGTGAGATACCATACCCACTGTAAAAAAGATCTTTAATGGAAATGAATTGATTATGAGAATCACGGCAGATAGTAGTCCTCCAGTGGATAGAAAACCTGCTTCCGCTTAGGGATAGCCACAGTGGCTTTATGGCTGTAAAAACACAAATGATGAAAGTCTCCTCCTCAGTGACATGAGATAAAGCATGGAAGCAGAAAATCCCAAACCATGCCCAGAAAATGGTAGTTGCAAGTTAGTTTGATTAAACTTGGGTAGAAGCATCCTGAGGAATCACGCTGCAGATGTGGATTGTAGTAGGTCTATGGGTGAAGATATAGACTCTTGTCTATGATATGATGCAAAATGAAATGCAGTGTAGGCTACAGAGAGGAGAGCCTGCAGGCTGTAGAGTGGCCACGTAGCAAATATTCCAGATGTGGCATGGCGGATGCTCTGGGGGGTTAGATATGATGGCCTCCAAGGGTGTAGAATGTACAAAGAATAAAACGTGACTCGTGAAAAGAGTCATTTTGACTGTGTTGGAGGGACTAAGAAAAGGGGCACATGATTGATGGAATGGATTTTGTTATGGACTTGCCAAACATTCATTGATGTACATGGAAATAGACGAGACTTACTTTTCAGTGTGGATGGGAGGGTGGGTGAACTGCATCAGATGTGTATACCATTAATAGTTAAATTGATAACATCTGGCAAAATGTCTCTAAACAAAGTGCATTTATTAGGTAGGTGGAGTGAGAAGCCTTATAACTAGTACTCTCTGTTTAATCATTCACAAGTTTTTATACTTGTCTGAGAGTCTTCTCTCTGCTCTCTTACTCGATGGAGGCAGAAGAGTAGAAGACATAAAACCTGAATTAGCTGGAGATGGGAAGAAGACTGGGAAAGCTAAACTTCCAGGGGTGAAGGGCGCATGCCCAGGTGAGGTTCAGCCACCAGTGGATGTGACTTGGGGTAGATGAGGACAGACTGTGAATGTATCCAAGTGACAGACAATTAATTACACTTCCCAGGATCCAGTCTGAGGCCTCCTTTCCTTCCTCCCAGTTCCTTGTGAGGAAGCTTTGGTGGGTATCCCAGAGATCCAAGGTATTCGCCTCTAGAGTCTAGATGCTGTGTTTCACAGTGGCCTGGTTATTATTCAGAGTCTGGAGGTGTTTTCCCCTGCCTCTCCGAGTGGAGCCATGGTGGATACCAGAAACCATTATAAATTCCCAATGTGCTGTGCTTCTAAAATAGCTCAAGATAATTTTGTTTTCATTTTCTTATATACCTATTTAAATGAATACTTTTACAGTCCTTTTAATCTAACTGCGACTTCAGTAAATGGACTATACGTTACAAACTCAATGTGTGAAAGGTCCCGAGTCTTCCCTTAGGTAAAGTAGTATTGTACTAAAATCACAGCCAATAATATTATTAAGTAAAGATGCATTAAAAACTGCTATAGTAATCTCCTAGGCACATGACTCCACCATATTGTGTATTCGTAACACTTTTTATATATGCTTCCAATGAATAGTTCAGGATTTGGTGAAACAGTAAGATAGAAACCAAAGTGCCAGTTGGGTTTGGTTGTTGATGAGGTACAGGGGCTCTGTAGGGCAGAAGAGTCATCTTTAATCTTCTAGCTGTAAAGAAGTCACTGGAAATGTTGGTTTCTGTTCTCCCTCTTTGATGCTGCTTTCTCACAGTAGCTTAAGTGAGGGCTAATTGCTGCAGCATTTGGTAAATGTCATATAGCCTACGTTTCTAAAGGCAGTCAAGTAGTGTAAACATGTGGCTTCTTTCTTCAAAAGATCCATCCCATAATTATTTTGAAGGCTATTACAATATGCAAATAGCAAGGGTCGTCCTTGTCTCCTAAATTAGAATATCAATATTGATTCAACATGTACAAAAAGAAAACAACATTTCTGACAAATGTTAATTCCATTTCAAGATAGGAGAAAAAGCTCAGTTGTCAAGAGGTTGGCAAGTCCTAGGTCCAGTCCATCCAGTGCACCAAAACAGCATCTGCCACGACGTGGTTCCCTCCTAGTTTCCTTGGCGTGGCACTGTACTTGGTTCACAATACACACAAGTATAACTTTTTATTATTTTAGAGGAAAGTTTGTCATCCCCAAGTTATTAATCATGACTAATGTAAAATATAGTAAGCATCCGATTTGGTCCAGCCTCCAGAGATTGTCAGTTGGGAGCATTTAAGGATGTCTCACTCCCCCCCCCCCCGCCCCCAACAACCCCCTTTGTGAGAGGGGAACTGAGGCACACAGAATTGACTGCTTTGAGTTTTTTTTTAATTATTTCTCTTTGTATATAAGTGAGAAGCCTTGAGACCCTTAGTGTACATTAAATTAGATCGCTTGGTATTACTTCCTAAGGTATCAGAAATGAACTTGAACCAACAGTCTTACATGTGTTTGTATGGTAATGTAAAATTAATGTAAATATGGTGGCCTTGGATCTGCTCTGCTAATTCAATTGGATCTCCTCATCTGGGTGTGCCTGTGTGTATCTGGAATCTCTTTGACTTTACACTTGAACAAGGTTGTCAGTGGCTGCTCAGAAACCAATGTCTCTGCTGCCACACCAGGTCACTGACCCCTCCAGCTGTTGCTTCGGTGGGGGGTAAGCAAATAGAAGACAGGCCTTGTAGTCTTCATTCCTCCTAGATGTGCAGTTTTTCAGTTGGTTGTTTGCCGTAGCTTTCTGATACACAGATCACTCCCTAATGCCACCCAGGCACCTCTAATCTCAGAATTGCCACAGAGGGGTTGCTCTGCAGCCTCTCAGAGTTCTGTTTCCAGCTGAATTTGTCAGGCCAAATTTTAAAGTGCCAACATGCAATTAAATATTCATTTTCAACTTTTTTTTTTTTCCTGTTCACTGCTGCCTGCATAGTCAGGCTTTCCCTGGCTTCGAAGTACCGTATACTAAACTGTGTTTTAGTGGAATTACTTAATTCTCCTTTCTAAGCCCAAGTAACTGTAAGGGAGATTTAGTTGGGCATTTTGGCAAAGTCACACTAATTTATAGGCCCTATCAGGGGAGTATTATGGAAGTGTGTAATGATACTATCAGAGCTGCATTTAATTCCTGAAGAGGAAGGAAGGCCTGCACAGGAGCCCCAAATCTGCTGTTCTCTTTGTGAGTGAAAGGTCACACTGCTGAGCGCTGCAGGGTGGATTGGTGAGAAATGAGCTCCCGTTTGCTGGGAATTAGAATGAGTCTATCTGATTTTCCTTCACTCGTGACCTTTAAAGATGCAGCTTTTAGATTGATAAGCAGGTGGATGCTTTGAGGAACCCAATGCAGAATTTGTTTCATATGAAAAGACTATCTTTGAGACACCAAAGATACTGCTTTCACAAAGGGGTTTTTTTTTTTCTTTTTTACAAAGCATCTGAAGGAAGAAATTCAATGATTTTATCTTATCACACAAAAAGAAGATTCAGAATTACTGTATGTTCATTTAGAATGTCCCCCCCTAACACCCCACCCCAAGTGTTAATCATTTTCTGGAACACACATCCTCTAGTGAAGGATCTCCAGGAAGGTTTGCGAGTGGGCACTCCTGCTTCCTCTCGGCTCTGGGTTTCCTGCGCCACTCCACCCAGCCTCCTCCATGCTGATAAAAAGAGCTTCCCACGTTGCTATAGTAATCCTTTCATGTTGGGCACTGCACTATCTTGAAGGCAATCAGAGGAGAACAAGGGGTGGGAGCAGGGTGGCGTTAATGTCAGGCAGCTGAAGGTGATCTGTGCTTTATATTTAGAGATGTTTTGGTATGCTGAGGAGAGGATGCCAGTCAACACAAGCCAGAGCCCACTGTGGGCCCAATTTGATGCTTGGCTATTTAAATATAGCCTCTTTTTTATTCATTTATTTTTAACAGTATGTATGCATTCCAACTCAGCCTTACTTTGGAGATATGTTTGAATCGCTTACTTCCCATGGCCACAAAGCCCTGGTCCCTCTCCCTCACCACTTCCTAATTACATCATCTGGCCTATTTGTTCCAGTCCCTCTTTTTCTTTCCTTATCTCTCAGCCATCAACTGTACAAGCCCATCAGCACAGCTATTATTTTGTCAAGTTCTGGTGGTTTATTGGGGCTTCTCTTTGGTTTCTGTTTCTTGTTTGATATTCGTTTCTGATAAAGCATCCCTGATCAAGTACAGCAGGCCCTCATGCCTTTCCTGTGTACAGCTTTCAATTTCCTACTCAAAATCACAAATGAGGTTAAAAAATTCATCCCTCCCACACAGCGCGCCTGTTTTTTTTTTTTTTTTTTTTTTTTGAGATGTTTAGGAAAAGCAGACATTAGTAGTTACTTTCACCCTGTCGGGCTTCCTAGAGTGGTCTATAACAAGACTGCTCAGCTCTGCAGAAGCAGCCCCCAGGGGCCAGAAAGTCTCTTAATTTGAAAATAGTTCGTTTTCTGTTGTTGTTGTTGTTGCTGCTACTGTTTTGTTTGTTTGTTTATTGTTGTTTTTTTAAAGCTGACTACAGAGTAGCTTGCTGTACAGACTACAGACAGACATTCTCATCTGAGGTATCTTGGGGTCAGCAAAATGGCTTAACAGGTTCAAGTACTTGCTTCCCATCCTGTTCGACCTGAGTGCAGTGCCTAGGATACCATTTAGTGAAAGGAGAAAACCAACTTCTGAAGGATGGTCTCTGGCTTTCACATGTAACACACACACACACACACACACACACACACACACACACACACACAAATAAATTCCAGAGGCAGGACTGCATACCATTTGGGTAGAGGGCCAGTAGGGCACACTAGTATCCCATTCTGAGTGGGATGTAATGGCACTCTAGAGGCAGCGATAGGCGTGCCTGCTCCTGGCCAGTCTGCGCTACTTACTACGTACTTTGGTCTCAGTGAAGCCAGAAATGTCAGTTTCTCATTTTCTCCAGCTACATGTGGCTCAGGTGCTTAGTAGCTTCTTGTCTTGTTGCCACCCTTTTGGTCAGAACACCACAAGGTAGAGAGTATCTTCCCTACTCCAGGAGGCCCTATTGCCTAGTTCTATTCCTGAACATCTACATAAACACAGGAGACTCTTTGTCTGTCACCCCAGACATGTTGAAGTTCCCTCAGTTCTCCTTAGAAACAGGCAGTATGAAGATCTTCTGGGATGATTGTTTTGAAAGAGGGTCTCAATATATAGTCCATGCTGGCCTGAAATTAGCAGCAATCCTCCTGCCTCAGCCTCCAAGGAATTATAGCCACCATGCCCAGCTTAAGAAAAGCTGCTTTAAACAAGCTGCTTCTTGTCTCCTGGGCTACCCAAATGGGGCATAGGATGACACCTGTGATTTAGGTGACCTCTAGGCTGTCTGGGTAGTCTGTTTCTTTTGTGGGTATAGAAAGGAAGTCTACACTGGGAAGAGTGAGCCATTTCCAAGTTTTCATTCACTCTCTCCACCTATTAGGCCCTGCGAGGCTATTGCTGTGACGGTAACTAAAATTATATAGCTAGTGTCAGAGACAAAGGTCAGACAGTGACAGCAAAGCCTTGTAAGTGCCAAGATGTAGGCACGCCTGAGCTCTACAGGAGTCAGGAATAAACGGCACTTGACTTCCCGAGAGATAGGAAGAGGTGGAGAAACAAAGGAAACTCACGGGAGGACCCTAGGCTCCGCTAGTCCAGCGGTTTTGTCTTCTTTGTCGTTCATGTGTCTTCTTCATTGTAAACTAGTTTCAACACACGGCTTTTATAGAAACAGATTGGTGGCTGTGGATTATATAAAATATGCAGTCGTAAAATCCTTGACATAGAAGAGACTTACAGTAGTTTATTTGAAAGCTTACCATAAAACACAGTTGTTTTTCTCTCCCGCCTCCTAGTGTTCTAGAGGAGAGAATTAGTTCATCTCCTCCACCTGTGAGTTCCTAGATGCTGAGCCATTCTCTCTCTGGCAGCATCTCTCGCCCTGGCTGTTGCTGGCTTCCTTGCTGTTCCTGGCACACACCAAACTCATTCTTCCTGTTGGGCCCTTGTTTTATTGCTCATTTACCTGGGATGAAACACACTTCCTCCTAGCTGTCCATTTGACTGCCTCAGTCCAGTCTTTCAGCTCTACCAGGATGCCACGTCCTCACACATGCTTGCCGACTGCCCTGTGTGAACTACCAGCCTGCCCATGCTCTCCCATCTCCCTTTGACCTGCAGTGCTTTTCAAAGCTAACATGGTGTATATTGTTACAGTTACTTTACAGTTGATTCCCATTTCTGGAATGTAAATTCTCTGAACCAGTACTTGGACTTGTTTATGGTCTTATTTCCATGACCTTGAAGAGTACCCAGTGTGGTAGGTCTTGGACCATTGGTAAGGACTGGATAGGTTCTGTCTTTATGCAGAGGAATGATTAGATTAGCCATTCTGGTGATATAGTTCACTGTTCCTCCTGAAACACTAATTGGGATTTGGCTCTTAGAGCACTGTGTCATTCCCGGTGGCCTCCCCTTAGAGAGCATCCTCACCTTTATAGAGCACTTCATTCTTCCAGCTGCTGGTTTGCTGTTCACTGGATGCTTGAGTTGTCTACGCTGCACTGGGTTTGGCATTTCTCCCTGGTTGGATAGAGCATGCTCTGTCTCTGGGACCAATGTCATAGCAGTCTCATAGGACTGTCCCAGTTTTCTGACCTTTGCCCTTTTGTTATTTGTTTTCCTAAATTTAAACTAGGTACCTTCCATCATTTCCCAGCCATTTGCCTAAGATCAAGTATAAACAAGCCCATCCCACCTCAGCTTGCCTTTCTTCTTTCCCTCTCATCCTTTCTCCTGTCCTGTCTTCTTCCCCTTCCCTTCCTTCTGTCTGCTGTATCTTTCATTAGAATAGGAAGAACTAGTGATGGGATTGTCCTTGAGGAGCCAGGATTAAAGTTCCATCCCTAGCCTCCCATTTCCTTGTTTTCTGAGTTGGAAGTTCAACATATAATCTCAAGAAGAAAAGATTTGCTTCAAGATTCCAGCTCCTCCCTTTGTGGCACGCCATTCTTAACTGAGCCAGCACACCATTGCTGCCTCTCTTTGGCAGTTTGATCTTCAGTCTAACTAGGAGCCAAAAGGCAAGACAGTGTTTCAAAGAGGCAACGATTAGGAGAAGGGGTCTGGGAGAGAACTACTTCTCTTTTATTGATCTTGTGAAAATTGTTTGAAGAATGATTCAGTATTTGGGGGTCTAAAAATAGCAGCTTAGAGTTGCTTTTCAATTAGGGGGTTATACTTCCTCTGAAAGGTTCTGTTGTCTCTTAAATGGACTCTCCCTCATTCCTTCCAAAGCTCCTTAATCAGTGGTGATGTGACAGGAGGGACAGCAACCTCCCTGACACCCTGCTCTCCTTCCCTCTCTGTCTAGGAGTCAGAGATTCCAACAAAGCTGATGGCAAATTTGTTGCTTACTTGGGGGAAGGTAGTTTTCTGAAGACCAGTGCCATCAGATCACACTGATTTGGACTCCACCTGAACGCTTGCTGTACTCCACTGTTCTTTTGTCTCAGGAATTCCACACAGCCACCACTGGCTTTGAATTGACATCTGAAGTTACATGGACATAGGACCAGAGTCCAGACTGTCATCTTTTGAGCTTGGTAATGACAGTCTTGTTTCATAGTTTTCTTAGTAGTTGGGTCGCCAAGCTTAAATTATTTTAGAAATGCATATCATGTTGGGTATTGAGTATAAGCTGAACACTCCTGGCCTTGGCAAATGGCTATAGATGTTTAATGACCTAAAGAAAGTAGATTTCTGTTTGTTATGGAGCCGTGGCGGTGTTGGTCTGCAGGAAAGGATTATAATACAGCCCTGTGTTAGCTCTTGGTGACTGTATAGTACATTAAATAGGCAAACTTGTCTAGTTGCAAAATAAACTCTTCAGTAGTCTAGTGATAGATTTAAGTTTAGTCACAAAGAAAATTAAGCTTGTTATACATATCCCAAATGTCAGAAGGCCAACTAGAGTTGTGGGGACAGCTAGTGAAGACTTGGGGACAGGTAGTGGAGCTGTGGGGTGGCTCATGGTTTTTTGCTTGTAGTTCTGCTTTTAGTTATAGTTTTTTTCTGATGCTCTTACAGTTGACCTGAGTCTATGATTTTAGAGATCACATGTGCTACTCTTTTGTAAATTGTCTCTTTTCTCCTTACTAGAGTGGTTTCTATGATAACCTTATAGATAAAAAAAATACTGAGACCAGGAGACATGAACCAGCACCTGTCCAGTCACTACATTAGAGCAAATGTTGGGTGCCAAGACTTCGGTTTGGAGCTGGGTTTTGGGTGCCCTAATGAGGAACACAAAGTCATCACTGCAGAATGCAGGTGACTAGAGATTTGCAGAGATCCAGAGGGAGGGGCTTCCCCATCGATCTACATGCTATGCTCTTCGACAAATTATTTGATTTCTCTTTGCTTCCTTGTCAATTAAAAGATGAGACTACTAACCCCACTTCATAGTTTTGGTCCTTCCTTCCTTCCCCAATAAAATATGTGGAAACATGCAAGTCACTTAGTGAGTGAAGTTCTTCCTCCTATTTCTATCCACAGTTATGTCTTCTACCTAGCAGCCATCACAGACGTTATGTTTGCAGTTCCCTGTCAGTGACCTCAGAAGTCTCCCCTCACCTCCAGCTGACATTAAACCAGCTGGGAAACTCATTGCTTCAGTTTCCTCCCCCATAACATGAGGCTAGGAATACTGCCACTAATCGGGTTATCAATGAGGACATGGCAACTAAGCATTCCACGTGCGTCAGACAATCCCTAGGAATCAGGTGATACAACATGTGTTATGTGTTCTATATAATGCTACTTTCTCACCTTTAACATTATAAATTGCACTCACAATAGCCTTTGCTGTAAATTACAGTGAGTTCCATGGTGTTTGATCTGATGGTAAACCCGCAAGGTAAGATGATACTCTCCTGAGCCTCTGGACTGCATAAATCAGTGCTTTGGCACGTTGGCTTCTGATGCCTTGGCATTGACTGATCAACATTTGGTTCATTGGTGAGCATTTAAGAACCACCAGTGAGAGCACGAGAAATTAGCCATCCTTCATACTGTCAGGAAGCCTGAGATTGAGCTGTCAGGGGCCGAGGGTGAACGCTTCATGCAACTGCGCCACCCAGTTGCTTGGATTCTTTGTCTTTCTTGGCGTTCTTGGACAGAGTCCATTGAACTAGGAAGCAAAGAGTTTGGTCATTCCATTTAATAGAAATGAACTTAGAAAATCCTGGGTTAACCACTTAGACATATTAAAAATAGGAGAACATTAGTTATTGATTAAACGCCTTTAAAAATAAATCGGAACAGTACTGAGGCACAAAGTAATATAGACCTTCAACTTTAATGTACAACGTAAACCATGCCTTTTGAGTGTTAGAAAAAAATCTTTTCTTTTTTATTTTTTTAAATTCATCACAATGACTGCATTTATGAGATACTGGGGCAGGAGTGACAGAAGAAAATGCAAAAAGAGAAACTGAACATTTGGACTGCACTTAGTAACAAAAGCCTCAACTTTTGTGACTGTGTTTTATTGTTGTTGGGTTGGTTTCTTTTCTTTTCTTTTCTTTTCTTTTCTTTTCTTTTCTCTGTTTTCCTTTATGTTTAAACAAGCCTTGTTTGACTGACTCTAACCTTTAAATAATTGGGAAACTGGAGGAGGGAAACTGACATTAACAGCCGTTGAAAGATGGAGAGAGGGAGCAGTATTCAGCCAGTTGGTCAGACAATTGTCCCCTCTTTTGCTGTGTAGAAATTACTTTTGTGTAGAAATTACTTCTCCGTAACTGGCAACATTGTCAGTCGGTGGTATTTAAATGACTCACATTGGTTCCTATTGTTAATAATGAGTCATCTCTTGGCCCTTCCACAGTTGACCCATTTCTTGGAGCAGAAAGTCGTCTAACTATAAATACTCGTCTGACCATTTATGTCTACTTTACTGTTCCTCCCTGCTCTTGGACATGCATGTGGTTGTCCGTGCTTGTCACCCTCCAGGGTGTTTGGCAGCTTTGCATGGTGGAATGGCTTTTCCATCTCCGCAACTTTGTGACCTTTCGAAACTTAACCAAGATGTAGCCCCCTTCACTGTCCCATTGTGTTCAGTCCAGGTCGGTAGATGTGCGTTGGGGACTGGGCCCTAAGACAATGAACTGAAGGATAATAGTCATGGCTTGTGCCCTCAAAAGACTCTGGGGACTTGGGGAATATAAGTTCTGTGATGTTACTCAGCCCTCAATGGATAGTAAATACTCTAGAAATACAATCTAAGTTACTCCCAGTGCACCCAACCACCACCCAATTTTTTTCTCTTGTCTTTGCAGATGGATAGTTTCATCTCTCTGTTCCTTAGATATCCATGAAGCTGGCCTATTACCCCAGCTTATGGGTCTAGCTACTGGTAGGTGCTATCCTCTGGCCCTCCACTCCTAAACAGTTAGCCAGCTCTGCCTCTGCCCTGTCCTTGGTTCTCTAGACCCCCATCGGTTTCCCCAGTTAGAGTTAGATTCTCCAGGCTCACATCTACCATCTTCTCCTTTGCATGGACCTATACTGCTTTCTTCTCTCTGGTCTGTTGTCCTAATGAGGGCAGAATATAATTTAGAGGCTTAATTTCAGAGAACTATATGAAGCAGCAGACCCATAAAATGTTATGATTCACGACCACTTGTTTTGTTCTCGTAATGCAACCTAAACTAAAATGCCATTCATCACAGCTATAAAAGCCATTCATGGCTGTCTTTAGTATATCGTGTAGAGTGTAATTCAGTCCACAGAGAGGCAAGAGATGGATTCATGGGGTTGTTTGCCTGGTGTGCATTAGAGGGCAGTAATTTCTTAGCTAGGCAGAAGACCCTCTTACTATAAGCCCTGCAGTCTTCCTTAGCCCCACTCAGTTCATCTTTCCATCTTAATATCAACATATTCATTCTTATATGTTAAAGACTTTCTTTACTGGTGAATAATTGGTGAAGAAGTACCTGTCTTCTCCCTCATGACCTTTCTGATCTTGGTACTCTTCATCTGTGTAGGACATTGGCATATGAAGTTGTGCTAGCTAAAAGGCCAGGCATAGATTACATAAGGAATATCTTGGTCATCTGTCACCTAGAATAATACTTTAGGAGAGGCACTGCTTCTCCCTTCTCTGCTCCCCAGAGGGAAAATTATCAACATTTTCCTTGAAATGAGTGGAGGAGCACAGACTTGGCAGCCTCGGCTGGTTTTCTATGGCATTTTAGTTAGAAAGCAGTGCAGGTGGTTAACCTACGTGGTTAACTGTGGCGTCCTCAAAGGTTGAGGTGCCTCTTGCATTGTGATTTGTGTTTGAATACTGAAGCCTGCCCTTTCGCATTTTCTCATACTCATGTATGTAGGTCACCATGCACTAGGAATTACCTTATGAGATCCTATCTCAAAAGTGAAGGGCTAAAGCCATTGTATAGATCAACCTTTGTTTAAACCCTGCCTAAGACAGGTTGCCAACTTTTCAGTTTCCTCATCTGTAAAATAAGTTAGTCAATGCCCTGTAAGGCTCCTGGGACAATAATATGAGAAAAATCTATGTAAGCTATCACTTCACTCGTTAGTTCCTGCTAATTGGAAATACTTCCTTGGAAATTATGACTTTTTATTAGAGTCTACAAGAAAGCTAAGGATGCGGTTGATGATGGAGAGCACTTGCTGAGTCCAGATAAACTGAACAGACTTAGTAGAGCTCCAAGGTGGGTGACTTTGACACATTATTCACTTTTGTAAAACTAGTCGAGGCTTTTGTAAATAGAAGTAGACCTTAAAAATGAACCAGGTATGTAACATCGTGATGAAGCAGCAGCGACATGGCGTTTTGTCTTCTTGGTTTGCTGTTAAATACAGCACCATGACTTTGAACTTACCTTCTGTACATCAGTTGCTTAGCGGAAAAGTCGATACTCTTCTGTGTGAGGAAATAGGCTTTGTTGCACCGTAAGCTGCTGCAGTTGGAGACAAGCTCACGTCTTCCCACTTAGGGCACACCTTATACTGCATGTTTGCCCTGCATCCCAATATCCATCTTTTTTTTTTTTTTTTTAACCATACTTTTTAAAAACCCCTGTGAAACTAAATGATTTTCTTGAAGAACAAGCTTCATTCTTTGGCAGATGAAACTGGCAGTGCCCGCGTTAGGAATCTTAAGCCAGGTAAGTTTTCAAATGCTCAACAACTTTGAGCATAATTTTTATGCTAGGAAATAGATTAAAAATGGTTTGAGGGTTGTTTTGAAACTATCGTCGCCCTCCTTTATTTAAAACAAGAAAACAAAAATAAAACTATTCCCCTTCAAGATGTAAAAGTAGCATTTATGAGGCTGTTCTTTTCAAGTGCAGAGCCCAAGAGCAAGCTATCCTCTAGAATTAAGCTCTTGCTTTTGGATGAATTAGTGCTCCTGTAATTTTTTTTTTTCTCTTGAGAGTTCTTAGGCCTTTACTATAACTACAAAAGACCTGTCTCCTGTGCTCCACAAGGATAAAATATCAATATGTATTTTCTTCGGTGTGCAAATGTGTGAATGTTTGTGGTCACGGTTTGTGTGTGTGCATGCTTGTGCGGAGGGGTATGCATGAGTGTCCTAGAAGTTAGCACCAGGCTTTCTTCCTCAGGAGCTATCTATCTTGTGCTACAGATATGGTCTATGTGGCCTGGGGCTCTCTCATTAGAAATGCATGCTGACGGGTGCAGTGCGCTCCAGCCTTGAGGTTACTAGTAACACCGTGCCCACCCATCCTATGTATATTCTAGTGGTTGAACTCAGGGCCTCATGCTAGCAGAGCAAATGCCTTCCAACTGAACCATCCTCCAGCCCTCAAAGAAGTACCTTACTTCTCTTCAGAATAGCCGATCACAGCTCTGGTCACAGGTCTTCTCTGGCATGTGGCTGTAGAATGACACATCAGTAGATAGCCTATTTTTTGTTTGTTGTTTGTTTGTTTGTTTGTCACATCTGTTGTCCTTTTCCAGAAAGTGAGAAACACTTTGTGCCTTGAACTTGCATGGGTTTTCCCAGTCCTCTGGGAATCCAATCCATTTATAGCTAACATCAGGTCAAGGCCAGAGGGGCCATGTCCCCTGCAGTTGTCATTAGCAAGCTCTTATTTCTCTTCCATAGAGAAGCTGAAATTGACAAGGGAGATGCGTGGCTCTTGCCTGCCCGTTTTAAGCAGGACGCATTAAGGATAAGTTACTTGTCAAGGTAGAATTCTTCATCATTAATCACCAAGAGGCCACATTCCTAGGTAAACAAGGTCCTTGATGAAGCCACATCCTGCTAGAAAATATCCCTTCTTGACACCTTCCTGCCTGCCAGCCTGGTCAGTGTGCTGCCCACTCAGAACAGGCGGCCTCCTTTAGTTGGGATAGAAATGATGCAGTGCCGATCTATGAGGATCTGAGCCTCAGAGGCTATGTGAAGCCTGCTTTGATATGTACACAATATGAATGAGTGTCTGTGTATTAAGCCTGGTGTACTTTTTTCATCTCTTGTGCCTACAGGGACTATATTCCGTATCAGAGTAAAGTTTGTTCTTCAGGACTGATGATTAACTCCCTGTTTCTTTTTTTCCCTTACCTTCTCTTCCAGTAGTTGGGTTATATACAAATTCTAGCAGTTTTCTTGCCTGTTTCAAATAAAGCTCTTTCAGAGATGCAAGCAATAAAAATCATATTTTTATAAGCCTTCTTGGAAGAAGGCAGCATGGATTCCATTTTAGTGAAAAAGGACATTCTATTTTGTTGTCGAGTTAATGTCTACTCCCCAAGCAGTGTTAGGAGGGTGGGTGATCACCTGCACAGAATCTCAGAAAAAGTGGCCTATTTGTTGCCATATTCCTGATGTGTGTGACTTGCCTGAACCCACTACCCCATCTCAATTGCTTCTCTTGCTTTGTAACCTTGAAGGCAGAAGCAACCTAGGCATGGATGTAACTCACCCACCCTGGATGGACAGCAATTGTTTTGCTAACCCGGGCCTAAAGTTAACTGGATTGGGTCCAGTGGCTTCATGCAGTGCAGCCAAGTCCCTTGTCCCTTCATGAAGAGGAGGTTAGTTTTGTGCAGCCATGCAGTATGCAAGTCACATGTTCATTCCCGGGTACAATGCCACATGAGAGCTTGGTAGGAGCTAAATATTTCAGATGCAGAAAGGAATATTGTTCTAATTAAACTGAATATGATGCCCATGGCAAAATGTGTACTTAATATATTGGAATACGTGTGAGAAAATTACATGTGTTTTCATGAGTTGACTCAGCCCCACTTATATCCTTGCTAAGGGCTATCGTTTGGACATTGGTTACCATAGGAGAATTATTTCCTTATTCATCTGGGCCACACAATAAATGCTGGAGAACCGTAAGTTCCACTGATCCTTAAGTGTTTCTCTTTGGGGGAGATAAAGGACATAAATTTGGATAGGTAGGGGGATGGGGACCTGGACAGGGTTAGGGGAGGGGGAAACCAGGGTGAAAATATATTGCATGGGGTTTGTTTTCCTTTTGTCTTAGTCGTTGTTCTATTGCTGTAAAAAGATGCCACAATCAAGGCAACTCTTATAAAAGAAAGCATTTGAATGAAACTTTCTTTTACAGTTTCAGAGGTTTAGTCCATCCTCACGATGGGGAGCATGCCAGCACACAGCAGACATGGTGCTCGCAAAGTAGCCGAGAGTTCTACATCTAGATTGGTAGGCAGAAAGAAGAGAGAAGGATACTGGGCCTGGATTGGGCTTTTAAAACCTCAGAGCCTACCCTAATACTTTCTCTAACAAAGCCACACCCACACCAACAAGGCCACACCTCCTAATCCTTCTCCTTGATGACAGATACAGTTAAATATAAGAGCCCATGGGGGCCCATTCTTTTTCAAACCATTACATAATAAAATGAAATCTTTCTTTTAGGAAGAATATGAAAAGTTCCATTGTTTGCTCTAAGTTGTAATAGAATGAGCCAATATTTGACTCTTTTAATCCAGAATTCCTGGTACAACCCCCCCTGCATTCTGTCTTAGCTGCTTATCATTTTACAAAGAAAAGCAGTTGCCACCTCCTTGCTCTTGAGCTCACGTCTGACTGTAGTGTTACACACTATTTGAGGGGATGTATGTATCACCTACCATCCTAGCCTACTTCCTTCATCAGCAAAGCCTGGCCCTCCAGACTCAGTCTGAATGTTTGTCTTCATTCCAGCACCTCTCCACCATTTGACTTTCCACCAGGCTGTATCGCCTATCTTTGTATTAGGGCATAGCCTTTTCTGTCTGCCATGTCCAGTAGCTTCCCAGCTAGTCATTCCAGTCTCCTCTCCATCCTGTCAACAACATGAACACACGTAGCATCCCGTGTAATGTAGTCCTTGGTATATAGTTAGGTTGCACATGATCTCTCTCTACCTTGTTCTTCCATGCTCATTTTTCAGCATCTTACAGAATGAAGTCTTTTTCTTAGTCCACCATTCAGAGCTTCTCTCTCATCTTAGCATGTCCTACTTCATCGTAGGCATCCATGTAATCTGTATCTTATCTTGTCCTAAGATGTAAACTAAGATGTAGTTTACCTTTCTCATTTGCACTATGAAATCCTAAATAGCTAGTGGACAAGCTTGACTTTTTTTTTAACCTGTTTATATCTACTTTATATAATTATAATAAATCATGACCAGTATTAATTATAGCTAACATCTACTGAGTCTCTCCTATATGATGATTACTTTTTAAGTCCTTTACACAGTTGCCCTTATGTTAGCTCATGTGACAGCCACCCTTCCTTTTGTTATCATTTCCATTTATAACAGTGCACATAGAATTGAAGAGGTAGAAGAGAGCAAGCCTGTACAACATAATCAGATACGGCTTCATGGCCACCCACAGGGTCTAGGAAAGAGGGAATTCATTATAGAGATGGGCAGTCATGAACTAGGGGCTCGAACGTGGCTGGGAAGGAGTGAGAATTGCTGAGTAGATAGAGATTCGGGGACGGGGGCACTGCAAGAATGGCGGCAGCGACAGCAGACACTGGTGACAGAAGTGCATCCTCGTAGGTCATGGAAGGAGAGCAACGTGGCTTAGTTTGTGTTTTCAGCGTTCAGTGTAGTAACATGATGATGACTGTGACACAAAGAATAGTCCAGCCTCTGTACTCCCTCCACTGTAGAAACTCCTGTGAGCCAGGGATGATAGCTGAAACCTATTTGGAGCAGGACCTTATGGGATATAGAAGGTTACTCTTGGGGTACAGAGGGGACTCTTAGTCACTCCCTTTCCCAGTTTGACCTTGGTAACCATGCTGTTTTATTCTCTGGCTCCAAACAATATAAAATGAAGTGATCCTGGCTAGTCAGGGTATGCTTCTGCTTAAGTCCTTGGTAGACTAGTCAGCCCACTTTTAACAGAGTATAGCACCACTGTGAGCAGTCCTAGTAGTAGAGTTAGTTTTCTGAAGATTCTCTTCTTATCAAATTAAGGGAGAAAGCATGCCTTGCTCTTTAGCACATGCTTCAAGGAGCTCTAAGCCCAGTGTGTCTTGTCAGGCCCTGGCTTTCAAGTCTTAGTAACTGCATTCGAGCTGGGTGGTTGATTGCAAGCTTTGGGATGTCAGTCAGTTCTACATAATGATCCCAACAGGTGAATCAAAACAGAAACTTAACAGGGCAAAAGATGTCTCTGCAGCAGATCTTATGGTGAGACATTGTATTGCTAGTCAGCAATATGTCCCTGTCTACTCAAGCTGGCTATTGGCTACCAACTGTGAGATGTTCCCTTGCTGACAAGCCTCCCCTATTCTGTACTTTGCCCTCAGGCTGGCAATTTACTGCATGCAATCTCGTTGAGAAAATGTGGTCTTTATTAGTGTTCTGCACAGATCGACTTTGCTTTGTCTGGATCTGCAGAGCTAGTTGGATGCTTGGTGCTGGGAAAGAAAAATGAAAACAAAACAAAACGGGACAGATGACAGTATGAGGACAGGAGGAGAGGTGTTTTCAGGTATTAAGAACCAGAATGTTGGCCTTGTGTAGAGAAAGATGCAAGCCGAATGAATAGAAATAGCTAGAAATAGGTCATTAATACCCACAGATTGTTTGGGCACATTCTGATCAACAATTAATTGTCCAAGAAATGTTCTTGCTAGCAGAAGTGCAGTGTGTGGGTTTCTACATATTTAAAAAAAATAAACACCCTTAAATGGAAAAGACAGTTCTTGCCCTCCAGATGTTGATACCCGCGCGCCCCCCCCCCCATCATGACAGGTGTGTGCACCTTTCTGTACATTTCCTGTGTCATTGTGAGCAGATATACACATATTCTTGTGTCTATTTTCCCCTGTCTCTTCTTAGCTTTGTCTGTTGACTTGGCTCCATCTCCCTGGTCTAATGTATTCTACCGAGGGATTTGGGAATGGCAAAACCCCAGCTCCTCCTTCTCCATCTCCCATATGCCATCTCCGTGACAAGTTCCCACATGTGTGGCTTTTTTGCCTCCTAATCCTGCCGGTGCCCATTGTTTGAAGCAGTTCTTTGGTTCATAGATGCTACTGAGTCGCTTTTTAAGCACAAACACAAATGCCTTGCCAGTAGAAATTAAATGCCAGAGTGTAGGTAACAAATATAAATCATAGTCATTTAAAATAGTCATTTTGTAAAGTACTCGAGAAAACTAGCCTGGGCATTAAATATTCACTGCCCACCTCCTCTGAAATGGTAAAACAGCTTCATGTTTTAACAATGGGTAATAATAAGATACATCAAGTTTAAATAACCTTCCTTTTTCTCTCCCTCCTTCCGAAGCTATGACTTGGCAAGCTTGAAATTAAACACAAGTAAGGGTGATAACTAGACTGCCACTAACTGGTTGTGGGCTAGGCTCTCCTCCGCTGTTTTCTGGATGCTCTGTGGCTATTTGAAGAGACCGTTCAATTGGAAATTGCTGCTAATGGGATCAGCTTGAATTTAAAGAAAAAAATAGATCTCTGTTAGTGAAAACAAGTAATGTGGACCCTTAAGTAGCAAGTATGTGATTATCCTCTAATGTGTTCTGATTTGTCTCCCTATTAAGGCTCACTGCGTCCTCTTGGAATAGTTAAAACAAACCTTTAAGTGAATGTATGCCCACTCCCTCCTCCCGGCAGAACACCCTTAGTTCGGCTGCACTTCCCATGTTCTCAAACAAGTTACTTGCAGATACAAGGGTGAGATCAAAGAGAAAATTATATATGTTGAATTCATATCGCCCTTTGTTATCAAAGAGCTGTATACACCTTTTATCTTCAGTCTCATATGTAGTACGCATTTCCTTGACAGTGAAGTTTTCTCTTTATGCTGTACATGGGACATAGTGAGGCAGTGTTTCTTTCCTAAGGTCACATCGTAAAGTATCTCTGTCCTCAGAAGGGAAGAAAGCTTGCTGTGTCTGAGTCTCTCTAGAGAGAGTGAGTCAGGTAAGGCCCTCTCAGCAAAAAATAGCTAAACTAGGATCTGGAAAATGAGTTGGAATTGGGCAGGCAGCAAGGGTAAGCAGGAAGTGTGGGAGGGGTTATTTGCAATGCACATGGAGATGAGCACACTCTATCCATGGGCAGCTGACATGGTGTCATCACAACATGGTGTCATCAGTGCTGCTGGTTCTGGGCAGTGATGCCACATGGAAGTGACCGGTGGGACTGACCAACCAGGTTTTCCCTTGTAGTTTTCTCTTGAGCTAGTTAAGAAAATGGCAGACAACCATTTATAATGGTTGAAATGTAACATTAGCTGAAGGGAGAAACTTACTTCAGCTGGAAAGGCTTATGGGGGCAAAGGGTCTGGAGTCAAACAAATTTCTGGCAAAGAGTTTTGGAGAGGAGCCGGGATTCAAGAGACAGTCAAGACAGAACCAAGGGAGGGCTATTCGTAGTGAAACCAGGTCAGATCTGGAGATACACACCAGCTCTACACTCCCAGTGCGATTGTTGGGTCCTGGGCAGTGTCCCCACCTAGTTCTGGTGTTTATAGATGCTTCAAGCATCCAAAGAAAGGTATAATGGGGTTATTACTAACATGGGGATTGCATAAAGTGAAATTGGCTCTGGTGGCTCTGCCCTCTGCAGCCCATTCAGGAGATAGTTGCTGTACTTTCAGGTTTTTTGGGGTGCCACTGTTTGTTTTTAACTCTCTCAATTTGTAGATGCTACAAAGGAAAGGAGAGGCTCCAACGACAGACACATTGCCAATGGCAGTATTGCCCTGGACCATTGTCAAAATTGTATATTAACAAGTTGTGTGAGGTAGAAATGGGGACAAAGAAAGACGGGGACTTTTTTAAGTCCAGCCATTTTGTTTTTCAAGGGACAAATCTCCCTGGGCGATAACTACCAGATTGATGTGGGTAGTGAAAGGGCACTCAGAGAGGAGAGCTGTTAACACAGTGCGCTGGCAGAGCCTGGTGCTCGTGCTTAAGCACCTGCACTATTCTGTGACTCAGAGCAAGAAATATGAAACAATCCCCCGTTGTCTAACGGGAACCTGGCAGGAATAGTCCCTGGGTTTCCATTGGAACAGAACTCCATTAAGAGATTACCAAGAAGCACCAATGCTGTGGCTGAATAAGCAATTGAAATCCAACCCTGAAGCTCATCTAGATGAATTCACACAATCTTCTCTCTGCAGAAGTTGGCTGGAATCATGCACACCTTATGTTGGTGTTTAAAAGCATGGGGTTGGAGGTATGGGGAAGAAAAACAGGCCTTGAAGCCCCACCGAAATGTTCTATAGCTGGGTCCTTTTGTAGAAGACAGGATGCCTTCTACTACGTGGGTATGAGACTCCAGACCACCCCACCACCACACCAGTGTCTTTATGGTGACGCTCCTTTTCATTCATTTCAAAGATGGTATTGAATTTGTCACAAGCCACAGCCATCTCATTCTTTCTCCGGGCGATGTTTTTTGATAAATGTTGATGAGTTTATAACTGTAAAACCAAATGACATTTCTAGTGTGATACACGATTTACTTCTTGCATAATTATATCTAATGGCTTTGCATGTAGAAAGGCATTTACCATTTACTTTTGTGTAAAATGACAATCTAAACCCCCAGGCCCGAGTTTTTAAATTTTTTTTTTTTACACAAAGATAAAGACTTAATTAAAAACCAAACACAATTTATTTTTGTAACCAGCATTTAAGGTATCTAGTTCTTTGGTTAAATATGTGATAAAAATCACAATGCTTTCAGTAGCAAAGATCAGTGGGTTTCATTTTCCCTCTGTCTTTGAAACACTGACGAACCCGTTTAATTATCAAACTGATATCCAGGATGGCTTCTTGTTTCTCATTTCTAGTTAAAAGAGCTTTTTTGAAATTTAGCAGAGAATTGAATAATGTGTTCAGTTAATGAGGAACATTTAAGAGATGTTCCTGAATTCAGTGTGATAGCCAGATGATAAACCACCACCACAGTGTAGGCAGACTGTCTAGGCAGCACTGACATTTTCATCCATTGACTGTAGGCAAGCTTAATTTTATTTTGCTTTTTTTTTTTCTTTTTTTGGTTTTATATTCTAGATATTCTGGTATGTGGTGTAGATATGGTCCATTGTATATTTTGAGGTGTTTGTTATCATAAAGTAGATGACTTCCTAGAGAAAAACAGTTGTGTGTAAGGGCATTGGCTGCTTTTGCTGAGGACCTGGGTTCAAGTCCCAGTACCCACAGAGCAGTTCAAAACTGCCTGTAACTTCAGTCCCAGGAGACCCTACATACTTTTCTGGCCTCCAAGGTCACTGTAAACACATGTTATATGTGCATATGTGTACACAAAATGCCCATAAATGAAAGAATGAACAAATTTCTTAAGAAAGAAAGGAGAGAGAACTAAATCTAATTAGTCTCTTCTATGGGACTTGAAAGAATGTTCATATTTTCTGTCTCAGCGTTTCACAAAAACTCTTACTGAATACTTGTCAACATCATGGGGTCTCTCTTTTTCACATTGATATTAGGAAGCAGCATTTGCTGAATTTTTTGGAGTTAATGGTTTGTTTGGTTTGGGGTTTGTTTTTTAGGCTAACCTGTGGCATTATACATTCACATGAGAAATATTAAGTGACTTGTTTTGAGACATGGTCTCACTTCAGGCTAGCCTCCAAGCTCTGATCCTCTGCTCTTGCCCCCCATGCTGCTAGCCGCAGCTCTGTACCATCACACCAGACTCCTGGTTTTGGTTCTTTGGCTGTGAGGGGTGGGTAGGCATTGCTGGTGATCAATCTAAGGGCCTCAGGCTTGATAAATTCTGCACAACTCTGCTACACTCTGCCTCTTACTTCTAATTGAGTCTTTTAAAATACGACCAAATTGTGGATACCTGACCAAATCCAAAAGCCAAGGTAACATTGGTATGGAAGAAAAGAATAGGGAGGGGAAGCGAGGAATGTGTTTATCATAGTAAGCACACAAACAGGGGTAGGTAGTTATCTGACACCTGAGCTGGGTTTCAAAATTTGGAGAAATGCTGCAGCCAAATCTAATCCGTGGGTTTTGAGGTATGAGAGATGTGAGAAGTGCACAGACTTATAATTAAAATGCTGGTGGGAGCCTCCAGCTTGTATTTCAGGTCGGGGTTTTAATAATGCATCTATGAACTGCTTTCTATCGCCTTTAACAAAATCATGCAGCCATAGTCACTGCAAGTTTCTTTTTAAAAATCTATAACGACCCAGTGTGTGAGGATGATGTTAAACTAACATTTAAGACCTTTCAGAAGGCCTTCAGAATTTATTGGAGGAAGGCACAGAGTCATTTTCTGTGGAAGAGTGTCTAGGAAGAAGCATTTTCATGCTTTTAGGCTGCGACAGGTGGTATAGATTAATGTTGAATACATACAGAATCTATTGAGACTAATTAAAGATGCATATCCACATGGAATACCACATCTCAGTGGTTCTTTGGCAGCCAGTCTAACCAGCACATGGAATGTTTATACCAAGCATTTTTCAAAATTAGCCAAGAATGGTAGCAGCGAAACTCCTCAAAACTGCCCTAAAAGAATTTTTCATGTTATAGAGAATCCCCTGAGAGTCTCTGCCTCTGAAAGTACTTCTCGGACTAGAAAGGGATATACCATCTGCTCACCTCTGATAATACAGTGATATGCAGCAGCCTTTAAAATACTACAGAGCAGTACAGAACCATGGCTGACTGTATCTAGATCTTATATGTAGAACAGAGTTTAGCTACCTAGCATTGTGTTGTAATAATATATCCAGGCCCTTTCCTTCCTAGGAGGGCATCCATCTCTAACCCAATGAGGTGAGATGGAAGGGCCTGTCACTGGAGTTTCACTCAGGAGAGTGAATTAACACATTGGCTCCTAGCCCTCCATCCCTCCCCAGGTTGACTGAATACCCTTCGGTGACTAGAATGTTTCTCACCATGGCTAATGAGCAGCTCACTTTGACACTGTAGACAAACACAATCTGGTGGTTGCCTTCAGATGTTTTTCCTTCCTGCTAATGAAGAAACTCCCAGTGGCTCACAGTTAGCTGAGGTAAGCAGTGACTCGAGGTGTACCCCCCAAAATGATTTATTAACTGCCATAAATGGAATGAACTGAATTTTAGAGAAAGTAAAGTGTTGTCTTGACCTCAAAAATCCAAGGTAAAAAGATAATTTAAGTCATTGAGCTTAATACTTTAAGAGCATATTCCATACCAACGTTTTTATTTAAGACCAAGGATGTTACTCAGGGGTACAGCACATGTGATGCACATTGTGGAGCCCTGGATTCAGTCTCCAGCACCACAGTAAATAAATATATATGTACATGTATAACTTTGAAGTGGTGATTGTAAAATTGAAAGTAGGTAGTACATACACAAACAGGTAAGAATTCTTGATTCTCAACTGGCTGAAGCACGTCATCTAGAGAGTTTTCTTTTTTAGAAAGCCCTGACTTGAGGTTTGCTGAGCCACTGGCTACCTGATCTGTAATAAGAAAGAGGCAGTTTCTCCATTCCTTTTAAGATTTCAACCAAAAAAGCAAATCCTGTAGACTTCAGGAAGAGTGTATATGTAGGGTGTGGGGTGTGTTCTGGAAAAAAATGAGGAGGGGCGTCCAGAACTTAGACCAAAGAGATTAATATTTATAGACATCAGCATTGGTCTCTCACCAGCATTTATAACTCTAGCAGTGGCAGATTGAGGGCTGAATCAACATTTTTCCCCCTCTGTAAAATAATAAATACCGTAAAGTAGCTCTCAGAACTGCCTTTATCACAGGGATAAATCAGGACAGTTTGTGTTGCAGGAGAGACTTAAAACTTATAAATATGTTGCCCTTTAGGCAACTATTCATCAAATTGTCTGATATGAAATCTAGACGAAAGGCTTTTGTTATTGTGTGTCTGCTTATTCTCTTTTAGAAGTATAAATTGGAAAGAGCGCTGTCATTTTGGTGTATTGGCCTGCTGTGCTTCTTAAATGCATGTCCCTTTTGGGATGAATTTGAAGAGAAGGAAATAGTGGGAGATGACGACTACACACTTTTATACAAATCCTTTTGGTCGCCTCAACTTCCCTAGTGGAAGGCATAATTTCCAGCAGGAAAAATACAGTAAATAACTGCTTGACAAATGACCTATTTTACTGCAGCCGACTTTCTGAGACACTCAAGTGGCGGTGTTGTTCCTTTAAAGGTCCCATCTGGGTTCAGAGGGACTTTGCTTTTCTCCTCAGTCACCACTGCAAGTGGGCACAGCCACAGTTCTGCACAGGGGCAGTTGGGCCAGGCTTGCGACAGATGCTGCAGGTCACGTGACTCCGCAGGTCTCAGTGCATCTCAAATCTCTCTGGCTTTGCAGTTCTGCAGCTGAAGTTCCTGGCTTCTGTGGTTTGGAGTCAGAGTCGAAGCTGGAGCGCTACCCTGTGTTCCCCTTGGTGCCTTTAGCTGTTGAATGGCATATGGTGTGTGGAGTCACCTGCTGTTGGGAGGCCCCCACAGAGGATGTACTAAGCAGTTTTCTTCTCTAATGTGTGGTACAGCTCCTAGTTTCCCAGAATAACTAATTGGGAGTATAAACCTCACTTTGCCCTTGAATGGTTTGCAATCTTGGAGACCTGAATAGTGAAAGTTGGGGGCCTACAAAGCAGGCAACGGGCCCTGCTGCAGCTTGAGTGTTTGTTTGCCCAGTTGGACAGAGGGGGCTGTTGGTGGATAACTGTCCCAGGAAGAAATAGCACCTCTTAGGAGCTTGTGTGATGGTGACTTGGGGGAGTCTTGTGGGTTGTGGAGTGACTCTCATGACCACTTGAAACCTGTATCTTACTATGTCAAGTTACATAAGAATAAGACTCAGCCCCCTGGTTCTGTTTAGAATTGCCTGAATGCCATTGTGTGTTCATGCATAGAAATAATCCTCGGGAGTCCAGTCTCAGGGGCCTGGCAAGGTATAGAGCTGCTTTGAACCAGATAGCTCAAGAAAACTCATGCCCATCCCCTCACGCCCAAGCGTATTTACTTTGGTCAGTGCAGCCAGCCAGAGCAAGCAGTAGTGATCTCAGATTCTACCAGCATATGGTTTCCTAGACTGCAGCTCTGGAGCTCCACTCGTCTGGTGCCCTGCTTGTGCTCTTGAGGTAGTGGCAGTTCTGACTTGCCAAGTCAGATTTCTTGTACTTTGTACAAGGCAGAATGCACAACCTTATCACTGGTAACTGACTCTAAAGAGGGGCTCAGGAACGGGAGAGTGCAGGTTTTCTCTTTATCAGATGCCTTTAAAGCCGCTTCACATCCCTGAATGGCTAACACCATGATGAAGACTGACAGTTTCATCAAGAAAGCAAGAAAGAAAATCTGCAGACAATAAATGGGGGCTGTGCTTGGCTCTGCACTGTTTACCCTCCGTAGTGCTTCCCGGACATTGAGCGGGGAGCTGGGAAGGCTCTTCCTCAGGACGCCAGCTCTTGGGTCTTTGTGAGCCACAAATAGGTAACTTGAAGACTTACTGAGTGAAAAGCTCAGGAGAGTTTATGGACAGACCTAGTGGGAGGTGCTGGTATCAGCCGGGTGCGGGGGTTGGGTGCGGGGTGGCTGGCCTCTCCTTGTATGAACAAAGTACCAGCTTTGCTCAGCTTCTCTTCCTCCTCTCCAACTGAAACCCATCTCAAACTGCAGATATCTTAGCAAGTGGTTAACCCAGAGGACCTCAAGTGTAGAAATCAAGCATGAATTTATAGACACAGAACTTGACGGAATTGTTACCAGTCACTTACAGCCACTGACTTAAGCTTACTTTCTTGCCCCTGAGACAGCAGCAAGCGAGGCCGGTGGTCTGTGGATCCTATACTATGCAAACCTTCCAAGGCCACTCAAGAATCCATTCCTTCCTTGACATAACAGGGATCAGTAGACATCAGTGGTGGTGGCAGAAGAGAGCAGTGTGGTCCCCAGAAGTGAATCTTGTTGCTGACAGTCATCTTGCCCTGAGGTTTCAGTTCAGCCCAGTGACCCTGTCATAAAATGAGATGGTGACATCCATGGAGTGTTCCTTTTGGAAAGTGTCCTCCGACCTTAGGCTAGCCACCCAGCCTCACCTCCTCAGAAGCACCACATTCTTTTATAGAAACAAAGGGGAGAGTTGGATGCCTCAGGAAGGAGCCTTTGCCAAAGAAAGCGGTTCTGGGTTAGTTTGTGTGGTAGCCAAGGAAATGCATCGAGCAGAATAGAACATGTCTGTTGTTCCCAGAACCTACATAATGCTTCAGAAATGTGTGATTTCCAGTGTGTGTTAAAATACGAAGTGGTTGTTTGATTTATCTCCCACATTGGTATGGTATTCTTCTTCTAAGTGGCATTTCATTTGTAAGCCAGGCACTGTAAATTTGAACTGAATATGTAAGTAAATACTCCTTAAGGAGATGATGGCATGCTGGCTGTCCTTGCCAGAGAAGACGTTACTGAACGTGAAACAATTGGTTTGGGGGAATGATTCGGCATTGGAAATATGTTAGAATCCAGAGGGGTCATGGCAGTTGCCATGCCAGCCAAGCAAGCTCAAAGCTAGTCTGAGCCATAGTTCCAGAGGGTCACCTACAAACAGAGTAGTGTTTGGGTTGTCGCTCCCACATTTGCCCTCAAGCACTCAGAAGTACATTGGAGCCATTAGAAGTTGGCTTTGAACTTCATGTTTGGGGACAATGCCTGGTTGGTTGCATGGCAGCTTGGTGTGTTACAGTTTTTACTGTGGCATCTCTGCATGGCAGTGACAAAGGCAGTGACAGTGTTTTATCAAATCCTAACAAGATTGCCTCCATGCATAATTGTTAAACTAAAGAGCTGTCGATCCACTGATGTGGAACAGGCGAGAAACTTAAAGAATAGAGAAAACCCATAATCGCAGAGTAACTTGTATTTCTGATTTATTCTGATTTATTATTTATCACATCATGGTTAAAACAATTTCCTACAGTTTTGTGTATTTTTAATATTATTTTGACATTGAATTTTCACCTAATGCAAAGAAAGGTTTCAGCAACTTTTTGAGCATTTATGTATGCAGGTAGTTAAGGGGGCGGAAATCCCTTTTTTATTAAGATACAGGATGCATGTTTATCAAAATTCATCTCAGATTCCATTTAGAAATAGAGATATCTTGGGTTTGAAAGAGCTTACTGAGCTGCAAAGAATGACAGATATTACTGACAGAACAAAGTTACGAATGATAAAAGAGCCCAGCAAATGCGTATCCCGAGTGGCTATAAATTAACCAGCAGAAGAAAGAGTGTTGTTGGTTGGTGGTGGGCACAGAGCAAGCATTAAGTCGGTGCGTGTAGAAGGGAATGCCTAGTGAACATCCCTGTAGCTTCTTGGGGGAAATATGTAGCCACTCGTAGCCCAGTCCTGCATGGTGGCTGGCATGAGAGCACCCCACTCTGCTGGATTCCTACCACCAGACATAACATAGAGCCACAGGAACAGCAGCTGCACAGTAGGTCCTGCAGAGAGTCCAGCTGAGAAAGTCATACTTCTAGACAAACGAGGGGATATAAATGTTAGCTTAGGATTCAGAAATGTTAAATTTTGCTGCTCTAAGCATAGTCTGTCAAAACCTCTCTAAAGAACGGTTACCAAATAGGAAGATATAGATGGCTAATGTCACCTTTATTTTAAGCACAGTAACTTTCTCCAGAACAATGGGTACAGTGTAGGCATTTGACGGATCTTGCTGGTGATACCTACTGCATACTGGACTACCCTTTCCACACCTACAGCTCCAGACTCCAGGAGGCCTCCAAATCACCTGGAAGGCTTCTTCAAACTGATTGTGGCCTCCACTTCTATGGTAACCGTATCAGTATCGCTGGACGGGAGCCTGGGCATTTGTATTCGACATGTTTCTTTGTGGTATGAGCCAAGGGTGATCATTTGGGGACCTAGTTGAGTGGCATGCATACCGAGCTGGTTTTATTGGTGCACAAACTATTCTAAGAAAAGATTTGGACTTTACATCAAAAGATAAGGATTTTTTCTCCTCCTGATTGTTCGCTTCCATCAATCATCTTCTTGAAGAAGCCTGTGATCCTCCAGCTGCACACACATCACTATAGACAGCCTGTGTGCATGCGACATTTAGGACACAGAGAGGGACAAGGATGGCAGGTGAACCCAGGAGCAGGTAAGAGTATTAGACATTGGCACTGGGTGTACTCTTCTCCTGGGTAGAGACAGAACTGAATGGCCAAGTGATGAACCGGGAGAACAAGAGAGAATTCACTGGCCAAGGTGCCGGGGTTGACCTGGCCCTCAGCATACAAATTAGAACCTGCTGCCTTCCCATCCCTTGCTGCCCCTGAAGACAGTAGAGGAAAGCACAGTTGAACACCAGGATTACTTCCCTCTCTGAGGTTTATCTCACAGGTCCCCTCCCCCACCCCCTGAGAAATGCAAAGTTTCAGAAACAGTATTGACTTCCTAAAAACAAAGTGGGAGACTTCTGTGGCTTAGCAAATAGGCAGAGCAGCTCTCTGAGGTGTGATCGGGAAGGACAGAGATGTGAAAGGTTGCAGGCCGTCTAGTCTCCTCTGTTTCAAAAGCAAGTGTCAGGTAATGAATGTTCTTAATTTTTCTTAGAGCTGACTGACTTTTCCATACTCACATATGTTTTGCACGTGTACTGTCCTCCCAAAGAGATAGAGAATTCACTTCTCTTCTCTGAAATCCCTTTCCTGGTTAGCAGAAGACTTTCAACCACATTCTCACCTCGCCAGGCTAACTCTTGCTTTTAGGTGTGGAAACTGGATCAGAAAGGTAACCATTAGCATAAAATGGCTGGCATTTCTGGAAACTTCAGGTCAGCACATTCATTGTCTTTTTTAACCCCCAAATCAGCCGTCTGGAGCCATTCTTAAAGTCTCATAGATGACAAGATGGTGAAGTTAGAGAATTGACTCAAGGTCACCAAACCACACAGGTTGGACCAGGGTTTAAGTTTCCCTCCTTCAGTGCCCCGTTCAGGTTCCATTATCACTGGGAACAGCCCTGCCTAGGATCCTTCATTCCCTCTAGAGAAAAGTGAGGGCCCTGGAGCCTTGATTTTGCAGAGCCTGTTTGTCTGTTGTCTCAAGATAGGGTACACCTGTCCTTGGTCACTGCAATGAAAGACAGATGGAAGTGACTGTTTTGGACTTGAAATGTGCTATCCCTTTGCCATAGAAAGGAAACATTTTTTTTTTTTGAATGTTTGTTTTTCCTAATTGTGTGTGTTAAGCAAAGTGATTGGACAAACAGCCCTCTCCTCCTGCCTGGTGATCTGTCATAAATCAACCTTCAGATGTTAATAAAACAAGTCAGAGCTGACAAAGGAAGTTCCATTTGTATTTTCAACTCCCAATTCATCAGGGTCTCCTCCTTCAGATCTTCTTCGAGAGTGTCCTTGGTCCTAATGTAGCTGCAAGATAAAACGCAGATAAAAGAGCCATTGTCTCAGAAGAGCATTAATAAAAAATGAATGTTGATCCTAATTGAGGAGTATTTAAACATACGGATGGAAGCAGGAGTCTGTGGGGAGCATCTGAGCCTGTTAGAATTTGACTGTCTCGTCTTCCTCCTCTTACTACGCTGCCCTCACTGTGCATATACCCTGTGAAACTGTAAGCTGTCACAGTGAAACTGGAAAGTGTGTGTGTTTGTGAGTGTGTGTGTGTGTGTGTGTGTGTACGTACTATCACAAATGGCCAGCTTGACAGCTCTTGCTCTTACATCTAAACATGTGGTATTCTCCTCTGTCTTTTCCTGAGGTATTCAACTGACTCATCTTCTGTTTCCCTTTTCACTGTTTGTCTGTTTATATCTGTCGCTATAAATTTGGTTTTGAGTTTCCCTTACATCTGTTTGGCTAGATTGGACAGTCAGAGCTCCTAGGAGCCAAGGGTAGGTCAGTCTGAATAATATCATCAATAGTGAACTATAAGCCAAAAATTAAAATAAACATCCAGGAGTCTACATTAGTATAAATAAATTATTGAGTAAATAAATAAACAGGACAAAAGCCTTCAGAAGAATTTCCATTAAAGAAGTAAAAGGATTTTTTTTTTTACGATAACTACTTGAATTCCATTGTAATAATTGCTATCTGCAAGATCCATCAGTGAATGCTATATTAATGACTACAAGTTTAAGGAAAGACATGATATACTGTGCAAGTATCTCCCCCTAAATATATATTAATTACCCAGAGGTTCTGAGGTACGCATATAACCACACTCTTTGATGCTTCTCCCTCTGGGAGATGGAGCTTAATTCCTTTCCCAGGGTGTGGACTAGACTTTAGTATCTATCATCCTAGCCAAGAGATCCAGGTTAATTTAACATCACCAATAAGAAGATGTTGAAATCACACATGCTGTTACGTGACACAGTACCTCTTTGCTCCTCTCCCCCTAAGTCTATAATCGCAGTCTAAGCTGGAAAGAACAGAGAACAAACCCAAGCCAGTGATTGTGTTAGTCCAGACTCATCAGATTGTCAAGGTCACGCAGTGGTGTGGTCCCTGTGTTCATTGCTTTTTTTGCTATATAAGTAAATAATGTCAACATTAGGAGAGGGACACAGGGGTTAGGAGAACTTGCTGCTTGCAAGTTTTCAAGTCTGCATTTCAAAAGCTTAAAAATAAACTGAAAAGTAAGACCCATCTAGGGCATAAGATAGCTTAGGCAAAGCAGAGTAAAAAATGAGTCCTATCCATCCCCTCACTTCCCTATAAGTTGGCTCATTCATTTGTTCATTTATTGAAGTAGTTCCTGTGTGATGCCACCGGCCTCTGCAGCACAGGGACCGAGAGAACCAGCATGTGACCTTCCTCTGCAGCGCACTCCTCAGTGCCTGCTTTGGAGAAGACTTCTGATCCCTGGCTTGCCTTATTGATGCCACAGCTGAGTGGGGTAGGCTTCTCCAAGTGCTAAAATAGGATCAAGGGGTGCTCCCGGAAGCACCCAGGAGGCGGGGTTCACCTGGTTGGTAAAGACTAGGTGGCACCAAGGAGATCTGCCTCTGAGGTATGAGCCAGCTTGCTATTTGATCCTTTGTTTCAGGTGGGCAAGGTTTTCTGTGAGAATGCCATCTTCATTAATTATATTTTCAAGTTCATTTCACTCTAATTGCTTAGAAATTCTTTAAGAATACTATTGAAATGCTTCCTATGTGCCTCAGGTCCTGAAAGCTGCTGCAGTATTAGAGGTGGTTGTGGTTGTTGTTGATGTTGTTGTTTTGTGTTGTTTAGTTTTATTTTCCGGAGTTTGTTTTATTTTATTTCCTGAAGGAATCCTTTGGGATTAGAGTCATAGTTATTTAGAGTTTTGTATGGCAACAACAATGTCTTAAAGCATGTAGATACCAGCTATAGTTTTTACCAGTTGACCACCAAAAGTACATTATTCTTATTAGAGTACATGAAAAATTGATGCTAATTCTCTAGCAGAATCCGGAACAAGTATTTACATAAAAGTCTTTTCACAGTCACAGTGGTGGTGCATGCCTTTAGTCCCAGCACTTGGGAGGCAGAAGCAGGAATCTCTGTGAGTTCAAGGCCAACTGGTCTACAGAGAGAGTTCCAGGACAGCCAAGGCTCTAAAGCGAACCTCTGTCTCAAACAAACAAAAACAAAACCAAAAAAACAAAAAGAAGTCTTTCACTGAAGTAGTTTGAGGGGGAAAACTTAGAAATTATCTAAACATAATGACAAAAAAATGGTCTTAGAAAAATGTCTATGTGATAACCTAGGCATCAAAATAATAAGCCAGATATGTATACAGATACACAGCCATGCGACAGATACACAGCCATGCGTGAGAACAAGACGCCATTAATTACACAAGCAGAGGTATCACGAAATGGATTTGTTTATTTTTGAGATAGGGTCTCATTAGCAGGCCTTATGAACATGAGATCTTTCTGCCTCAGCCTTCTGAGTGCTAAGATGTCACGCATGCACTACCATGAACCCGGAATTGGAACCTGGAACCAGTGCATGCTAGGTGAGATTCCCAATACTGAGCAACACTGCCAGGCCGCCTACGACTCTTTGTCTTTTGAGACAGGGTCTTGCAAAGTTGGCCTTGAAGCATCTATATGTGTAGCCCATGCAGGCCTGAAACTTAACATGCTCCTGCCTCACCCTTCTGAGTAGCTGGACTAAATGTCATTGTTACCAGCCCTGGCTGAAAGGTGTTCTTAGAAGCAGTGGTGGAGAAATCTGGGGATTTCTAATATAGGAGTTGAATAATGGATAATAGTGTAATTAAAACAAGAATCCTCCTAGAACTCTGAAATTATAGCTTCAGTCACCTTGTGTCATGGATGATATTTTTAGACTAACTGATTTTGTAAGCTGTTTCTTGGGGCATTTCTAAATATACCTTTGATGGTCTTCTACCAGGATAAAGCACGGTGTCCCTGAGAGATGTAACTTTATGGCAAGGCATTTAGCCTGCCAAATGGTTCCTTTTTCATTGCTTGCACACATTGCAAAGTACTTGGCCTATGTAGCAAGTAAGTACAGGTTTCTCATTGGTGCTGATAGTTTCATTAAAAATACCTAAAAATCCTTTGTTTGAAATTGGTTATACATTGGTACACACTAAAACTCTGTATTGTTCATTCTTATGTAGCCATTTGATCTAATGTGACCAACTACCCATAATGATTCTGAATGCTTGGCCTGGCCTAGGCCATCGGGCACACAGGGGCTACCTTGTACCAAGTGCTTAAGAGACAGACCAGAATGGGAATGACAGTTCTTACTGTTCCAGGCTCTGCTTGCCAGGTGTTTTGTGTGCACATGGAACTCTTGAGGTTGACCCGAGATCAGGACAAATAGGTCAGAACATGCCACGAAAGCTTGGTGGAGACAGTCACCAGAGAAGAGATGCTGGGGAAAAAAGTCAGGCACAATGACACTGGAGCCTGGCGTGAGCCAAGAGCCATGATAAAATAAGGTGGGGAGACCTGGGGCCAGGAATTGGCATGCACAGGCGTTCTATGGCTGGTCTTGGAGTGGGGTATGATTCTGCACTCTATGCAGACATCCCTCCTTTCTTACCTCCTTTAGGCTGTATTCAGCTGTAGCAGGGTATGCTCCTAACCCTCAATCCTGATGTATTCTCTTGTCTTGAAAGAAAATAAAAAAGTTGACTTACATGGTCTTTTAAAAATAATAATAATTCAGTGTATCTTTCTTAATGCCTTGGGCTATAGTATTTTGAAAGCAAAAATAAGACTGAAAGATGGTTCAGTCCATAACATGAGAATGTGATTTTGATGCCCGGAACCCACATAAAAATGATGGGCATGGTTCCGTGTGCTTGCAATCTAGTGTCAGAGGCAGGCACAGCCAGATCTCTAGCCTTCTTTGTGAGACCTAGGCCAGAGAGAAACTCTGTCTCAAGGAAAATGCGAGGTTGGAAAGTGCCTGAGAAATGTTCTCTAGCCTCTGCACACATGTACAGGAACACATGTGTACCTCCCACACACACCAAATAAACAAACAAAATTTGTGCATTTTATTTAACCCCCCCACCCCCTGTCTTATGATTTTACTGCTATGAACAGACACCACGACCTAGGCACCTCTTAAAGGAACATTTAATTGAGGCTAGATTACAGGTTCAGAAGTTCAGTTTGTTATCATCAAGGCGGGAGCATGGCAACATCCATGCAGGCCTGGTGCAGGAGAAGCTGAGAGTTCTACATCTTCATCTGAAGGCTGCTAGGAGAAGACTGGCTCTCAGGCAGCTAGGATAAAGGTATTAAAGCCCACTCCCACAGTGACACACCTACTCCAACAAGGTCACACCTCCTAATAGTAGCACTTCCGGGCTAAGCGTATACACACCGTCACACCCCACAAGTCAGCACTCTTCCCAATTGAAATCTGTCTGAAATAAATGAATAGAATAAATGAAGTTACCTGTTCTTAGATTGATTTTGATACTTGCCTCCAATAAACTCAAATTTGAGCTTGATCCAGAGAAAATTTATAATACAGATAGAGCTTTAGCCACGACGTCACCTTCCAGTGCCCTCAATAAGGGTCACCAGAAGTGATGTTGCTCCCCAGACCTTCTTCTCAGTGTCTCTATATCATATGACCTCAAACTGAGACCACTGAGAGTCCAGCAAGCCTGGGTTCTGGAGTAGGTCAGGAAGCAAAGCAGATACCACTCAGCACCGCAGAGTTCTGTCTGACCTACTCACCGACTCTCATTGAGCCTTGTTTACCATGCTTTTCTTGTGGTTTGTGACAGATAAGAACCGTATTGATTCCCAGCATCTGCTGGCAGTAACCTTTGAAAGGGCAGGCAATGCATCACCACCGAATTTTATCTATCAATATCGGAGTCATAGAAAGACAGGAATGGCATCTCATCACAGCGGCACTGGCGGATCATAAATCTGAGCCGACACGGGACTAGTACTAGGCAAGAGGGAAAAGGGGGACATGGATGAACATCCGGATAAAGTCAGGAGGACAGGATAGGACATTGAGATGGAAAGGACAAGACTTGGCTGTAGGAGAAGTGCTAAATGGTGATGGTCATGTTCACGGGGCCCTAAGATGCTCAGCCTTTACAGCCAGTGAGTGGTAGGTCCTCCTTCCAGCCTTAGTCTTCTCATCTGTAAAATTGGCTAGGGGATTGTAAAGGTTTGGGGGAAGATTGTTTGCTCTCAAAGTGTAGTCCTTGGATCAGCAGGCATCCCCCTCACTTGGCAACTGTTTGCTCTTGCATTCTAACTGTCCTACCTGGCCTGAGACCCAGAAGATAATTATGGGGTAACCCTGAGACAAACACAAGCTCAGGTATCCGGTTGGTTCCTGGCACAGAGGCAGGCTTCAAAAAAAGGTAGCATAGAATGGATGCTTTGGTATTTCTGTCTTTTATTCCACCACTAGTAGCAATGATCCGTTCTGTGGACAAGCCCCTCATTCCGCAAGCACTTGTACTAAAAGGAGTGGAGAAATTAGTGATGAAAGCAAACATTTTTGACATGTAAACAATGTCATAAAATTAAACACACTGATTCCTGGGCTAGAAAGACAGTTCAGTAGGCAGAGGTGCTTGCTGCCAAGTCTAGCGATCTGAGCCCAATCCATAGGACCTCCATGGTGGAAGCGGAGGACAGATTCCCACTGGATATCTTCAGACCAGTACTTGCATTCCATGGCATGCTTGCACACACTCACACATCCACACGTGTATGCATTCTCTTTATAGATATGATGTGTGTGTGTGTGTGTGTGTGTGTGTGTGTATATATATATATATATATATATATTCATTCATTGAGTAAAATGTAACAAAAATCATGTACACACCGATTCTTGCACTTGTCTGCACGCTTCTGGGAGGTGTGGCTAGAGGTTAAATTCTATGTGTGCTTGGGTCATATTTAATGCTTTTGACATGTCAGGAAGCTTCCAGCCTGGATTGTAAATAGTGCTATAATTTAATAACAAAAGTGGAGTCTGTCTGATTCTGCAAAGGAACAGCCTTTCTTGGGGCCCAGAATATATAGTCCCTTCTGCAGTTACACTCATGGTATTTTTAATCATATCATCTTTTTATTATATCTTGAGTACAAGGTGCTACAAAGAGTCCCTGGTGTTGGCAGTCACTCAAAAAAAAAAAAAAAAAAAATTGACAAATCTAAAAAGTGAGCAGAACAGCAAGTAGCCCATTAGGGATTTTCTTTTTCTTTTTTTCCTTCTTCTTTTTCTTTATTTAAGACAAACCAAAAAAAAAAAAAAAAAAAATCCAACTTTTTTAAACAGAAAAAATACCTTATAACATTGGAAGGGTTGGATTTGGCAACTTATCCATGAAAAGTAGTTGTAATAAACCTCCCCAATTGTTGGTGCCTTCTCTGGAAAAATTATGGCTGTGCACAAGTGTGAGGGTTTAACTGTTTCCGTGAAGCTCGTAATTCAGGCTCTAAATGTGCCGAGCCTGACTGCCCAGAAACCTAACGACTTTTTTAAGAGACTGGAATTCGGAACATTATTCTCTCTGAAACTGCACTTTGGTAACCCAGCAGAAGACTGCTCAGAGATCCGCTCCTACTGTAGTAAAGGCATCTGGGCATGCCATTGGCTTAAAATGAAAATGCTGAAATCTCTTGTATAAGAACGGATTTGTTAGAGGAATGATGTGTGAGCTGATTGCAATTGCCACATGAAAGGGAAAGGAATTCAGAATCTAGGACATGCCAGTGACAATGTGCTGCTCCCTCAGCCCCAAGTTAAACATACTAGTAAATTTCCATGGAGCTGAGGTTCTGGATATGTGAGGTTTCAGAGTGGCAGGACAGACGTTCCCAACCTGCAGTTCTTACTTGGGGTGACATCTTTGCTTTCAGAGGAAATGACATTTTCTCCAGAAGCAGTAAGGATGCTATTAGCCTGCATCCAGATGGCAAGGCGCAGTTACTCCAGCAGTTGAGAACAAGCCAGAGGTCCAGGATAGTCCGAGGATGTTCATTAAGAGATGGTAAAAAAAAGTGAAACCATTGTTTTTCTTTTCTTCCCCTGAGTATTCTTCCACAGGCTCTCTCCAGACCTGATTCTTTCCTGCCTCCAGCCGAACACTCTTATTATTTTCCTTAAACTTCTGTTTATGCTGTTGCCTGTATTTTTGCAGCAAATTTTCTCTGCTAGGCAGAGTGAAAAGGCTGTAATAGGTACTGTCGCTTTTATTTCTTTCCTCCCTCCAAATCATAGAGTTGGATTTCATCACTTGTAACAAACCTCGGCAGCCTCTTCAGGTTTTGTTTTGGGCTGCTTGCTTTGTTTCCCGATTTACTGGTTTTGTCTTCACTGGCTTAATGCTCACAAGCACAGAACAGACAGGCAGACCAAATAAGCAAAAATTTAACCAGAGTACTGCAGCCTGTGAACTGACAAACCCCACTATGTGTGACAGCTCTGACTAGAAGTGGGTGTTTTTCCAGCTAAGTGCACAATAATCTATTTGCTTTGGTCACAGGCAGTTGCTAGGGAAGAGGAGTTTGTATTTGTACAGTGTTGGTTATATGCAGCCAGAGGAAGGATGCTGGATCCCAGTGCCTCCTGACTTGTTGAATGGTCCAGACCAATTCTATACATCTGCTTTGCTTTTAAACATGTCTTTTCCTGGAAACTGACTTCACTTGGTGGTGGGAATTCCCGACTCTCTGTCCAGTGACCTACTGAGATATGTTCGGTCCTTGAAACATGTTGTCTGTGTGCTTCCTCCTGGGTCTGCCTTGCCTTAAGCCAGTGGTCTCATGTTGCCTGTGACACCTGTTTAAGGAAGGAATGACAGTGACAGCTACAGCACTCGAGCCAGAGGATCTCAAACCCACATGGCCCTAGTCTCTTGTTAAAATGCAGGTCCTGACTGATAGTTCTGGTATGAGTTTGGATTTATGTATGTTTTACAGTCACTGAGACATTATTAATACTGCTGGTTGGCCACACAGAAGACATAAGACACGGGAAGGGAAGGAAGCAGGACTGTCTCACTACATTTAGGTATAAATGGATGCTCCAAAAAGCAAATTGCATCTTGTGGTTCCTCACCCCATATCCATAAGGGCAGTACAAACCAGGCTTAGTGGGCTATTTAAAAAAAAGGGGGGGGGAGGGCATTAAACTGACAGGATGGATTTAGGAAGAGTCAGTGGAATAATGTGAATACAGTCTATATTATATACATGTATAAAATTCTTAATTAATAAAAATTATTACTTTTAAAACATCTGAGTAATCATTGGAAGTGGTGAGACGTGTGTGCCTTTTGTCTTCTGACTTCTTTTCTATCAGTGTAGCCTGGCTGGCCTGGAACTCCCTTGTAGAACAGGCTAGTGTCAAACTTGGAGATCCACCCACCTCTGTCCCACGTGCTGGGGAGCGCCACCACAGCCAGCTCTCAGACCCCTGTAAATTTGGCTCTTTGCTGGTCTTTCCTTAAGGTGGTAACTGGCTTTGTGCCGTGTGACTAATGTGCCTTCCTTCTGTAGCCGGTGTCTCATACAACTCTCCTTCTTGCACTCCCCTCCCTCTCCTTATAAAACATCTTCCAAAGTCCAGGTGTGATCGTATCACTCCCTGGATTCAAATCACTCCCTAGCTCTGTATTAATTACAAGGTAAAGTATAAACTGCCTAGGCTACCAGATGATGTCCTTTCATAACAGGCCTATGACCTCTATGGAAAACATCTCTTGTGCTCTCTCTTCAGGACACCAGAGTCCTCACTGTGATTTAAACAAGCCAGAATCTTCTCAAACATTCCCTCTCCACTCGTGAGCTGGGCCTACAGCTGTCTGAGCACATTGGTGACACACTTGTATGTGGTTGGGGCAGACAAATATGAGCACACTGGGGTATGTGTGTGGAGGAGGCTGTCTGTCAGTCTGTCTTCCTCCAAGCAGAGCTGTGCAGCAAAAATTCAGCAAAAACACCTGCTTGCTTGCTTTCTAGCCGTATGAAAATCTTATTTTTTTTTAACTTCAGAATATTCTATTGTAAATCATTTCAAAAGCAAAAATTATAGAAATCCTTTTCAAAGTTTTAATTCAAAACCTATATGGCATATAAGTATATCTGAAGATGTTTGAACATTATATGGACTAATTTCTAAAATGGAGAGTGTCCAGGGCATGTGAAATCTAAGACTCTTATTCAGTAACCTCGATCAAGGTTGGCCAATTACTGTGCACCTGGCATATATGGTACACTGTGCTCTATTTTAGGAATATAAAGAAAAATTCGGTGACAGTAAAAGTACTTAAAGTAACAACTTAGGGAAATAAGGTTTTTATTTGAGGATACACAGGAATCAAGAGCTTTAAATAATATTAATTAATTTTGGATGTGTACCACTCACGTTAAGCACGCTGCTCTGTCAGTCTATAAATTTGGCTCAAGTCTTCAAATGAGAATCCATTGCTTCTCAACATAACCTGGTAAAGGAGACATTTTCAAGTCCTGTCTGCCTGTGGGGAATTGTGAGATTTAGAGACGGAAGCAATTGGCCCAAGGTCAAGGTGATAAGGGCAGAGATAGGATTGACCCCATGGAAGACAAATGTAGGGCAGCACCCTGTAAACAAGTGGAACAGTATGTATGCATAATGAAGAATGAGACTGACAAGTGCACACTCAGTGTGTGCTGGAAGTCAAGAAGCACAGGCCAATCCAAGAACCCATATAAAAAAGCTGGTCTTGATGTCAATATTTTTGTACTCCCAGCAGTACGGAGGCTGAGACATGCAGCTTTCTGGTGCTGACTGGCTAGTGAGCCTAACCAACTAAATGAACTCCACACCAGTGGGAGGCAGTCTCAAAACCCAAGGAATAACACCCACGTTTGACCTCTGGACAACATGCACACTCCTTGAATACACCCTGCACAAACACCTGCAACAGTAACCTCACAACCACACAAAGGCTAGTGGTTGCTCTCAAACCTGCAGGATGGGTGTGGGATTCCTCTAGGTCAGCTTTTCTGCTTTTATGAATAGATTAGTGGTGGGGGAGCATGGATTGATCCAGTGATAATATAAGAATTGAATGCCAATAATAGTCCACTATTGTCAGACACCAATTATGTATTGGTTCGCTCCTCCGTTCAGCAGGTGTATTTTTACCTAAGAATATCTATTAGTGTCAGAGTATAACTGTCAAGCTAAGTCATATATTATTATTAAATTTTGTCTGTGATCCTTTGTTTCCTCCAGTGTCATATGGAGAGGGGAATTACACCCCCATGTGCCACTGGAGAGCAGCACTTAATGAAGGTTGCTTTTCTAGAGACCTCAGACATTGCAGACAAGCCCAAGAACTCATTAGTAAACAGGAGAGGTCTCAATGCCTGGTAGCTTTATCCCAAGCTCCTGCATTTGAAAGGAAGGGAGGGATTATGTGTGAGGAGTGACAGCCTGCAGTGGCCAGAAAAAGCAGGCTACAAGTGGGCTGGAGAGGGGTCAGCCATCTCTGCTTATATCAGTGTTTCATGGGCCCTTCCTCTATTGAAAACTAGGACAACAGGAGTGGCCAGTTTGCAAATGGTGAGATGTGTTTATTTCATTCCATTTAGCCTTAGATTTGGCATTTAGAAAGAGTCAGTTATGCCCACTCTAACATTTGTATATCATGCCCGATTAGTCTGCCAGGTGTCTGAGGTGTTGATTGTGAAGTTTGCCAAGGAAGATGCTGTGTTGTATTGCCAACTTGATGATGTCTACCCCTTCTCTTCTGGGAAGATGGAAGTTGCTCTCTGGACTTACTATGGGCTCATACTGAAATGGAAAGAGCCCACAGAGTAAACCCTTTCTGAGTGCTGTACATTGTGTAAGCCCTCTGCCCACATCTGCTATGTGCCTTATGCTTTTCGTATATATAGTGGTTAATGTGTAATTTAAAATAAGTGTTTCTCAACAAAGATGTTCACATTTTCTCTCGGCTTTACGGTTAATTTTTATAATAGCATAAGGTGATGGTTGACAGGACCTAGAATCATTTCTGGGACCTATGGGGGATTTTCTTAGTTGTGCTCATTGATGTGGGATCTTGAACTGTATAGATTGAAAACACAGGCTCTGACATATGCTCATCCATCTCTGATTCCTGACTAGCACCCGGCTGCTTCAAGCCCCAGAGCCTTGACTTCTTACTGTGATAGTATGTGCCTTGGACCGTGAGCACAGCGGGCTCTTTCTCCTTTAAGTTGCTTCAGTCAGAGTGTTCTAAGATAATAACAGGAAGAGAAATTAGGAGAGATGAATAACATCTAAAATTCTAAAGCTTAAAAAAAAATCCAACAGATTTTGAAGATGTTAAAAATCTCTTGGTCATATAGAGGTCTTGGTGGTGAGGGTAATATGATTGTGGAGAGATGTGAAAGATAATATAATCCTCTATTTAAAATTTTCAGTCATCTTTTCTACAGCATACACAGAGACACTCACAGAAAGAGAGAGACAGAGGGGGGGAAGGAGAGCACATTTCTTCACTCTAGTCTTTACATCCCTGTTAGAGAGATACCCTTTACCGAATTTAAATATGGAAGAATTATAGATTTACATCACCATCACCAGGAAGCTTTGAACCATAGCAAGGATCCCTGTTTTCCAAGTCTAATGCTCTTCTCCATTCTCCTCTGCTGCCCCCTTACTCCTGAAAAACAAGTCATGAGTAATGAATGCCCTTATCACTTATCTCTAATTTCAGTGATGATTAATCAGCAGCCCACACTTGGATGATACTAATCAAGTTATTTGTATAATGGCACCAATTTGGATCGTTACTGCGCATCTCTGTCTGACATGGGCTTGGCACCGGGCAATCAGCAAGCATGAGCATGGAATCTGGAAGAAAGCTCCTTGGGCTGCTGCCTCTCCCCTTACGAGATCCTATCACCAAACTCTGGCTGGGCACAGCCTCCTCAGTCCAGTGTGCTTCCTTCAGACTTAGCTGAGAACGGCAGCTCAGGCACCCAGAGGTTTAAATCCTAAGCCACCCACCAGTTGCTTGCTGACTGGCAGATGATATAGTGAATAACTCACCAATAAGGGCCAATTTTCCAGCTAGGAAATTGTTGTTTCATATAATAGTCCAAAGCTGCTCGGATTCCTGGTAGGAAGTGTAAGTTGAATGTTGGGCGTTATTCAGCATGATGATTATTGTGGATTTACAGCTGTTTCTCAACTACATTGCGCACACTCGGGATACTCTTGAATAAGAATGTGAAACATCTCTCGCCTTCCATCTCCCCATTTTCTGTGTCTGGAGTAATGTCATTTGAAGCTGACATTCACTCTGAGTCTAAATTTGATGTGCTCCAACCGATAGCCATACTTGCTTGTCCTGACTTCTCTAAGCTTTAAATTTGGAAGGTTTTCAGTAGCTCTTGTTGGCAGGGAAAAAAAAAATGAACCAAGATATACGAGGAGAGACTGCTATTAGAGTGATATTTTGGTCACATAGACTGTCGATACTAATGAATGCCCTTGAAGCAGGTACTGTAAATGCCTGAAGCTGGAGCTGAGCTGCTGAGCCTAGATCAGTCTGCAGAATGTCTGTCTCCTCCCTAAATACTAAAGAGCTGATTAGTGGCCTCTGGCTGTGGGGCTGGTTTTATCAGTATCGCATATTGGAGCTCTGACTGCTGATAGGTGGGCAGCATGGGTCCACATTTCTGTCTGTGCTGGGCACGCTGTTTGGTTTTATTCCTGAGTCATAAATGAGATATCGTAGCGTGTTCCATTAGTTCCCTCCATTCTTTAGCATCATAAAATGCAATGTCCCTTTAGCTACTTCCCGGATACACTGGAATTGTTAATAGCAGCAGGTCTAGGGTTAAGCAGACTACATCAGGTCCAACCACTTCTTAGTTTCCTTGTGTGCATGTGGGGTACAGTCAGAAGACAGCAAACCACGTAGGAGTATAGTGGGGTTTAAATGAGATCACAGAGAATTTCAAAAAAATCATACCTAGTACATTGAAAAAAAACCTTAAAAATAAATTAGCTTTGGTTTTCATGTAGATGACCTGAAGCCTGACCCCTCTAGATAATAGTGGGAGTTATCCTGATGCTAAAAAATTAGTAGTAACAAGCACTTTAGAAACTCATTTGGCTTTCTTGCCTCTAGACATAAAGAATAGCTGCTACTTCCCTCTTCTTTTGTATATTTGTAGAATTACAGTTCCTTTCGGCTTTAAATATCTTACACTAATTGTTAATCTTTTAACCCCCTAGAGGCAAACATAAAGGAAAAAAAAAAACCTCAGCTTTTAGTGAGTTGAAGCAAAAAGTGACAGAGGTTCAATGATGGTACCTTTTATCAAAGGGAAAATGATATTGAGTTTGGGTTTTGGAAAGCAGGGGCTATGCATATGCCATCTCCATTGAGACTGGAGGCTGGAGTTCTACAGAAATTCAAGTTAGAGAATTTCGTTGAGGTGTAACTGGTCAGGGCAAGTGCTGAGCTATGTCTATCTCTGCTATGCTTGCTGGTTAGGGGGACCGGAAAGGCACGTTTCAGTACTACTGACTACCACAGGCAGCCACGTCCACACTCTTAAAGTCTGTGCTTTTTATTTAGTTAGGAAATTTTAACAGGATATCTCTCTATATAGTAACTAGCCATGGCTATTGTTGTGCATATACTAAGTAGTTGGCCACCAAGTTCTTTTCTGGGTAAGAGGAAAATCTATACAGCAACAGCAAAACCTAACACTTGTGCCTTGGGGTGATTGTCAAGTGTTTTAACAAGTAATTTGGTTCTCAGTCATACAAGCCCTTTGTTTCCATTGTGGATGGCTGTAGCTTCAGAAGTGGAGATAGTTCTGTTACCTGAATTAAAGCAGCTGTTTCCTGTCATCTCAGACTTCAGCTAATATGGGGGTCCAGGTAACAACCCCATAGGATGTGCTCCATCCACTCTCAACTGCTTGATACACCACCCATCCCCTTTGTGTGATTTTTCTCCCCTCCATCCCTCTCGTGGACCCATGCTTTTGGACAGCAGGGGCTTGCACCCACTCTCACTCTGCAGAACCGTCACTTAACAGTCCCAGGGAACAGAATATATCTTATTATCAGTTCATTAGCAAAGTGGCTGACACAGACGATCAACAGTTGGCCTTCAGCACAGCTCCACTTTGTCTGGGAGAAGCAGAATGCATTTGGAAATGCTGGCATAGCAGCCAGCCTTGAGTTGGACTGAGGCAGCGCTATCTAACACTGTCCTTTCTTCTTTCGCCATAAACGCACAGCGCAGAATCGAGCCCATTGAGGAGGAATCATCTGCTCTGCCAACACAATTAGTTTTATAAAAAGCCTCTGTCTTCAGACTGTTCTTCTCCAACGTCCAAGTTGGATGACTGTGGTTATTTTTTAATTAATATTTTTAAGAGCCACCCTCCATCTCCCAAGAGCCTCTAAGCAGATTTAACAGGCTTAAAGGGGACTCTCTACACAGTAACTTCAATGCCATCTCCCAAGCAAATAAAACTCCATTTGAGGGTTCTGTATTTCTCCATCTCTTTTAAAAATTTTTTCATAAAGCCTACCCAGTGGGGGGCGAGGGGTTTCTTGAGGGTTCGGCTGTATTCTTTCCAGACAGCAACAAAATAGATTATCTTGTTGCTGAAAGATGAAGCCACGAAAGCTGTCCAGCAGGAGCAGGAATGAAGGGAGACAGGGAAGTCTGAGCTCCACCCCTTTCAGCATGAACAGCAGCAGGATTCAGCAATCACTAGTAATCTTCATGGTTTATTTTTATATTCTCGTTTCATTTGTTGCTGTCAGTTTCTTTGATTCTTGTATTTTAATTGAAAAGCTAATTCAGACCTTTGGTTTTCGTGGCTGGTACCACTCCGTAGATACATTCAGTGTGGCGGCTCACACCTCCTCCTTTTGGGGATCAGACAAGCTTAGACCTTAAGCGTCATAGTTGGCTTGGCCTTTTTAGTGGTGCAGGCCTTGATTAAAAAGTTATTGAATCTGGAGTCTTTCAGAGGGAAGAAAGCTAATGTGATAGTTGAAATTGAAACAGCGTAGACACGCATGCTCTGTAACTACTTCCTTTGTCACTGGCTTCCTTGAAAAGAGTTTTCATGTGTCTAATCAATGTTTCCTTTCACAAAAGAGATGCCAATTCCATGTAAATTCAGCTTGTACTGTACTTGACCCCAGTTCTTCAGCCTCTGTGCTGAAACCCAAGAGAGGAAATGGTAAAAATAGCTAGGTGCGTGTTCATTTTGAAAGTTGAGATTCTGGTCACCTTTAGTTTGGCATGGTATAAGGATCATTCCCCTGGGACAGAAAGGCAGAAATAACTCTTCTTGTAGCTGACATTAAAGAGTTACATGGGGACAAGAAAAACTTTACATAATTCCATACAGTAACTTTTCTCCTATTTTAAAACCAGACTGCTTTGCAGTTTGTAAGGTCAGGGTAGAATTATCAAACATCTCTTCACTCTGGAAGATGTGTTGGCCTTAGATCTATGGAAACCCTGGTGCAAGTGCTGTGAAGGAGAGATCTTGCTGTGCTGTTTCATAGCTCCCTCCACCCCAAGGAACTTCAAAATACAAGGGAGACAGGCAAGGTTTACAGAATCGGGCCTTTGTGTCTCTTGGTGTGGCTGATGCTCAGGGCGACCTGCGGGGCATGCATTGTGGTGAGCCACCTCCATGAGCATCTGTATTCTGTGCTGTGCTTCCTTCCCTTGCATTTTAGAGTTAAAGGTGAAATTCCATCTTTAACCCCCTTGTGGTTGTCTGAGCTGTGATTAATGAACTGGAAGTGACTCCCAGCAGAGCTTTCATAGGGTAGATGAAAGATGAAATTTCAGCCTTAAAAAAAACAAAAACAAAAACCAAAAACAAACAAAAACCAGGCCTTTTGCTTAATATAGCTTTTAAAATTAATATCTGTTTTCAAATGCCAAGAAAACAAAGGGGATTTCTCAAAAGTGTATGCAGCTTGCCACAATAGGCCTTAATTGGTGTCAAGAAGATGTTAGGATGAACGAGGAAATGCCCATTTAGCTGATAAAGACTGAAAAGTGGGACCTTGTTATGAGCTGTCATCTCAGCATGTATTTAAACTATAGCAAAACTGAAACATATTTGCCATATAGATCATAATGACTCCAAAGGAGCCATTATACTCTATTATGTAATTACATAATCAAAGCATGCATAGTAATCAGCTTTTGGAATTCAATGCTAATCAAACATACCTATACTATGTGTTTAAGCTAAAATAGAGAGCGTTAATTTGCCATTAGTCAACTAAACAAGAATGTGTATACAGAATATTCATGAATAGCTTAATGTTGTGTCAGATACTTTTTGTTTTGTATGCGGGGGAAATCAACAATTTTAATTGAAGAAAAGCCAGCACGGAGGAAGAATAATACTTTAGCTCGCCGTTCAGAAATCTGCCTCACCTTTTACTGATTGTAAAAAGGAGATTAGCGTAAATTCACCAGTTTTTCCTTTTATAAGCTCAAGTGAAGCAACAGTAATTATAGAACAGTAGCTGCTTAGGAGGGTCTGGGCACCTCTGTGCATAGGACACAACCTTAGAAATACTAGCTAAAAACATAGCAAAGCCTTCAAAACAGCAGCAAAACGCGAGTGTATGTTGCTTTTATAATTAGAAACACATCAATGCACGTTATTTAGAAACAGGTGAGTGGAGTCACTCCTTGAGGATCTGTCACAGATTATCTGGTCTGTCCTCTTGGAGACATTGGTGCTTGCCCTGGAGTCTCTGCCCTGGATCTAACACTGTCAAGAAGAGTTGCGACTGGGAGTTTCTTTAGCTTCTTTGATTAAAGAAGGTAGCACAGAGTGTTTCCGTCAGTGTCAGAGATCTTTGTCATTTCAGTTACTGTTGGTCTCTAAGCTCATGGTCTGCAAGGCTCATGGTCACAATTGTTTTGACCATTAAGAAGCCAGAACTGGTCTCAACACTTCAGACAGTCTCAACACTTCACTTTGGGGGACAGAAAAAAACGGACAAGGATCAAAAAAAAAAAAAAAAAAAAAAAGATTAACAGAAGCTTTGTAAGCCATACATGGGTCGATTGCTTTTGATTTTAAATAAATATTCAAGTATGCATGATGATTGGACTATGACCTTCCTTAAAAATAAAAAAACTGTATTTGTTTTGAAGAGGTCATCTCCTTAACCTTCGATCCCCAGATGATGGAACTCCCTTTTGGGATGTGGCTTTTGCTGTCTCTCATCAGTATGTGGCCGACTCAAAATGTTCCTGTCATGTTTAAATGGGGCTGAATTCTTTCATCAAAAGCTTTCGTGGCTTGAACTTCGAATAATTTATTTTCAAATTACTTTTACTGTAATTCTTATTAATTCAAATAGGTTTCTGATTTGATATAAAACTCTGTAAATGTAGGGAACAGTTTAATGAATTGAGAGATAGGATTGAGTCTTTTAAAGGAAATGTACAAAATATGCTGACAATAATTGCTTAGATAGAAATCAAATCTTAATGGCTTTGTTAATGATTTGTAGCGCGCACTGTGTTTACGTTGACTTGAGGGAACATATGTAGTTAGAGAGATTTCTCCCTCTGGGTTTCAACAGAATCTTAATTTTTTTCCCTTTCATTTCTTTTCCTGGAACACACTCATCTCTGTTCTGCCTCTTGAAATCTTTAGCTGGAACTGCAGTGCCTTTGCCTTTAACAATAGTTTCTCTTGGTCAGGATGGACTTTCTTCTTCTGAGTTAGGCACTTTAACTGGGTGGTAAAAATAGGACCCAATAGAGGGGCACATGGGTGACAAACCAGGGCAAGCTTTGGGTCCCATGGGGCACCAACAGCAGTCAAAAATAAGGTTTCCGAAGACATGCGGGTGTTTTGTTTCTTTGATAGTTTCTAACTTTGATGCCTCTTGGAGAATAAGAATGTATAACCCTGAGTCTTTGATTTCTCTAAAGCATCCAGAATTGGGCCTGAGGAGATGGTGAGAAAGAGTGCTTGCTAGTCAAGCATGAGGGCCGAAGTCTGAACCTTCATTGCCCACATCAAAGCTAGGTGTGGCTACTCCTGTCTATAACCTAGTGTGGGGGCGGGGCTAGGGAGAGACAAGCAGTCCTGAGGGCTCACTGACCACCAGGCTAGCAGAATCACTGAGCTCTGAGTCCAGTGGGAACCCCAGTACCCAGGAAGTGGGGTAGAAGGGCAGAGCAGGGCACCTGTCATCCTGCCTTGGCCTCTACATCTGTTTGCACTGGCTCATGTTCCCACACACAAGTATATGCTTACATGCACACAGAGTTTCAAAACTACACCTTCAAGGACTGTAGTACGAGTTTTCCCTGAGTTTGTCATCATTAGCCTGGGTTTTCTGGTAGCCCTCTGCATTTGGGGCTTGAGTGCCTCCTATTTGTACAGTAACCCTGCCAAGTTAATGTTGGGGGTTCAGCTTTTCCTAGAGCAGGGATGTGGACAGAGGTTCTCTAATGTGATTTAGCTACTGGAGGAGCAGGCAAGGGGCTTTGTGTGTTGCTCCATTGGGCAAACCGCCTGCCCAGTTAAGTGTCATGGTACCTGGTCCCCCTCTGTGTGCGTGGGTAGGTGGGAGTTACCATAGCTGCCACGACATAAGCTGAAGTCTGTTTTAACTCTGACTTATCCATTTATTATGGGCTGGACTGGAGAGCCTCCCCAGTATAAATGAAGAGTTTTATTTGTTAACAGCCAGGCAGCAAGGGCAAGAGTTTGGGCATTGGCAAATGCCCACCGTGCCTTAGTAATAAAGGCTTTCTCTGGGGGCAGAGAGTGCTGAGTACAGAAAGGAGGAGGAGGAGGCAGAAGTAAACAGGTATTTTACATTCAGGACAGCCTCTCTCTCATCTTGAAGTGTGTAATTGTGTTCAGGATAAATTATGGAAATAAAAAAAAAATCACAAGTTGCGCATAAGGAAATAACCCTCTTTAAAAACAAGTAAAATTTTCAAGACAGAGCCCGAAGGGCCTTAGCAACCAGTCCTGAGATGTTGGCTGGTAAGCAAGGTGCGTGTGTGTGTGTGTGTGGTGGGGGGTGGGGGGTGTTCCAGAGCCAGGTTCTAACACAAGCTCAGCTCTCCCACTTAGTGGAACTGGACCTTCCCCAAGTCAGTCTCTGTAGTCCAACCTTTATGGTAGAGGCACTGAAACAGAAGTCTGGAGATGGGGAAGCAGCCAGTGCCCTGCCCAGCACTGGGAACACCTTAGTTCTCCTTCTTGTTTCTCACTTCCACTTCTGGCTTTGAAATCCTGTCACTTGTCACTTCCATAAGAACATACTGTTGATTGAATAGACTTGATGAAGTCCAGCATCTTATACAATGGCATCTAAAGAAAGTTTGTAAAAATATGGGGTTTGAGAAAGGCATCTCGAGCAATTATATTAACTGAAAAAAAAGCTAATAAGGAATCTGTGTTCCTATACTGCTCCTAACAAGGGGCTATAATGGCCACTGGTGGACACCAGAGTAAGTTTCACCTTTTGTAGACAATAAGCTTTCTTGCTATTGTCTGTCGAAGAACTGTCTAGCAGCTTAGTGGAAGGTGCTTGCTCACGGATGAAGGGCTCTCTTTGATTCAGGGATTTGTTTTTAGGGATTATGGAGCAACTCAAAGTTAGCCAGTGTGGTGGGGCGTGTCTATAATCCCAGCACACTTAACAGTGAGGAAAGAAGATTGCCATAAGTTTGAGGCTAGCCTGTGCTACATAGCTAGTAGCAGACCAGCCAGGGCACAGAGCAAGACTGGCTGGAAAAACAAACTACAGGGCTATCGTGATGGACCAGTGAGCAAAGGCTGGAGCCCACATGTTAGAAGAAGATAACTGACTCCAGAAATGCACACATACACACACATACACACACGGATAGGTACATAGAACTGTGTTAAGGAAAATGGAAAACAAAAAATCTGAAACTTAAAGGAAACCGCCCTATATCACAATAACTTCTTGGATAAATTAAAACTCAGCTTGATTTTGTCTCCCAAACTTCATCCAAATATACCAATTAGTGGTGGAAAATGTCCACACATGCCAGCCGCTGCTCCACCCTTAAAGTAAGTTACCTGGCTGTTAACAGCCTCATTTCATCGCTAGATAGTCTACCTGTTTGATTTCTGTTCCCCAGAACATGTACTGTTCCTTCCTTGACAGCATGTCAGCTAATTGAGTTTTAGAAAACTCTGAAGGATTTTTTAATGCAGTCTTTAAAAAAGATACCGAAGGTGCATGTTTCTCTCCTGCTGCACATGAGATTGCATTTTGTGACAACCTAATTGTCTCAACATCCATTTCAAGGGGGAAATTTATCAAGTCCTAGTATGTACCCTTCCGTTTGGAAGACATATTTGAGGATGTGAGCAGAAATTATTTTTACATAAAGGCTTCAGGCAGTAGAGTACTGACATATACACTGTATTTTCCTTGCTGTCACTCAAGTCCTTTGCCTCAAATAAATAGGTCATTATTATCCCATTGCAGCCATCTATACTGCCTCAAAGTATAGGGCTCTGTTTAATATAACTGTCATCCAGCTGACCCGTATAATTTATTGGTGATTTTTTTTAAAGAATGGCATCCTTGGGCCACTACCATCAGCCAAACACTTTGATGTCTTTTAGCCAAATATTTCATTATCACATAATTTGTTTGAATTGATAGTACAACCATATTAGCATAGCTAGAAGTTGACATTTCTCTGAGACACTGGATTTCTGGTTGGTCTTAATTTAAAAAAAATAACTCTGTGACGTTAACATCACATAACAACATCACCATGAGTTTTCAGAGCAGCTCAGCAAAGACAGACGTTTGTGGAGGGATGGCCAAAGTTTACCCAAGTGACTTGTTCTGTAGTGACATGGTAAATGGGCTGGCCATGGAATACCCCATTTTCAGTAACAATTAAGCATATGTACTATATGTTATAAAAAAAAAAAAACTTGACTTAATGTTGTCACTACTTTTGTTCTTAAAATGCAAAACCATGTTCCACTCCTTGACTTCCATCCCCCGTGCATAAAGGCTACTATGAATATAATAAAGCAGCCTTCTCTCAGAATACACTGGCCTTAGGACTTCCATGAAGGACTAAAATAAAAACCAAGTTATTTCCACAGAAACTGTCTTACTAGCACAGGATTAAATTAGAGGCAGCTTTAAGTCTTGTGAGCTTCAAAGTAGTAGTTGATATCCAAAGGGGTTGATGCCTGTCAGCTCACACTCACAGCCGCCGTACATGCACCTTCCATGGGCTGAAGAATCTTCTTTGTGTTGCTAATAAACTCTCCACAGATAGAAGAATCCCTGCCTGCCCCAGAAGGTCTTGTTGGATATCCTCGGCTCCTAAAGGCAAGCCCATTGTCTAACAACTTTATTCCTCACATTATATAGTGTGATTTTCTTTAATTTCTCCCTGGTTAGGTCTCTCAGCAAACATCTGGTGTCTGGTGCCCTGCTCTCTAGTTGCTCTTCTCAGGGCCATCAGATCCACCTGGAAGAGCTGGCTTGGTTGGCAGCAATCTTAGTCACCTTGTTCTTAGCTTGTACCTTGGAACAAGCCATCCCTTCATACTGGGTTTTAAATTCTGTGTTTGTCACAGTAATCACAGAGGAAAAATAACAAACACTCACGTTGCTTTCTCTAATCACTTTCTTTCATTTTGCTGCCACTCTGTAACAGCACTCAGCCCTCTGAGCTTCCCCAGGACAGTCTCCCTCCTTCCTGCTACAGGGGTCAGTGTCCTCCCAACAGGGTTCATTCCCTGCGGTCATAGAGTTTAAGGTCAAAGTTCATTTGGGTTTACTCTATAAGCACCAGGCATTCTGTTTATCTGTACTCCTAATCATTTCTCCCCTTATTCTTCTGGTTTCCTCTCTTCTAGTCCTCTGCCAGGGGCTGGTCTATTTCTCTGTAGATTTGGCTTTAAGCCATTTTAGACACCCTTCCTTACTGTGTCTAGACAAGAAAAGATCCTCGAAATGTGATTGCAGGTGGAAATCCCCCATTCATTCTAATTGTACCTCTGTTTATGCTGCCTCCTTTTTTTTTTTTTTTTTTTTTTTTTTTTTTTTTTAAGTAGCATTTATCTTTGACCTTTGCTTCTTGATGTGACAACATTTATTCAAGGAGTGAAGAAGCCACCCTAAACTGATACATTCCAGCTACAAAGAGAACAGGAATCCTTAGCCTGAATTCTTGCATTTGCTACTCCCCATACATGATAATGGCTTAATACGTGTGCGGATTTGGGGGTCTCGAGAAATGAGGGTGATGTGGTGGTGGTGGTGGTGGTGGTGATGATGATGTCATCGAAATGGTGATAGTGTTGATAGTACTGGCAGTTACCATCTGTTTGGTTTGACAAGAAGCTAGACACAGTGCTAACTGCTTTGTGTGTATGACAACTCTGTGGGGTAGCTGTTAATTACTGCCCCTATTTTGTATATGGGAAACTGTCTTGGGGACTCTACATAAATTTCCTGATATAAGAGCAATCTGTCTTTACCCCTTCTTGACTGACTGTTACATCTGCTGCTTGTAAATACACCTTTTGCTTGGGAAGTAGAGATTAGGTGTCTGTTTTACCCACATCCCAGCTTCTTAAAGGCTAGGAGAGTGTCCCAGACTTCCCTGTCCCCTCTTATGCCAACCACAGAATCAAGCACATCACAGTTCCTTATCTGCTGCTTCTAAATTGAACTTCTGCCTGTGCTGTGGATCTTTTCACACATTTAGGAGATGCTCTGGCTGCTGGAACAAATCTTGATGCTGCAAACTAGAGCAGATACAGAGATAAGCCTTGTATCAGTGGAGCTGAAAGCTCTCACATTTTGACATGTTCTGGAAATTTTTTCACGGCTGAAGGGGTGATCTGCAGAGAGGGTGGTGAGCTTGAGGCTATCTTGAGCTTTGGGTGAGTTATAAAGGTGTATTTTTGAGAGCTAAATCAGACTCTCAACTGTAGGCTTTCTGGATCTTCCTGAAGTCCCCCAGATTTATACCTCGTTTGGTCCTCATTCTCATGCATGACAAAATGAACTGCCTGTACACTGGGAATGTCAGCATCAGCCCATGAGTTTACCTTAGATCAAGAGCATATGGTCTAAGCTTGGCCATATCTTCCCTCTTTTGGATGGGAGAGCTTCCATGTTCATAGCAGCTAGTACTCTGGTCTTTCTTGTTCCACCTCAGCACATTGCTTGACAGTTCAAAAAACTGGAGGTTGGGACACCAGCACCACTTACTTTCTTAGAGCCATGTCAATCCCAAGCTTAATTGTATCTTAACCTACATCTCCCTTAGTTAGATGACTCCTTTTGTGAACTAGGGAGAAAAGTATTTAGGGTCCTAGCAGACATTTGTTTTGTAATGCATTTCTCACTTCGTTTTTTGCTTTAATGGAGCTCATGGACCAAAATTTAAATGATGGGACTTCCATCTGACCTTTATCTCTCTTTTTTTAAAGGTGATGGACAGAATCTGTTTACTAAAGACGTGACAGTGATTGAAGGAGAAGTCGCAACCATCAGCTGCCAAGTCAATAAGAGTGACGACTCCGTGATTCAGCTCCTGAACCCCAACAGGCAGACCATTTACTTCAGGGACTTCAGGCGTAAGTCTGCCCTCAGTATTAGACAGCAACTTTTGTTTACCTATGTGTTGTCTTGATGAAGAGATTGCCAAGGCCACCTCTTTCTAATTTAATGTTAGATGCTTAAAGTTTAGTCAATTCCTTAGAGAGAAGAAGAGACAGGCAATCATAATCTTTCTACTTAATAGAAACCTTGAATGGTCCCCTTTAAAAGTCTTACTTTGCGATAGGAATTGATTGTAGTAATTCAAGGTGAATTGCAATCGAGTCCCAAATACTTAGCTGACACAAACAACTCAAATAGGGTAAGGCAAGGAAAATATAGCATTCTGATAGGGAATCTGTTTGGTTTAAAGAGTGGTGTTTCCAAGACAATCTATACCTGTAATGACAGGACCACAGCTTTCACCATAACCTCAGCTGTACAGAGATAGCCATATGCTGAATTCAATTTAAATGCAATTTAAATTGAAAAAGCCAGCCTTTGAAACTGAATTGTATATGACACCAAAGGCTCACGTGGTTGCCATGGCTTGGCAAGACACCTCACTGATGCAAGTATCCATCATGCCTGTTTGGGGCTGCTTGACCTCATGCCCCCTCCTAGTATTTGGACCATTTTGTGGGAAAAGTTAGTAAACAAGAAACATTTAAAGGGACTGAAGAAGGGCCCATGTAATGTCTGAGGCTAAAGGCGTTTACCCCAAGCCTGACCTCCCGAGTTCCATTCCCAAACCCATTGGTGGAAGAAGAGCCCGGCTCCACAGGGTGGTCGCCGGATTTCACATGCATGTGGTACTGATAGCCTTTGCTAAATGAAGAAGACTTTGAAGAAGAATTCTCATATTAAATAAGAAGCCCACATACAGTAATTTGTTATGGTTCCGATTTCCTTTCTGGGGGTCTGATCAGTTTTCCACTGTGAGGTGGACTTACCTAGAAATATATGTAATCAGCTACAACCTCTAAAGCCCCTGGGTCAGGCTGTCCCACCCAATTTATGTCCCCTAAATTCAGATGTGGCCAAGTTAAATGGTCTTCTAAAACATGTTTAAATTTAATATTCTACATTTTGCTTTGAAATTACTTTTTTTCTTAGTTCTCTTTCATAATTTGGACCAGCTTGTTTTTGTTGTTCATTTCATTGTTGTTATTGGTTTTGTTCCTTTGTTTTTGGCTTTGTATTTTTGTTCTAAAAGTGCCTTTGTTTCTGATCTTCTGCTGTCCACCTGACATGTCCTCCGAGCCTGCTCCCTCCTTCCCATTTCATTTTGCCTGTCTCTGACAGGAAACCATAAACAGTTTAAGAATATGTGTTGAAGAGGCACAGTACCTGGAATTACCCCAAGTGTTGGCGGTGGTGCGTGCGTGTGTGTGTGTGTGTGTGTGTGTGTGTGTGCGCGCGCGCGCCTAAGTTTCCTTAGAATGGGTCAGCAGGGTTGTTTGTCTGCGTGCAGCTACTGCAGCAGCCTAAAATAGTACCATACAGATACAGAAAGACAGAAAATGTTTCTATTCTGTGCCTGTCTTTCTAGCATCTGACTTTTTCCCTTGCCTAGTTAAGAAAAATAGATTGTCGGTCATCTTTTGCACAATCACTAACTGTGTTTTGTTTCACAGCTTTGAAGGACAGCAGGTTTCAGCTGCTGAATTTTTCTAGCAGTGAACTCAAAGTGTCACTGACAAATGTCTCAATTTCGGATGAAGGGAGATACTTCTGCCAGCTCTACACGGACCCCCCACAGGAGAGTTACACCACCATCACAGTCCTGGGTAAGATATGGCTGTTAGTCCCATAGCCAGTGGGATGGCTCAGGCTACCCTACCAAATGGCTTTCAGTAGCAAGGAAAGGGTTAAGAGTGAGTCTCACTGCTGCAACTTGTTTTAGGGAGAATCACCACCCATCTCACTGAATTTTAAAAATAGGCTATTTTACCAAATGCTCTCAGGAATAGCAATTGGCTGTCTTTGTAGATCCCACCTGCTCTTGGGTTTCAGCCCCTCAAGCTTCAGAAGCAAAGATCAAGAAAGTTAGAGCCCTCAAAAGAGTCACTCACCACATGAAATGGCATCAGTTCTAACTACCTGAGGTTTTTTTTTCCTTCTGTGAAGGAAAGGAGAGGGAAGATGGGCTCCCAAATCTACAGCTCTGGCCAAGCTCAGCTATCCTGTGATGGTTTTCCACCGGACTAGCATCCTCATTTGAATATGCTCCATCTTTTTTCTTTGGCTTTATTATTCTGTCACCCTATTTATTACTAATAGCCGAGATCATGCTACAGAACAGGAAGCCACACCCACAAACACATTCCTTGCCACTGGATGCAGGTGAATTAGCAGGGAACAGTAGAAAACGGGTGGCAGGCTGGGAGGTCACCACCACTGGCTTGACCATTGTCATTTGTCCCTAGATTGTGCTTTTCACTGAAATCCCAGTGGCCAGCATGATAAACTTGTGTTTCGATACCGTCAGCAGGTATTTCTCTCTCTGCTGAAGGGTCTGCGTCTGTCATCACAGACATATACTCTGGTTCATAGCAGCACCTGAACCCAGGGTTTTGGAACTGAATTTTCAAGGACATAACACTGCAGAGTGAGGCCAGATCTCTGATTTACATCTTTAGGAAGATGATGAATCAAAGTCTATTTGAAGCGGCAGGCTACAACTTCTTAGTATAATGTTGTGAAGATTAAAGAAGAAAGATAAATATAAAGGACACTTTGACTGGGTGTGCACACATGTACTGATGAATGTGTATACTGAGCTGCTTCCTCATTACTTCATTTAAACACAGCTGTAAAGGGGAAAATAGTTTTAATTCACTAAGCCAACGTGTGTGCCCCAAGCCTGCATATATTCTTGATATGACCAATTATTCTTTTAGAAAGTTGGACCTAATGTCTGGCCACAGTTCCTAGCATGGTCTATGTACAAGGGTCTATAGCTTTCATGTGTATGTCAATTTCTGATTTAATCTGTATGAGATCTGCATGGAAAGTTCTGCTGGGAAGAGTATTTTGTTTGGTATTGTGCAGATGAACCAAACTTACCAGGAGGCCCCAGAAGTTTTCGATTTCTGCTTGTCTACACATATGTAGATACATCTTGGCAAATACTGGTGTATTCAGTGACTATCTAAATTTGAGCTGCCGTCACTTGCAGCGTCTCCTCGAGTGCCGGCAGGGAAACAAAATGTACCTGTGACATTTTGAATTTTCAGAATGTTTTTTACTTACAAGGGCCTTTAGGTTTTGATATTTTAATTTCATAGGAATTCTACCCAGGTTACAAAGCACACAATAAGCATTAAGATTCTGGGGACCTGGGAAGATAGCTCAGTTGGTGAAAAGACATGATTTCAGTCCCTAGGATCTAGACATGATAGTATGCCTTTATAATTCCCACATTAAATAGGCAGGGGGATGGTCCCCTGGGGCAGCCAGCCACCCCAATCTATTTGAAGATCCCAAGCCAGTGAGAGACTTGTCTGAGTAAACAAGGTACACAGTAGCAGACAAACAGTGTCGGAGGTCTCGGCTCCACATACGTAGACACACATGTGCACATTCACGTGTTGTGCATAGACATGGAAACACACACACACACATCAGTTTCATGTTTCAGGATCTCTCTGGAGCTTCACATTTAGTTTTCAGGAGCACAACTTTGGGATCATTGTCAAGATGTTGCTACATGTCCATTGTCAGTGGTCTGTTGTCAGTGTCTCAGTTGCTGTGCTGGACCAGTTCAACTGTGCACGTACTTGGCGTCAGCTACCAACATGTAGGCTTCTGAGTGGCGTCGTGCCTGTAATCCATTTGGAGGTCTCATTATTCTAGAAGTAATAGGTTCCTGCTTGTATTTTATCGAGGCATTAACTTAAGTGTACTTGAAAGTAATACTAGTCAGTGTTCTTTTTGCAGATATTATGCATTCATTTAATGTTCTTCCCACTGAAGTTACTGTAGGATTCCTTGACAGAGTTAAATTGTTGTCATCAGTGTGAGAGTCTTTCATATTCCAAAATCTGACAATTTCCACTGATACACATTCAAGACTTCCTCCCAAGGCTTAGAGTTTTAGATATTATAATGAGTGGAGAGTGATGGATAGCAACGGAGATGCTCGGTGCTCTGAATAGGGTTCCATACGTACTTCCACAGCTGTCAGCTCCTCCATAGGTTAAAGACGCGCATTTTTGTGCATCCGACTATTAACTATTTAACGCATTCAGCAAAACCTTTAGCATAATTATAAGATACAGACATGATTGTTGGTTAATGTTTTCTATGCTATTGCATTGTGCTTAGGTCTCATCCATGTGTAAACCAAAACCCCTCCTGTGATGGTTTATGTGAGCCTTGTGAGCCATTCCTTCCGCTTTTGAGGCATTCCTGTCCTTATCCATGCACACAGTATAGGACCCTTTATATTCTGTTCTTAAGAGGAGATGAACAGGAGAGAGAAGACACTGTGCCGAGATGAATGCACTGACTGTAATCGTGGCTCATATTACTGCAGCTCCATCCTCTAAGATTAGTGCTCACTCTAAGACTCCAGGACCAGGAGAACCTAATTATTTAAAGGGTCTTAGAGTGAGATTTCACATACTGATCAGCTTCAAGACTCCTCTTTTGTGGTAATTAATGTGACTTATCTTGATATTGCTGAGTTTTTTCAATGTTGTAGGCGTAATGTTTATAATTAGTACTCTTAGAAGTTTGAGGTTAGCGAACAGGAACCTTGACATTCGGGGCTATTTTCTGGTGCTTCCCCGTGTGATTTCATTCAGGTTTTCTTCTGCATGCTCCTTCTCAAACAGGTCTGTGCTGGTTTCCACTGACAGCTGCAGGCAGTTCTTACTGGTTGTATATGTTTAGTGGGTCATGGATGTGTGTTCTCTGGCTAGCAACAGTTTGAATTCATTTTTGTAGAATGGCTTTCATACTTTACCTCTTTTGTATTAGAATAGATATTATGAAATCAGGATGGAGTTAAGGAGAAAAAGTGGGATAGGATTCAGAGGCCAAAATAAGTTTCTCATCTCCAACTTTCTGCTTTCAGAACGGCAAATTTGAGTCACCTGATCTGTATTGTCCAATTCTTCGTTGCTCTTTAAAAGTCCAAGAAATGTCGAGTTGTGAGTGTGTCTAGTTCAAACTAAATAATTTCTACATGTGGGGGGCGTTTCTGAGGGAAGTGTGTTTTTAGCACCAAAAAATGCAAATTATCAAACCTTATACTTACTAGTAACCAGACAGCCCACCCCACTTGCCTCTTTCTTCCTCTGATCTCAACCAAAAGGAGCAACACTGCTCACAACACTGAGAGAACTACTTATGGGCTTGGGGAAATCACTGCACTACTTCTCAAAAACGATGACCTATGACCTCAATGACACACAAGCACATTGTGGTTTTACACAGGGTATGTTTTCTGGCATTTGGAGTTTTCCACACTTTTCCCTGGCTTAAGGTAAAGAAGATGCCAGCTGCCCTGGAGGGTAATCCTGGGAATCAGAATTACCCGATTACTCTGAAGGTCACAGGCACATACAGTGCACCATTTACAACAGGTAAAAGGCACATAGCTAAGACCAGTGGTGGAGAAAGTCAGAGATGAACCTTAACCACCTGTCACATTTCCAGCCCCCAAATAAAAGTCGAAAGGTGCTGGTCATGTTTTCCTGTCCTGTACTCCTGTCTAGTTTTGTCTCCTTACTTGGATCCTGAACTCCTCCAGTCCTCTCTCCATCTCCTCTCCCACCCAGTTCCCTCCCTCCATCTGCCTCTTATGGCTGTTCCCCCTTCTCAGTGAGGTTCAAGCGTCTTCACTTGTCGCTTCCTTCCTATTTAGCTTCTTTGGGCCTGTGGAGTGTAGTGTGGACAATCTTATGTTTTATGGCTAATATCCACTCATATGTGAGTACATACCATGTATATCCTTTGGGGGCTGGGTTACCTCACTCAGGATGATATTCTCGAGATGCATCCATTTGCCTGCAGAATTCATGATGTCTTTGTTTTTAACAGTTGAATAGTATTCCATTGTGTAGATGTACCACATTTTTTTTTTATCCATTCTTCAGTTGAGGGACATCTAGGTTGTTTCCAGTTTCTGGCTATTATGAGTAAAACTGCTATGAACGTAGTTGAGCAAATGTCTTTGTGGGATGAGAGAGCATCTTTTGGGTATAATTCCATCTTACACTGGTCTGAATGGCTAAGATCACAAACTAAAGTTCAGCACATGCTGGCAAGGATGTGGAACAAGGAGAACACTCCTCCATTGCTAATGGGAGGGCAACCTTGGACAACCACTCTAGTAGTTTCAACCAATTTGGTGGTTTCTCAGAAAACTGAGAATAGTTCTACCGCAAGACCCAGCTATACCACTTCTGAACATATATCCAAAAGATATTCTACCATCTCACAAAGACACCTGCTCAACTAGTTCCCTGCTTTGAGTTAACAGACATTTTTGGTGCTGTGGGAGGAACAGACACATCTTTAGGACCAAATGGAGGTAATAAAAGTTTTCCCCCAAGAGCTGCTATTGGAGATTGTTAGAGTTTGAATGTGGATTATCTCTTTTAAGGCTTTATGTGTTCTGGGCTTTTTCACCAGCTGCCATGCTTTGGGAAAGTGGTTAGATCCTGAGGTGTCCCACCTAATCAATGAATTCTTCATGGCATTGATTTGTAATATGATAGCATCTATGTAAGAGGGGTCAGGGCCTCCCTGAAAGAAATGTCCATGAGACACATGTCCTTGGAGCAGTGTCCTCCTACCCTGGCCCTTTCTAGGTCCATTCTGCTTGCGTCCTTTCTGCCATGATATGAACAGCCTCACCCATCATTGTGTATGGTCCTATGCAGCTAAGGGCCCCGAAACACAGAGCCCAATGACCAAGGACTTCTGAAACTGTGTGCTGAAAGGAACAGTCCTGCCCTTAAGAAAAGTAACGAGGAAAGAAATGAGTGGGCAGGGGAGACTATGAGAGGCATCAGGGCAGGAGTTTGGATGTATCGTCAGACCTACCATAAAAAATGAGAGAACAAGGACAAGATGCTCAGAACACAGAACACAACCGACAGACAGCATCCATGCCAAGTGCCCCTGAGAGTTAGTGCCTGGGTGGGGTCTCAGGTACCCATGGATCTGTTCCCATTAAGAAAGCGTCTGCATTCTGTGTGCCCATCACCGTGTTTCTCATGAAGTGGGAGAAATGCTCCTTTCGGAGGTTTTACAGCATTGTCAGTGTGGCTTTAGCTGTTTGCCTCTCTTGTGTCCTTAGCACCAGACTCCGACAATGACATTAGTGATTATTGTTCTCATCAGGAAGTGTTCAGTGTGCCAACTTCAAGGACCTTTTCATCACTGTTGTTATTTCCCCCGGGACCACAAGGCTGCCTTTTGTCTTCTAGGCTCCAATTTATTTGGAACCTCTGTGGCCTTTGACACCCTGGTGTCCTCTGTACCTCTCTTGTGCTGTCACTTTCCAAGATTTTTGTTCCTTAGGCTTCGTAGGTGGTTTCCAGGAACATCTGATCCCACAGGAGCACGTCTCCCTTCATTGTTGCTACCATCCTGTCCTCAGAGTGCACTGTCTGCTTATCCAGAGTATGTCGTGGCCACGGCCGTCTGTGGCCCTCACGGCCGTCATTTGCACAAATAAACAATGTAAAGGACACAGTCAGCCAAATCAGACCAATTTTCTTGTTGCCCCCCTTTTCTGTCTCAAAAAACTGCATCAGATGTACCCCGCTAAACTGGATGTTAAACTGTCTCCTGCTTAGTCTTTAAAATGTAAGCCAGGCTAGTTCTTTGCCATGAGTAAGTAAAGTACTCATTTGGGCCAGACCACATTAGCAAGCTACCTGATTGAGCAAACGTGGTTCTCTCCTCGTGCAGTGGGAACAGAGAGCAGAGCGTCTGCTCCAGCGGCTGCCCCCTCCCTGCCGCCACAGTGTGCCATTTGCCGAGAAACATATGCAACAAATCATTTTGTTTTCCCCCTTTTCATCAGACCCAATAAGACTTTTCAATCGCTGTAATTCAGTATGAAAGTCTTTCTGTGGACAGACTTTTCACATTGGACTGGAACAGTTGGAAATCCCAAATAACATGGTTTAATCCCATAATTTATTGAAGCAGCATCAGAGATGTATTATTCAACTTGATGGTCAGGATGGCATGTTTATACATATTTAATTTCTTGTTTCTCTTCTGAGTTGAGAAACTTATTAATCATAAGTCTCAGCCCTGTCTTTGCTTATTCATGGTGGCCAGGGCTCATATTCTTAGACTCACACTACTGAATTCTGTATTCTTACTGATTTTTATTTCAGGAGGCTCAGTCTTGAGGTAGGACCACATGTTGTATGAAGTTTCACCTTCAACTCAGTTTCATATTTAAAAAAAAGATAGCTCCAGTCATCACTACTGTCACGTGCAGACCCTCGATTGCTACTCAGTGTGTCGACCCTCAAGCCTTTTGTTTTGACTATTTTATTACAGAGATATTTAATATGCTTCTAGAAAAGTGTTTTAATTCTGATATCTGAGTGCCTTTCAAGCGCTTGGGAATCTCTTTCTCCTTTGGTTTCCAAGATCTGAGCATTAGAATTGGGAGTATGGTAAATGCTCGCACAGATCTGGCATTTCCTGTATTGCTGAACCTTCTTTCCAGTGGCACTCTGCTCACTGAAGGACAAGAGCATGTCTCAACTTCTTTCAATCCTGGTTCAGTGGAGCCGGCTCTGAGGCATACTTTTTCCATCGGTGTTTGTGGTGAGTGGTTCTTCTAAGGGACTCCAAGCTTTTTATCGTTGTTAGTAGACTTTGAAGTCTTTCCTATGGAGATTGAAATCCAAGGGTTGGGTTCAAGGAGAATTATTGCTTTCAGGAGCTTCCAGATGAGGTCATTGATTTCAATAGTGTCTGTTCCTCTTCATCTTCTACCTGTTTTCCTTATCCATTTTCTAATGGCAAATATCTGGACTGTTAATCCTCACTCTGTGGTAATTCAGGAATTGGAGACTGGTCACTGGTCACTAACTAAGAGACATTTAGGAAAGACATTCTGAATTAACTGATTATGCCTGATCCAGCTTACAGGACGTTGTCTATCCAGTTCTTCCCCTTCTCTAGCAGTTTATTTTGTCATCTGGAAGTGATCCCATCAGCAGTGTCCCTTGTCTGCCTCTTTATTGGTAACAATAACACTGATCCCTAAGGAAGGGGAAGATCTGTTCATAAGCCAGCCCTCTGCTTATAAAGCATGTGTTTAATTTGTAGTCCCTCCACGTAACTTGATGATCGATATCCAGAAAGACACGGCAGTTGAAGGGGAGGAGATTGAAGTCAACTGCACTGCCATGGCCAGCAAGCCAGCTACGACCATCCGGTGGTTCAAAGGGAACAAGGAACTCAAAGGTATGATGGAGACTACTCAGGCGTGAAGCAGTTAGCAGGCCCTCAACTCTAGCAAGTGGGCCGTTGTGGAAGTTACAAACAATTGCTCCTGAACCAAAAGTATCCATTCAGATACAGTTTCTACTCAATTAGCAAAAACGTCTAAGGCCAGAACGAGACGGCTTTCATTGCCTTTGCTCATATCCAACCCCCTGTGCTTTGAGAGCTGCTGGTGAACCAAACTGTAAATGTGAATGCTTCAAGACCAGGAAGAGCCTATGTCAGGGATATCCCGAAGTCTGAGGCTGTCTCTGTCTGCGCCTCAAATTTCACTGCTTTTATCCTGTTTTGTGGTGACTTGATGGCACAGAACCCCAGGTTTTCATGCTGTGTGTTTTTTTAAACTTCCAGGCCATTCATTCTAACATGCATCGCACCCTCTGTGAGCTGTGGTTATGTGCTCTCCTGCAAGACTGACTAAGAACTTTGCAGACGAGAGCTTATATCACTTACGAATTTACAGAGATGACTTTGCTGGTGAACATGTAATTCTTCTGCAGAGTCTGCCTTTGGGGTGACCCTAAGGCAGCTTGTATAGCCCTGTTTTGTAGAAATGTGGGCATTTTCTATTGCTTACTCACAGCTGGCAGCCTTTGGTTCGTTTCTTTTCTAATAGAACTACGCAGCCATGTGCCTCAGTTTCCTCTAAAAAGGGAACCATAATACTAGGGTGTTATTATGAAGATGAAATGAATAAATATTTACAAAGCACTGGGGAAGCACCTGAAGCAGAAGAAGGACTGTATGTGTGCTCATTCAATAAGTAACCAGTGTGAGGAAGAAAGTGGCCCTTTGGGAAAGGTGATGTGGGAGTCTATATCCAGAAAAGGAGACCAGCCAACCTCTAAAAGCTCCTTCTGTCTCACACTCCTACTTCCTAGGTGTGGTTCTGGGAGGGAGGAGTTTCTCTGTCTAAGTGAGTTGAACCGTTAAATGTGGACCAGCACACACAAAACATTCAAAGAAAGTTAATGGCGTATCGTGCTTCGGGAGTGCTGCCTAGGCCTATTCACTTCCTCCGGAACTTTCTCCCTCCTTCTCTGGGTGTTCTTGGACTTGTCTCCCGTCTGGCCCAAAGCCCTGTATCTTTCTTTGCTCTAGCCCACTGCCACAGCATTTCTTGTGGTCTTCCAGAAGTCTCAGAGTTTAAACATTTCAATTACAATTTCAATTATATAAATCCATTAAGTTACTTTTCCTCTTAATTGTGGATGTAAATGGAGCTTGTTTTTGTCTCCACTGCTGACGGAATTACTTAGGGGATTTGGACTTCACCCTAGGTTTTCAGTGGCATGACAGCCTTGTAGATATTTGAAGTTCTGATGGTTGTGGGGGTGAAAGACTTTTCTCTTCCTCCTCCTAATGCCACAGGCAGCCAAGGGTCAAGATGGTTGAACTTGTAACTGACTTGGCAGGAGGTTCCAAGATAAAAGAAATAACCATATTTGAATTTAAATTATTTATATTGCTTAGGTTTCGAATGTATCTGAACTACTGTTAGACAATGCTGAAAAGAAGGAAACTAAAGGAAATAACCATTTAATGGGGTCTCCAGTCCCAGATTGCCCTGACCTATGACGTTGACATCATGGTACCTAAAATAACACTGTTGGGGGTGGGAAGAAAAGAAAAGGCACATGATCTGTTTTGTCTCCCACAGGCAAATCAGAGGTGGAAGAGTGGTCGGACATGTACACTGTGACCAGTCAGCTGATGCTGAAGGTACACAAGGAGGATGATGGGGTCCCAGTGATCTGTCAGGTGGAGCACCCTGCGGTCACTGGAAACCTGCAGACCCAGCGGTATCTAGAAGTGCAGTGTGAGTAGCCACGCATCTTGTTTGTAGGCCAGTGCTTGGAAGCTTCTGGCAGTCATTCATTGGAAGTCTGTATGCATTTTGTATGCTATAGATGGGGCTTCTCCCTATTATCTTGATAGAAAAGTAATCGAAAGAGCATTCTGCTAAAATGCTACTGTATTACCGAGTGCCAATGAGAATGTAAAGATGCTGTTTCTAACTCAAACAGGAAGCTAAAATAGTGCCAGTCTGCTTCACAGTGACTTTCAGTGTTGACTGAAAAGTCATCATTCCCAGGCCAGCTAAGTCTCTGGTGGCTCCTCTTCCCTCCCAAATTCATCATAAACACTAGATGTTTATATTTTTATTCCCATTTTGTACCAATATTTTGTTCTAATGTGCATCTTCTATTTAGCTTTAGTTAAACTTCATCCATAATTCTTCATGGTAGTGAGACGTCCCTAACCATCCCCTGTAAACTAAAAAAGAGGTCTCCTTGTCTTCTCCTTCAGGCCATTCTGCTTCTAATGCAGAGGATGGAGTGATCTTTCTGACCAAAGCCATGCTCCATCCAAGATTGTGACCAAGTGGCTGTCTTCTCTCACTTTTCATCAAAAGATTTTCTTCTGTAGTCTGGCCTGTGGAAGTCCCAGAATACAGTGGAATATGTCCTGTGGATGGTGTTGCGAGGGTTTGGTGGGCGAGCAATGATCAGGGATCTGATGGGGTAAAGACATTGCCAACTGTGGGAATTCTTATGTTAGTGCCTTAGGGCCACCATAAGAATTGGCAGTGCCACAGACCTGTCCCAAAACCACAGAAATCCATTCACATTTCTAAATGCCAAAGGAGCAAAAAAAAAAAAAAAAACAAGGGCTTATTTGGACCACCTTCTCTCCAAAGACCTTAGTAGAGGGTCCCTTTGCTTTTTATAGGGCAGTGCTCTGGGAGGTCCCCAAGGGGTTATGGCCGTGGTTCTCACCCCTCCTGGTGCTCTGGCCCTTTATGTTCTTCATGTTGTGTTGACCCGCCAACCATAAAATTATTTTCATTGATACTTTATAATTTTTGCTACTGTTACAAATTATAATATAAATATGTGTATTTTCTGATGGTCTTGTGATGCTTCATAGCCTGTTCCCATCACTCAGGAGGCCATGTGTCATGTAGAAACACACTGTCATCAAGTTTAGGGCCCACCCAGATGATCAAGAGTTTTCTCATCCTGAAATCTTTAAGATTGCACATGCAAAGATTCTTTTTCCAAATTAGGCCATATTCATGGGTTTTGGGGACTTGAATTTGCCTTTGGAAGCCATTTTTCAGCTGATACCCCTTTTATTGTGTATTTAAATTGTCCAAGTAGAACAAGATGTAGGGAAAGTTATAAACTTGCTTATAGGAGACCATCTTATCCCAACCTCTTCCTGCCCTGCGAGCATGGCTCAATTTACATTAGAGATGCAGGTTTTTCTTGTTAATTCATTTCCTCTACTTCATTATATAGCTTCATTATGAGCATCATGCTTATAATTTTCATATCACTAAAACTATTGTGGTGTAATGTCCCTATAATGGGAAAACAGAAATGATCAGATATTATCTAAATTGGCAGATACTAGATTTCTTGTGACTTTGTTAATATGTAATTCATTTAAGCAAACTTAATATCCATTAACGTTCCTTGTAGGGGCCCATTAGCTTTAATAATACATTAGCTCTTTTGTGAGTCCTGAGTGGATATCCACCCAGTTTCCACCCTTAAACCTTTAAGTAGTTTCCCGGAGTATCTTTTAAGTGGAGTATAGCCCCTCCCATCTACAAAATTACATTCACTGCCAAATGCAGAATATTTCAGGCAGTCTACCTCCTACCCCTGGAAAATGTGGTAATGATTCCTAGCCTTGTTTTCATTTTCTGTAGACTCAAGAGGGATTTGTCCTTCCACGAAAATGAATACAGCTCTGTATCTGAATCCATTTGGCTCCAATCTAACAAAATACCCTGGGCTCCTCCCTTCAGGGGAGTCACTGTAACACCTTCAAAAAAATGAGTCTGCAGCTGCTGATCATTTCACCAAGGCAGCCTTTGGTAGCTGACTCTGTTCTTGCCTCAACTAAAATTATATAAGCATTATATTCTTGGTGCTTTTGATAGATAGATAGATAGATAGATAGATAGATGGAAATATCTTACATAAAGGAAGATATAAATTGCAGCACTTTATATAATTCAGAGAGGGAATTGGGTCTGGTTTGTAATCTTAATTAAGACTCTTAGAACTTAAGAAAATCACCCGACTCTTCAGTCTATGAATATCGTTCCATCCCCAGAGCGGTGCTGACCCTTGTGAAATCAGCCAGCAAGAAAAGGCTTCATTGCCAACCAACTTGAGTCTCCTTGAACACCAGTAGCTCTTCCCTGTCAAAAGCCTCCTGTCCCCAAGGCTGACGGCCAGGTGCACTAGGTCCTAAGTCAACTGGTCCACTGGTGGGAGCCCAGCTCCAGTCCCTCACAGCAGTGCTTTCTCTGCAGACATGCATCACTGTCTAAGGGAAGGGTTCTTAGTCTGTGTACACACTGAGTTACTAGAGATACCCATGAAGAATAACAGTACGTCTCTCCTCTCCCCACTTTTAAGTTGACTCAAATCCCTGAAGTTGTCACCTTTATGGGGTCACTAACCTCTAGAAACTCCTTCAATAATAATATCCTGGGGGGGTGGGGGTGGGATTAAATCAGTTACCACATTTTGCTTGCAATATAAGGAGTTCATCTACCCAGTAGATTTTCGATAATTTCTTCAATCACTGATAAGACCTATTTCCCATGGGCCATTTTATTGTTTTAACCTAACTATGATCTGTGTGGTAAAAGCTGTAAAATTATGGATTTTGTTCATTATGTGTTTTAATCTAAAGAATTTAAAATATACCGTTCTCCTTTGTAAGTTCAAAAGATTTCTTCAGAATATCATCAGGGAATCAACATAGAGTTACCAGAAGATAGTGAGCCCCTTCACAACCTTCACACTCTGTCCGAGTTAGAAGGCCTGGGAGGCACATTGGTCTGAGTGCCCTTTAGTAACCCTTTAGTAGCCTCAGCTGTTTTCATCCTGGCCAGTTTGGACAAGGAGGGTTTATGGGATGAGCTCTCTGCTCCATCTAAGATAAATGAATGCCAACCAGGCCACGAGCAGGGCTAGGTGACTGGTGGTAGAATCCCATACAAGTTAGGTTCTGCTTTACAGATGGCATTCAAAGGGAAATGACATTTCCTTCACTGTGCCATTGACTTTCCTACAGGAAAGGAGACAAAGGGAGGAGCCGTAAAAGAAAAAGAAGAGTGTACTTCTCCCCTTAAGATGGAGTCCTCCATGTTACATAGTAGACAAGGTTTGAGCTGTAACTGGGCATTGCTTTTTTTTTTTTTTTTTTTTTTTGTCTTGTGGATTCGAGTCCTAATTAATTGAACCAGTATTTGTGGTATTTGTTTGTTAGCACCTCTGTTTGTGGTACCAGGAGAAGTTGTTGTGCCCAATTATGTGAGAAATCAGCCAGATGTGTGTGCTGTCATACTTTTAATAACCCTTAAATTTTGGTGAGTACAGATATTAATTGTGTAGTATGCATTGAAGTGATTAACATCAATGTAATTTATCATCTGGAGATTTCTGAACATAAATAAATGAGTTGTTTTGTTCAGCAAGGTGTTGACCCTTCCAGAATCAGTGAATTAAAGTCCCCCCCTCCTCTTTTTTATTATAAATATGAAAGGCACCACAACCAGCCAAGTGTTCAGTTATTTGATTTTCTGGGGCATTAGCCGCTCTTGTTTGTGACATTCCCCTGTTGGGCGCTCGTTTCCAAGCTCATTAATAAGGTTTTCTCCTAGGAACATCGCTGGCAATGAAGAACGTACAGTAGGGCTCTTATTTGCTAGCTTTCGTTCTGAGGCCCAGCAAGGGTACAGCAGCATGCAGCTAAACGTTTAAAACAGAAAATAATTATGTTAGCAAGGTAGAATTCGGAGCTGTGCTTTCTTAGAAGCTACGCAGAGAACGCTTGTGCCTTTTGAATACGCTGAGCTGTATGACCCCTAAAGTCCTTCTGTGCGACTTCTTTTCTTCCCCATCTCGCAAACGCCTGATAGGTGTGTTACCCACATTTACACACCATGGTTGATTAGAGAAGCGTGTGTAGCACAGTTAGTACAGCTTCAGATCTGAGGGAATGCGCTCCTGTCAAATATCAGCCTGTTTAAACGAGACCAGTTCACTGTCTGCGTGCTAGAAGAAAACTGTCTAAATAGCATCAAGGTGGCAACACACGGCTACAGAAGCTGGGAATTCAAAGGGAAGCTGTGACCCCCAGTATGGAATTCTGCGTGCCTTGCTCTGGCCGCCAGGGAGCAGGAGCTGGAGGTACTGCTGTGTGTTTCCATCTTCCCACCATAGGCTCGCTCTTTACAATGTTTTGCAAGAAATCCTCATTTTGTTCAGGTTTTGCCCATTTATAAAATGAGAGAAACAAATGAAGAGCTGAATCTAGAAGGGGAAAATTAAACAAAGCTTCCAGAAGCCAGTATTGGAGCAACTCCCCTGCCCAGATTACCACCTGACAGCGAATCGCATACGTGGGCATGGTTCTCAAAATGAGTTTTATTGACTGGATGTGGCCAGGTATTTTATAAATCCATATCCCCATCCATCCAAGGTCTAGAGAAGGGTAGGTGGTTCTCCCCCCACCCCACCTCCCATTCCCTCAGCTACAGGAAAATTGGGCATTGGAGAGATGATCAAAATTTGTTCTTTATCTGTGACAAAATGAGTGTTTCTGTGATATTGATAGCGCCCTGTGGTGATGGAGGATGAAAAACCTGGAAACTGGGAGCTCTCTCCTGTTTGGGCTAGAGGATAAAGCTTCCTGGAGCAGCTCTCGGCTCCTCCCCGCTCTCCCAGGCTAATTCTGTTCCCAGGTTGTATTCTTAAAGTGAAACAGCTGTATTCTCAGCTTGGGTCTGTTGCGGTCTGGTCTGTAGGTCCTGTGTCCTACAGGCTCCAGTGTATATAGCAACGAGCTGGGTCTCGGAGAGGTTATTTCAGTGATTATTATTCCTTAAGAGAAGCAATCAAGGCAGAGAGACTCCCGATTGAAGCCCAGTTTGTAACCTAGCATTCTTTGTACAAGTCCAAACTAGGGACAGCTCAGAGTTCCTGAAGTTTCCTGTGGACTATGTATAATACAGCCCCACAGGACCAAAGCGGGCAGGGTTGGGCAGGTTGAGAATGATCCCTGAGGGAAAGGCATTTGCCTTCTGTAGCTTTGCCCCACAGACAAGCCAGTGCTGCTGTCACTGAGCTGAGTGGATAAAAGATGGCTCTGGTTTGTGTCCAGATCCAGTTCTTACATAGTGAAGCTAGTCAGTCTCCTAGTGTACACTCTGCCTAATGGTTTTTAGCTCATTGTAAGAGTCTGATTCTGTGGAAGGTTTAGATGACTGTGACACTGGCCTCTAATATGTAAAAAGAATAGTCAAAATTCTTGATGGTGTCCCTAGAGATGCCAGAAATGCCAGGTAACCGTGCCATAAAATGCAGGTTCAATAGTCAGATTGCCTGGGCTGGTCCTCAAATTTGGGGAGCTGGCTTGACCTTCAAAACAGACAAACAGATTGTTGACCGTATTTTGAAGGCTAAGACAGACTTATATATTTGTTACTATTATTTTCCTCTGGTAGAGCTAGCACAGAAGCTATGACCTAATGCTTCCTGCTTTTCTGATTTTCCTTCTAATTTAGTCACTCCTACAGATGCATTGTTAAATGTCTCCTGTGTACCAGGCCCTGGTACCTTTTTAGTTTTAAACCTGGGGTTTAAAAACAAGACAAGTTGGCTGAAGAGGTGGCTCAGTGGTTAAAGGCAGTGACTGTCCTTCCAGAGGACCTAAGCTTGGTTCCCTGCACCCACATGACAGCTCAACCATCTGTAGCTCCAGCTACAGAAGAGCCAATGCCTTTTTGTGTCCACTAGGCACTTATATGGTGCAATGACATTCATGCAGGCAAAAAACTCATATGTGCTGTATTAAAAGCCAAGCAAAACAAAAACCCTCTCTTACCACAGAGCATCATTGTTCAGTAATACTTCTGATCCTGAAGATTTCTTCAGAGCTGTGGGGAAGCATTTTGTGAATATGGACCCTGTTGTCAATGGAACTATGTCTCTCCAGGGCACGGAATACAACTTGATCCTGTTGTACTGAGCAGTAATTTTAACATCCACTAAATACCTAGTGCATTCTTCAGGGGAGATGGCATTGTCCAGTGCTGCTGATGCTCTAAGCAGAGTTGTTTCATGTCTGTCTTAGTCTCTTAGGATAGCCCATCCTTCTTCAAGAAGTATAATTGATTGGTTTTTTTCCTGTCCTTTCCTTTGTTTGTTTGTTTGTTTGTTTGTTTGTTTTGAGGCAGGAGTCTCACTCAGTAACCCAGGCTTTCCCAGAACTCACTCTGTAACCCAGGCTGACCTCCAATTCATGGAAATCTTCCTGCCTCAGCCTCACAGCCGTTGTGGTTATAGGGATGGAGTATAATTTTCAGTAATGCAAACCAAACACTTATCTTTCACCTTGAGAGCAAACAATCAACTGGAGAGATTCGTCACTAATGTCTCAAAACAATAGAAAAGTAAGCACTTTACAATCTGCCCTTTTCCCCTTCGCTGGGAGAGCTGTGGACCTGTTCCCAGCCAGGGGTGTGTAGTCTCCTTGGGTGCTCTGTTTTGCCCTCTTCTCATTAAAAAAGCTGTCTTCCCCGGGCACTTTAAACAACCGAATTGTAGGGGCTGATTTTTGCTTTGCGCTCAAACAGCTTCTAATACGAACCAAATCTCAGGTTAATCTTTGCATTGTTGTTCTACTCCAAACTGCAGTAATCCTCCATGATTGACAGACTCCTCAGTCACCGCGTTCTCCAAGCTCCAGTGCACAGGGACTGACCCAGACCCCCTCCTAGCCAGACTGCTAGCAGCTGTCCTGGTGCTGCCCTGGGGGATGGGGGCTGGAAACGTGAGCCCTTGATCTGCAGGCGTCAAACCCCACACTCAGTGTGTTTCTGAACATTAAATGAAAATGAAACATGGAAGTTGGAGATTTGCACTCAAATCCTTGTAGTCATAGAGATTTTCATGCAAAGCCCTTGGGCCTGGTTGTAGTAGCCATGTAAAAGAACATTTAATGTCAGCATGCCCTGATTTAGAACTTCTAGGAAAAAGAGGGAAAGTTGCAGGTCCCCCTGGGATAATAGATCTCCTGCCAAGGTATCAGGACACTCCCCCTGGTCTCAATTCTGCTCTCTGCCACGTGGGAAAGATGGCATCCTAGTCAAAGGGGATGAGGATCACAGATCTGATAATGCTAAGGTCTGGCTTCTGAGAGGAGCCTGTGTGTCATCATTTGCATAGGAAATTGACATACAGGTTACAGAATCTTGAGTTTCATCTTCTAAGGAGATCACAGAACGGAGTGCAAGGTCAGACTGGCATGAAATCAATTGTAATCTGCCAGCAAGCCATTCAGACCTCTTTAAGAGTTTCCTTTTATATTTCCCCCTTTATAGACAGAGGAAAAGTACATTTAAGGAATGTCTCATCAAATCAGAATGTCTTCCTAAAATTATTTTTTTAATTGGTTGCTACTATAGTGTGCCCTATGGCCTCCTGGTATTTAACCCTCTGTGCACCTTTGACTAATGAACAAATTTTGTCGGCTGTAGCGGTCTTGCTAAGTGTATTATGGAGGGTTTAAAAGAAATTACAGTGTATTATGAAAACCTCAGATCTTTCCACCTAATTGATTGGCTGTTGCTGATGCCAGCACGACCAGTGTAATGTTCCTTAAGTGCACAGGCCTAACTATTTTTCTTATTTTTATATAGCAGTTCCATTTTATAATGACATTAAGCCATTCTGAGAAATATATGTCACTGGACAGTTTTCACACTGGGTAGAAAGTGTCATCCGGCTTTTAGCCCTGTGCCCAACTACACCAACTGAGGCGTAAAATGATCCCCCAGAAAATGTACGAGGCTTTACCTCATTACTTAAAGATAAATCTTGGAGTCTGGTTCTGTTTCAGATTAGATTTGGTAAGTTATAACATTTGATTTATGAACATAATTAAAATATAAATGATGAGCTCTGGCTCTTCAGTCACTTCAGTCAACCATCTGGATGGTTTGACATTTGGACATTCTCCTGTTGTAGCCAGGGTCTTCTCTGGGAGTACTTAATGCCCCTGAGGCATCACTAGAAGCCCCAAGTCTCTGTCCCACCTGTTGAAGATCTCAGTTAGGGCATAGAAAGGGAAAGAAATTTACCTTTAAGTTTCCTATCTCCTGATCTTAGGAGATCTTAGTACTCAGGCCTCTGCTTGTTATATAGAGGATGAAGATAGCTCAGCTGCCCACGGCCAGATAATATGCCCATAAATACTATGTATGTCAATGGAAAATAATCTTTTCTATATAATACAAGCAAAATTGATGTGCACTTTTTCTGCCAGCCATTAACTGTGGCAGCTGTGTCCACACATAACATGGTAGAAGCTTCCCCAGGGCCCTAGACCATAATTAGAGAAAAAAAATCAGTTATCAAAACTGAAGGTGTAGCTTTTGTGGCTTAAAATACAGATTTTCGGTGTGGCAAGCCCTTCACATGTTCTTCCTGATAGGTGTGTAATTGATAACTGGTACAGATGTTTTTTTAAAAAAAATATTTAGTGAAAACAAACTCACTGGTGCCAATGAGGCAGAGTGGATTAGAACTTTCATGCCCTCTTATTACTGATGGAAGTTGAGCATGGGAAGACCTGAGTGCATTCTCTGAAAATTCACTCTTCCAGTTTGCTTGTAAATTACAAGGAGGAAAGAAACAATAGAAATTTTGCATGCAGACCACTAAGCACAGACCAGCAACTACAGACCAGAAAGAAAGAACAGCAAGCACACTTCAGTAGGCACAAACCAGCCAGCGCAGATCGAGAGGGCAAGAAGCATGCTTTGTCAAGCACAGGTACCAAGGGCAGATCAGCTGCCATTCTTCTTAATGACCAGGCTGAAGTCGGCAGTGCATGAAAATTAACCTATAAACAGATAGTCAGTTGTTGCCTAGATTTGGGGTTCTGCCTTAATGTCAGAAGTCCCCTAAGCAAGAGTTCTTGGAGGCTATTTGGTTTCTGAGTGTGAATTAGTAGACAGGTCTTTCATTATCTGTATGTCATAACCTTACATTCATTTCTCTTTCTCCTTTTAAAACACAGATTTCATCACATAGCTATGTGCCAGGCAGAAGAACTTGTATCACTAAAAATAACAGTCACGCTGTACACTTCAGGGTTCTGTTTAGTCTGAGATATGATCTAAACGTGGGTGTCCAGGAACCCTTGCTTCAGGCCCAGAGCCAGTGCTAGCTCAAGGTCACCTGTTTATTCTATGCAAATATTTCCTTCTTTCTCTGATAACAGTTATCAGGGTCTCAACATTGTGCTTTACCAGTAAGTCCAAGAAAGGGACTGTGTCACTTGCAGTGGCCATCTGGGGCTTCTGTCATCTTTATGTCCTCTGACAAGTGCTATTGTTCCTCAGCAGTACCGGTCCCAGTCAGTGGGCAGTGCACACTGTTGGGTGTTCAGGGGGCCTCTCTTAAAAGGATCATAATATCTTGGGTTCTTAGTGACATAGCAGACGGCATGTGGTAGGATCAAGACTCAAATTCATCTGGCAACAGCTGTCCTAGGCAAGCTGTCCCCCACGTGATGACTTCCCTGTGCAGCGGCCATAGCTGCATGGGAGGTGAGGTTGGCAGAGCCTGGCCATGCTTCTGTCTTCTCTCATATTCCATAGGAGGAATACTGATGAGCTCACCACTACTTGTGAAAGGCCAAGGGGCTGTTGTTTAGGTGGTACGATTGTATGAGAAAGTAAAACTATGGTAATTGTTTTAACCTCTGAGCCAACTGATGTCTACCCTCTCACACTTGGTACTCTTGGGTCTGTTTCCAAAAACACACATTTACAGAGCCACAGAATTAAATGAGAAGCATAGGAAAATACCCGTTCCCACTCAGGTTCTGTTTATAAATGCCTTTGTGTATCCACCCATGTTGATTCTAAGTACTTCTGCTTCCCTCCCTATTCCCTGAGCCCCTCCATCATTCGTCTCTGATACCCACACATGCCCTTACCAGCAATCACAGCTTTAAGCCACTGAGGGAAATAAAAATAACTCGTGTCGCTTTCTTGAATGCACAATTGTATTAGAAAGAGAAACTCAGTTTTAATTGTGGACCGCCATTGAGAACTGCACTTCAGAATCAGAACTCTCCCCCACTCTATTCCACGGGCTGTCTGGTATTGTGTTATCGCTGAGACCTTCAACTAGCTACATCCCTCTATGGGTACCAAAGTTGTCATTAAAACTCTTGCTTACTCTGTGGTTGTGAGAATGGTCTCAGGATGAATGTCAGTTCCCTTTTCTCTATGTTTATGCCAGGATGGTTTTATTTGGGACCACCCATCTCTCCTGGATCTTTTCTTCATGAAGCTGTTTGAGTGGAATTCGGGAAACAGTTTGATAGAAAGAACATAGAAGAGACAACTTATTAATATGCAGTGTCAAAACACATTGTCACATGGTAATATGTGATATATGATAAAATGTATCAATTTTGAGCACCACAAAAATCTTCAGCTTCACCTCAGCATGAAGGCAAATGAGTTTCCCTTAGCTTGACTGAATTTAGAGATAAACTTCAATGTAACAAAATGTATTTCACAGGAATTGTTTGATGTGCCACAGTTGGCTTATGAATCTCTTATCTATTCAAGGTTCACTCCTTAGAGTTATTAGTCAATTTAATGTGAACAAATGCCAGGATTACTAACTAATTAGAAGGATGTTGCTGAAGGCACGTGGATGGGGACAGAGTAAGAGCTGGTGGTGTGGGGTTTGTGACAGGATGTGGGTCTGACCTGCCTGATGCTATCGTTTGTGAAACATTATGCTTTGTGTTGTCACACAGATAAACCGCAAGTGCACATCCAGATGACTTACCCTCTACAAGGCCTAACCCGGGAAGGGGATGCGCTTGAGTTAACGTGTGAAGCCATCGGGAAGCCCCAGTAAGTTCCGAAGGCCAAGGTTGGCAGAGAGTCATGAGCAGTAAATGTCACAACATGAAGATGTGCACTCACAACTCATTGGCCTGTCTCCTGTCTCCTGCCTTTAAAAGGATGGGTGATTTTTTCAGAAAATGAAGAGTATTCAATGACAGGGGAATAAATATCTGTGATTCTTAATGATTAGGATTAGGAGGGAATGCCTTCCTAATCTAAAATTCTAGTGAATTCTGTCTGTTTTATTGTCATTAACAGGCTGGTCGGGGCTGTTTCCTCTTACATAAAATGTCAACATCCTGGGCCTGGAAAGATGGCTCAGCAATTAAGAGCCCTTACTGCTTGTGTAGAAGATCTAAGTTTGTTCCCCAGCACCCAAGTCAGGTGGCTCACCACAGTCATATCCCTCCATCTCCAGGGGCCCAACGTCCTCTTCTGGTCCCCACAGATACCCACATATACATGCACACACACAAATAAAAATTGTCTAAAATGTCAGTATATCTTCAGTGCAATAGAATGTCTACTAACAGCGATGGATGTGCTTGCTACAGCTGGAAGGTAAGGTTTTCTAGACTCCAAACTGCAGAGTTTAGAGCCAGATGGTAGACAAAGGAATTTGCTTCCACAAAAAGCATGGTACTCAGCTGAGAGGTGTCGGGCTGTTCCTCAGGTGGCGTGTGACTGTTCTGCCTAGAAGGAAAGGAGGCTGACAGTCTTGTGTTGCTGAGGTCATGGTGGAGATAGATGCTCTGCTTACCCCACACAGTAATCCAATGTGAGTCAGAAGAGCAGTGTGGACCACCACTAACACGGCCAACAAGCCTTGAGGCAGTGCTACTGCAAGTACCTCACAGTCTACTTAGACAAGAAGAGGGCCTTTCATCTTTCTAGTAAAACAAATGGTCTTTAACTGTATTTAAGGGAGGAAAAATCCCAATTCACAGACTCATGAAGTGGAGGACAGGTCAAGTTGGGATTAAGGTCACCCGAACTTTTAGTGGTAACTAACTGGAAAAACAGCAGTGAGCTCCCTCTGCTGTCCCTGTAGCATGATTTCTTTTACTTTTTTTTTCCTCCCAGTTGAGGTAAGCAGCATCTTCATGATTGTTATATAAAGACCTGGGAGCATCTTAACACAGCTTCCCTCTCAATCCTCAGAAACATCCAAAAATGCACTGTGTTAGAGGAGAGCTTGGCTCTGACCAGGCCCTATGCCTGCTTTTACTCTCCTTTATCCCTGGGCTGGAGCCTTCCCTCTGCCGGAGGAGGGCGAGCTATAAAGTTAACCTTTGGAGGGGGTGGATCTGCTTGTGTTTTGCTTCTTCTCTGGTGCTGGTGGCTTATTTGATCCCAGCTTTGACAGAGCAGTCTTTTTCTTTTTAATCCTTCAAAAAGATTCAGATCATTCTTTTTATAAACCGATTTTTGCCCTAATTAGAAGCTTTCCTTGTCTTCCAAACAATCCCATGGATGGAAGGGAACCCTTCTCAGGGCCTCTGACTGTTTACAGCAACTGTATTCACCCACATAAGTCACATTTATGCTGTTTGGCTTGCTAACCTATATTTTGTGTCTGTAATTTTTTTTTTTCTCCTGAAGAAGGTACTATGTTCGTTTGCTTGTGCCACAGGGACAGTAAATTACATGTTTCCTTCAGGACATTTTTGCCAGAGAGGGTATTTGTTCGTTCCTCTCAAATTGGAAAGGGCATGTGGCTGGGTGAGCAAGCAGGAATTACTCCGCAACTATCCCCCCCTCGCGTATTACCTATTTATTTTCTCAAGAAATTGTATACAATAAAAATGGTAATTTAACTTGCCATTAAATGTTGTGAATATCTCAGTGCTTACCCCCACTGATTGTTTCAGCTGTCAAGCAGCAGAACTCCAAGTCTGATTGCCAGGCAGCCCCATTTCCACTGCCTACAAGGAGGACATGTGCACTACTAACTTCAATAATTCACCGCATTCTGATGACAAACCCATATGCAATTAAAGAGAATTGTAAATTCACATCTCATTTGAACAGCGGAAGGCTACTCACCAGGCCTCACTTGAGTATCCGTTTGTCATTTCTGCCTGGGTCTTTGCCCACGTCACTGCTCCTAGAGCTAGAAGTAGGGACCAAGAAGAGAATGCTTATATGTTCAGGCCAATAGCATCCTTCCTGTCAAATAAAAATCAGGACTGATGATACAACTTAGGGGTAAGTGCTTGCTAGCATCCACCAGGCCCTGGGTTCTGTCTCTAGAATCATACACACCACACAAAAGTGATTTTCAGATGCTCGAGGTATACCCTTGGTTTTGTAGGAGGATAAAAAAGGCACCTTGAAGAACACAGGTTGCAAGTTCAGTGAGTGAAAGATGTTTGGTGTGTGTGCACTCTTCTCTCTAGGGCGTCTTGTCAAATTTGCTTTTCCCTAATGGCTATTGTAAGATACGTGTGGTATTTTAAGTCACTAAAACTTGTTTTTGATAAGCAAGTTCCCTTGTTGGGCCTAAAGAGTCTATTTTAAATGTATTCATTTGTCATTAATCCAAAAGCCAAATGTACTCACAGGGAAAGCCCAGCTGTATCTGGGCCTAGAGGAGCTGATAGAGAGGCCAGTTACTGGCCAGGGGCAGGTAGAGAAGGTAGACAGAGCCATTCAAGTGCCATCTCAGGTGGGAAGAGTCAGGCTAAGGGGACAGGAAATGATTGGATCTTTCCAGAATCAAAGGTAATTTTTCCAAACACAGATGAAAACAAAGCTCTTTTCAAGCCAGGACTGTAATCCCAGCTGCCCTGGAAGCAGTCAGGAGACTCAGTGTGGCACAGACCTGTAATCCTAACTCTTCTGGAAGCAGTCAGAAGACTCACTGCAGTTTCAAGGTCAGCTTGGTCTCCATACCAAGTTTCAGACCAGCAGAGCAACCTTGAGAGCAAATAGTAATAAAAGAAGGTCGAGGATGTAACCCAGTGGTAGAGCTAGCATGTGCCAATACCCCTAGAGAAAGGGAGGGACACAAGGAGGGCTGTTCGGGTGTCAAAGTCCATTTAAAACTCAAATGCGCCTTCTGAGCAAGCAAACATTTGGGGTATTAGTAACCACTGGGTTGATGCATGCATCACTAGCAAAGACCTTGCTTTTTTCCTCCTCTCTAATTATTGAGATGATTAGCAGTGGGTGAGCTCTGTCTTGCCTGAATTGGTGTGAAACTGCACAGCTGGGCATGTGACTTGGACACAGTGGCTTATTTGCTGACTTACTGAAGATGACTTAGAAATCATAAGACTCCTGCTTATATCAAGTCTGGAAAGTTTATCAATGCCTGGTTTTGTTTTTTAAGAATTATATTGTAAACATGTTTGGCTGTTGCATAGTTTTAGTTTTACGAATTTAACGTCTCTCGCGTGAGTCCAGTTACTTGCATCACCCTGCATGGGATTTGTTTGCTGTGCGTGTAAGAAACTGGATACAGATACCTTAGCGGGAAGTGACCCTCTGACCTGTCTTTCTTGCCTTCCCACAGGCCTGTGATGGTAACTTGGGTGAGAGTCGATGATGAAATGCCTCAACATGCAGTACTGTCTGGGCCAAACCTGTTCATCAATAACCTAAACAAAACAGATAACGGTACTTACCGCTGTGAGGCATCCAACATAGTGGGGAAAGCTCACTCGGACTATATGCTCTACGTCTACGGTACGTGAGAAGATAAAGCAAGCGCTCGCCCGCTAACTCCTGCATGTAACTGCTGCCTGGGCTTCACCCCAAAGCCTTTGGTCAAATTGAAAACCAAAAAAAAAAAAAAAAAAATCAGTTGGTATCCTTTAGGAACTTAAAGAAGCCTGGCCTGAGGTGGACCCTAGTAGTCCCCACCTGGGTCGACAGTGACTGTTCTTCTCTCCCTCTGATCGTGGGGGTTTCCCACAAGATCATAGTCTCTGGTTGTGCTGAGTAGGAAGGCTGTCCTCAGGCACAGGCCATGGAGATTATGTTAGAAGTAGTGTCTGAAAAATTCAACCTTACCAATTAGTGCCATTCAGCTGAAAAGTTTATTCCCAGTGGTTTTTTCCTATAGGGCCTGGCTAGCCTTTCTCCTGCTTTGATGAGCTGAGCTATCTTCTTTTCAACATGGAACCATTAAATACTCTGCAAGCCAGTAAACAACCCTCAAATAAATATAGTTCTTGGTAGTTGCTAAGACTACCTACACCTTCTGTTTTTGACACAAATGCCAACTTTTTAAAATATGTCATGTTTTCTTAACATCTTTCTACAGGGTTATTAAAGCATAGTATTGTTAATTTCATTTTGGAATCAACAGATATGTATAGAACACCTATGGTGCTAGGCATTTCCCATTTATATCTTGTAGCTGGTTTTATATACTGTGAATATGTTCTATTTAGTTGAGAAGTACACTCTCTTTATAGTCTGCTATCAAATTGAGTCTCTTCTGTCCAATTGAACTCATTTCATTCTATACCAAGAAAAAGTCATGCACTGGCCCAACACAAAATGAGTACCCAGAAGCAAAAGCAAAATCCTAATGTCATAAATATTTGAATATGGAGACCACATGTCTGCCTTCATATTAGCTTTGTAAATAATCCAAGTTAAGTTACATGTATATGAATATATGCATAGACACATACATTATACATATGGAATAATATTTACACTGTACTGTCTCAGAACCTGGGGACCCTCCTTATGAAGAAGAAAAGGGAGAGATATGTCTGAACAGAGAAGCATTCTTTATACCATACCTACATGAATGTGAAATTATAATCCTTAGCCTATACTTGAGGATTTTTTCTCTTAGCACAGTGATTCTCAACCTTCCAATGCTGCGACCCTATACTATAGTTTCTCATGTTGTGGTGACCCCCAACCATAAAGTTATTTTGTTGCTACTTCATATTATAAATTGTAATGTTATACAGGATATCTGATATGCAACCCCAAAGAAGTTGTGACCCACAGGTTGAGAACCACTGCCTTAACATAATGCAAAATTAAAGGATCCTACCAAATTCCCGTATTAGCAAACGTCTAGTCTTTGTCCAGTCTCATTAGTGATCCATACACAGCTATGTTCTCCTGGGTAGTTAAGGAAATGAACAAATCTGCTTCTCTGCTGTATAGATGAAAAGGGGCACAAGGTACCCAGTTTCAGCTGGGTTGCACTATCTGGCCAGGATGGAAGATACATTCCTTTCTGTGCTTTGCATATACTCCTTTCACTCTGAGGTTTAAGCCCCATGGGAGCACCTCTGACATTAGTGCCCAAGTTTATAGACATCAGTATAGCTCTTTTTACAGGCACTATCCAAGTTCTCTCAGTCTTTGATGCACTCTGGAGACTAGATTATCTGGAAAAACAGTTCGGCTTGCAGTACCTACTATTCCTACAGCTCAAGAGGAGAAGCATTTTCAAGGCCTTGTTGGGCAAACATATTTGCATAATTTGGAAAATTAGCTTATAACCAGCATGTGTTGAGCGTTCCCTTCATGCTGTTTCTGTCACTGACAGTTTTACACGATCTCATCTGATGTCCACAACAACACCGTGAGATGTGCCTGTTCTCTGTCCCATTTGACATACGGCACAATGACGCTTCAAAAGATCATACAGTGTGGTCTACTTCACAATGTCCCCAGACTGCTCAAGGCCACCATACTGTGAACCCAAAGCCCACTGCAAAGCTGGTCTTTGCAGTGCCACTTATTCTCACAGCTTTTCAAGAAACCAAGTCTCAATCTTTAAAACCAGATCAGTCTTTTTCGATTAGCCCCCAGATATCATTACATTATTTAGAAACCAAGTGTTGTAGGAGCTCACCTACTTAGACAAACACATTTGTATACAAGTATATCCCTGATCCAGGATGATCCATCCAGCCTCCTAGGGATTCTCTTATCTCTTGGTCCCTGCTCAGAGCACCATTGGAGTGGCACGCTAACATACTAAACCGAAGTATTGCTAGTAACAAAACAGTCTAACAATTAGGGCAAGGATGGGCAGATATTTCAAAGTGATATACTGTAATGTTATAGCATTTTTGAAGTTCTCTGTGAACTAAAAGTTGACACACTTCTAAAACATTTAATTCTCTGGAAGTGATTTCTCTACCTGAAGCTTCTGACTAGCTCCAGCCGGAGTCCCAGTTGGGTTTGTTCTTCTAGCATCCGTATTTCAAGAACGGCGAATTTTTCTTCATCTCTTTGTATTTCTTCCTATGTGTTGTAATGCTGCATGTTGATTTCGGGGCCTCTGCATACTGGGTAAGCACTCTGATGAGCTACAGCCCAGCCCCTCTGGCTTATTACATAGTGGCCTTGTGCTGCCCTTCTTACTGAAAAGGACCTCAGCAAGGATGTTACACCCAATAATGGAATCTGACTAATTTCAGATTTCCTGAACCAGGTGTGAAGGACAAGAATTGCCTAGTAGCAATGGAGATCACTGAGCATGTGCCATTTTTACATAAGGAGAGAGACTGTGCTCTCTCCCTGACGTCTATCCCCTCATTCATCTCGTCTGCCTTTTGGTTCATAATCATGTCTTCTGATCACATTCACACTCATTCTTACTGTGTTGCACCGTCCTGAGCTTGGTGCCATTGCGTTGGGAAATAGTATTACAGTGTAGCAGGCCCAGGCTGCCGAGTGGCAGTATTGCCTTTCAGTGGCAACACTATAACTGAAAACCACATTATCTGCCCCCTGGAAGGGCAGAAGGCACTCTCTGGACAGTTTTAACTGTTGAGGAAGGAGTCAGTATCTCAGTGCCAGCTAGGGTCTCAGGGCACTAGGCTCATCTGTCTCTGAGTTGGCACCTGTCATTGGTGTAACTGTGTTTAAATCAGTTGCCCAGTCACAAAAAATAAAAATAGAAAAATCCACTTCCTTACCTGTGGCTTTCAAAAACCACAGACCAAAGGGCAAGACTGCAACAACACTCACACATTTCTCATCCTGTTCTTTTAAGAAGGTGATTTAAAATTTAAATTTCATCATTTCAACTTCCTAGCATGAAATTTTACATGGAGTCCTTTTTTTCTTTTTTTGAGGCTGCAATTAAACAACAGTTTAATTTGCTTGTTTCCACATCTTCAAGGAGAAATCTGTCATAAAGCAGAACCATTTGCTGTTGGTTCTTTCTTACCCAGTTCATACAAGTATGATTGTGTGCAAGAAGCAGTTTGTGAAGAAAATTGAAAACCTTTGATTATTGATCAATGATAGTCATCATTTTATGCAGACTTTGCAGCCAAGCACCAAAAGAATCATCCATCAACTTCCAGGAAGTTGTCCCAAACCCAGTAAAGGTGCAATATATAATTAAAGTTTTGATGTATTAATTAGACAATCCGAGAGCTCACTTGAAGATAAAAGGACACCAGATGTGTCAGGGAGAAAAAGTTGACGTGCTTTAGATAAAATTTAAAATCAAAAGCCTTCAAATCGTCTTATGCTCTATTATAGCAGAATGATTGCTTAGTTCAAAGTCTCGCTGACAATTTAACATATTCAGTTTGATCATCTGGGCTTGGATTTTTTTTTTTCTTTTTTTGCCCTTTCCTTATCCCCAAATAATTTTTTGAGACGATAGAAGATTCAGTGCATCAAGTACCAGACAGCGGCTTCCTGTCAGGCTCTTGGTTTTGAGGGTCAGACCTTATTTATATTTAGCTCTCTTGTTTACAAAATGGAAAATGTCCTTTCATTTTTATCACTGTGGTCCACTTAGGTCAAGCTTTTAACACAAGCAAAGGCAACTTATTAATATTTATAAGGTGTAAAAATTTATTGGCTTTTTTTAAAAAAAAAAAAATAACATCTCAGTAAAATCTCACTTGTCTGGAACCTGGTACTCAGTCTGTGGTGACATTCTCTCTTCTTTGTACTTACTATGGATACAGAAGTGGTTTTCCTTCCTGCTGGGATGTATTGATGGGGAATAATGAACTTAGTATTTGCAGGGAGCCTGTGTGCAGTGCCCCGTTCATCCTTGGCTGATACAAGCCCTTTAAATGCAACAGCTCCTTCTCCTTCCTCCCATCTGTGACGTGCAAAGGAAGGGACAGCCATTGTGCTTTCTTAGCACCGAGGTGGCTTAGCTTTGCCTGCAAGGTCTGATGGGGCTGGGGTTATCCAGTGTTTTAGATTTTTTTTTCTCACCTTTCTATTTCTCGTTTCATTTCTAATTCACTTCGTAAATAGGAAAGCTGTTCTTCTTTTCTTAGCTCTTCCAACTAAGGTTTTAGGTCTAGTTTTTCAGACCTACATCTTCCAAGGGGAAGGAACTTGGTGGTGAAAGAGGGAAGCCATCCAACAAACATCTCAATGTCTCCATGCCTTTGTTTGTCATTACTGGTCATTGTTGTGTTCAGCATTGTGGGTTTGATTTTCCTTTTTTTTTTTATCCAGATCCCCCCACAACTATCCCTCCTCCCACAACAACCACCACCACCACTACCACCACCACCACCACCACCATCCTTACCATCATCACAGGTATGGTACCTTCATTGCCATTGGAAATGTCCTGAATGTATATTGTCTTTTTGGTATAATCAAAAGGAAGACTAGCTGTTCCCTGGAAGGCCTCTGAGCTTATCTGTTCCTCTACTTTGGAACTCCAGAGACACCCAATACTATGTTCTTGAGTCTTAAGGACCCAGGAAGAACCTTAACATCTGAGCTGTTAGCAGATCAGATGCTGCGCACCTTAGAGTGAGGGAATTCTTTACGAAGCCATCACTACGCAAAGCAAAATCACTAGGAAAATGGCAGCCTGGCTACTAGAGAACCTACCAGTAGCTTCTGCTTGGCCACAGCTGGTGAGATGGTAAGTACCATGGCCTGGATCACATAATGCCCTGGTCTAAATTTCATCTTAATCCACACAAAGGAAATATGTGCGCTGAATTTCAGAATGCCTTCATGGGCCACACTTGGGAATGTCCATCATCCTCCCTCTTCTGACAGGTGCCTGCGGGCATGGTGGCTGCACAGGCCTCTTGTTGCCTGAGAGATTGCAGGAATCATATGGAGTCATTGTCTTTTCTAAGCTGAGCACTTGTATGCACCACCTCTTTTATATGTATATCCTCCCTCCTCATCCTGGTGTCCAGTGGATCTCAGTTTGAGGTTTCATGACTGGAAGCCTTGGAGTTTCTTCGGGTCTAGCAAGATAGGACAGTGCATACCTGTACCATACTAACTCAGTGTGCAGGGCTTCCTTAGACCAAGCCTTCCCTGACCACCATTTCTAGGTAGCCACTCTAAGGGAAGAAAGAATCTCTTACAAAAGCGACTTTGCCCCTTAGGAATGTTGCCTGGCAAGTGTCTGAGGTTCCTTTGAACCATGAGTGCTGTCATTGCACCCCTGGACCCTGATACGCACTGCGCATCTCACATGGTACTCTTCCACATTTACATCTTCAGCACCCAAGAGCTAGCAGCCACCTCACAGATCGTGTTGATTTTCTGGAGACATTTTGTTTTCTATTTGCTCAAGAGTTGATGAGATGACAAAAAGCAAAGTGCTCCTCCGTGAGAGAGGGAGGCCTCACCAAGATACTGGAATGGGTTGTCTAATCCAGGTTTTCTTCATCTTTCAGCTATTACAGTGGGACAAAGAACTCTACCATAAGCCACCATTGAGGGGCTTCCTAAACACTGGTTACAAACACATGTGTGCCTATACTGAATATTAATCCTTCTGAAAATCCATCAATTGGTGTGCTGTCTGGCTCCAAACCTGGCTCCCTCTAGAGAAGCTGCTTCCTAATTCTTGTCTGTGTCTCTTCTTGACCTCTCTGTCAGTTCCCTTTGCTTCTTAGTGAATAGTTTGGAGCATAGTGGGCCAGTGCCTGGCATCTTCTGTATCACTCATTAGCATATGGAAGATGTTCCTCCTCTGCTTCATCCTAAGAATTCAGTTCCTCGCCTGTTTTCTTGTTAGTAAAACTGGACTAGGTGTGTACTTCTTTATTCTGTTTTCTTTGCCTGGTATTGCTGATGTGCAACCCAGGGCCTCTAGGATGCTATGCCAGGCAAGCACTGTATAGCTGAGCTGTATCCCCCATCCTTTAGGCATGTGCCTTTCTTACCAGGTTTCATAGTTTCCTGTGAAAGACCCTTTGGATGTCAGAATAAATAACCAAACTGTGCAGATATCATTAGCAGTGTGTTCATCTTTGGAGAAGTATGTCACAGCCTGTATACCTCCTGTGGGAAAAGAGTCCATTTAGGTATCTATAAGGGTTTATACCTGAAAGCAATAAAGCCTTCTCTCATTCTGTGAATGAACTTCCCATTTCTCGTGGATGTGGAGTAACATTTTCCTGTGTGACTGGCTTCATCACTTCAGCATTCCCTGACTCTTCCCCATCACCACAATCCATCCCACAAGTCACCTGAGTTGCTCTAAGTTGCAGCTCTTAATCCTTTGCTCCCAAGGACCTCCTTCTCCTGTGAGCTCCTCAGACACACAACACTCACTGTGATCACAGTTCTGACTGCAGAGGCACTGTCTGGAAAGAAATTCTTAGAATAAATGACACCATATTTCTGGCCACATCTGAGAAGACTTTAATTGGAACATGTCTACTTCTGGCTCTACCACTGGCCTTTCAGTTCAAAATAACTTAGGATGATCTCACAGGTGCACTTTGGTCTGTGGGTGTTAGCGCTCGACTGCTTTCTACAACACCAAATGCATCTGTGGTAACAAATGCCCAGATCTTCACTAGCACACCCAAGAGTCATTAAACTAAAATTGCTACTAAAACAACATTGTGGAATCCATCCCCTTAATGGATGTGATCTTTCAGGCTTACTGGGTCTTAACAAGCCGCCTTCTATATATTTATCTTGCCCAGAAAGCAACTTGTAGAATTTAACATTTGCTCCTTTCTCCTAACAGATTAGAGGTTATGGACTTGAATGGTTCTCTGTCCCACTTTAAAGGTCCAGACTGTTCTCTAGATTGAGATTGGTTCCTAAAGGATCTTCCAGACAGAATCCTGACAAATGGATAGCTAAATTAATTTCCACTCCTCCCCTCCTGCACTGTTGGGTCCGGTTACAGCCAGCATTAGCCTTAAAAGCTTCAATAGCGACAAGAACATAAAGCTGGGGCTCTGAAAAGAAAAAGTAGCGCTGGAGTCGGCTATTTCTTTCCTCCTAGTCAAATGCAATAACTGAAAGCCATTCCCCAGGTCAGAGTTTCATTACTAGAAAAATGTACAAATGCAATAGAAAAATATTTTTTAAGCTCAAAAGGTCCTGGTTGATTTCTGATTTCTCCTAAAGAAGCACTGCAGAGCTATCTTTTATCTTCCCTACCCAGGGTAATGGAATTGTTCCCTTTGTTAGGAAGGCATTCTGTCCCTGGTCATCTGGCTCTCAAAACATACTGCAGCTCCATCCTGGAGGCACTTGAAGGAATCTGATACCCCTCCAACTCTTCTTTGTCCCCTCTCCTCCACCTTCCCCCCCCCCCCCCGCTCCAAATATTAGATTTTCTACTCTGCTAGGAGAGCAGTAGCCTCTGCCTGCTGCTCTCTCCATTTGAAGCAGATCTAGTGACACGTCAGACACACCAGAATGGTAGCCCTATCTAGGGAAGTTTTCCTGCAGTGTGAAAAGAGTATTGAGCATGGTATTCACACCGTTAATCCCAGTGCCTGGGAGGCAGAGGCAGGTGGAGTTCTGTTAGTTGGAGGCCATCCAGGTCTACATATGGAAGGTTTATCTCAAAGGCAAGGCGGGGGTGGGGGGGTGGGAGAGAGAGAGAGAGAGAGAGAGAGAGAGAGAGAGAGAGAGAGAGAATATGAAAGAATATTCAGTATCTGTCTGCTATATCAGCAGAGATGTAGCTTTACAGTCGTTGACATTATTCTAAGGCCTCTCTACATAAAAAAAAACAATTTGAGGATGGAATTGGATGAGAAGCCATTCAGAGCCTCATTGGCATTTGCCCTAAGGTTCAAAGGTATCTCTCTCATCTTTCCTGCTAGTTGATGTTATGATTGGTTCTGTTTAGCTCTTGGCTTTGGGAGGCCCCCTCACCCCCACCCCTTAGTGTTTTTTTTTTTTTTTTTTCTTTTTTGTCATGTCAGGTTTTCCATGGGGTTTCTTCATTTGTGAGAGTGTGTGTGCCAGGGCATAGGAGAGCAAACCAGATAAATCGCTTGAACTTTCTTCCTCGTCAACCTCATGTTTCAGGGATAGTAGTAGCTTCTGTCTCTGTGCCTCTGTGCCTGAAGATAGCTTTAGCCTCTTCCTCTTAATTGGGTCAGGCTTCCTTCCTGATGTTTTCTTGGGAAAGCATTCTGTGTTTCTCCCTTTAATTAACCTGGATATTGTATTTTTCCTGCCTGGAGTCCTGACTTAGGTGCTTGATAGAGAACACCCATGAAAAGTTCTCAGCATTCAGCTTCTGTCATCCGCACCTCTAACAGTTTAGATACAAAATGCAGGCCAGGAGATAGATGCTAGACCTGGGGGTCACACTATACACACAACTGCCATAAATTTTAAAAATTAAAAAAAAAAAAAAGCTTTAGAATAAGAATGAATAGCTATAGGGCCAGATTGTGAGACACATTTAAAAATCCTTTCATAAGAATGAAGTAGGTCATTTCTAAATGAGTTTTTCTCTCTCTTTTTAAAAGCATGTATTCAATTAAGTATTTTGTATTTCTTAGAAAAGAAAATAGCAAGGTTTCTCTTATGGGTGTCAAAGCACTCAAAAGCCACAAAACTTGGGAGGAAGTGACTCCTAGCCTCAAGCCCTTGTATTATTTGGGCTTTCACTGCTTGGTGCTATAGGCTCTTGTCCATGCTAATGTGAATTAGATCCTGTACAGAAGGCATACACAGCCTTTTTCTTCAGTGGTGTTTGGAGAGCATTCGAGCAGGGGAACCTGCACCAAGCATACCTTGTGTCTTAGGTGTAAAGGGGGGACACATGTGCTTGACACCAAGTCAGTGGAGTGGCCATCTAAACAGTATCAGCTTTGCTCCACATGAAGCTCTCAGTTCCCAGATGATTCCAACCCTGAGCTTCTGGTATTGGCAGGGCGCAAAGGCCATAAGCCGATGTCCCATTTAGGTATGCATTCAGCAAAGATTGAGCACCCATAGTGTGTGTAGAAAGGACTTTTTAAACCCCATCCTGTGTGGTTGCGTGCTGTCATGCAACTGGAGTGATCATGTCCAGGGTAACAGGTGCTGCAGGGCAGCCTCACCAAAGTGGCCTTTGCTCAATGCCATCAAAGAATGGGTGGAGTGTAGATACAAAAACAGACGTGAAGGACCAATAGTGCGTCTTGCATCTCTCTTCAAGGCATGTGTATTTATGCCACCTAGAGTGAGCCCCCCTCTTCCCTAGGAAGCATACATCCTTCATCCTAGAATGTTTCCTGAGTTGCCTTCTTCCTAGGATTGCCATCTACTCCATTAAGACTGTCTTCCCTCTTACACTGATCACTGACAGAGCATACCTGAGATCCCAGGATGCCCCAGGACAGACATGTTATTAGGGCACCAGTTAGTGTTAATGAGCCTCTTTTTACCTAGGATACCACCTTTGCATATCCATCTCTTTTCATTCTGCCCTGTCTACATTTTCATTTTGCCAGTAATTGTTGCCTTATAGCCAACCATTCTTGACCCATGCTGATTTAGGAAGGAACAGAAGAAAGTAAGAATACCACAAATATTTAATAAAAGTCGTCAGATTCCACCTTTTTTGTAAACAGTGAGAGGTGGGAGTGAGGTGAGATATCTATATTCTCCTACTATGTCTATCATAATTTCCCAAAGTGTGTGTTCCTTTATTTAAAAATTAATCCCGGAGATAGTGTCCATACGCAACATCTGTCAGCAGAGCATATAAATGAGAGAGCAGGAATTCAGATTTCTTGGGATTTCTGAAGTGATTCCTGGAGTTCTCCCAGAGGTAGGAATATGGGAATGCAGAGACCGGTCTTCAGGATCTCCTGGGAGATGAGGAGAGCCCTCCTTCCTCTTCTGCCCTAGCTCCCACCCTCTCTGCATCACCCCTACTCCAGTCCCCAGTCTGCTCTTCCCCTGGCTTGTGTCCTGACCCCTGGTCTCATTCCCAACAGCATTCAGAGACAATGCCATAGGGATTGGTTTCCTTGTAAAGGAAACCACTCTATAGATTCCAGTTATTTTACAGAACATCTGGTTTGCAAATGAGAAGATCTCTGGGGCTGGGGCTGCACAGAGTGAACAATTTCGAAGAAGCTTTCAACGAAACTTGAAATGGCTTAACAACAGCCATGAAACCAGCTCCCCTTCCTGCTGTTCTGGGACTCACAATCTCGTCACTGTAAGGGGAAGGTGACATTTAAAAGATGATCGAGGGCTGGTGAGGTGGCTCCAAGAGAGCTTGCTCCTCAAGCATGAGAGCCGCAGTTAGGATTCTCAACACTCACATAAGAGCTGGGTGTGGCGGGTGTGCTCATAGGCCCTGCACTTGGGAGCAGAGACCCAGGGCCCTGGGATCTAACAGCCATCCAGTGTGGATAAAATGTGAGCTCCAGGTCAAGTGAGAGACTCTGTCTCAAAAATAAATAAACAAACAAATAAATAATAAGGTGGAGAAACAGTTGAGGGCATCCTAATGTTAACCCCTTGTCTTCACATGCACCCGTGCAGGGGAGTACACGTATACACACACACACACACACACACACACACACACACACACACAATGGCTTTCTTAGGGCCTTTTCGAGTTTAGGCCTTTTAGCTTAGCTCTTCTTGGCCACTTTCTCCATCATTAAGGAATGATTGGTTAATTAGGCGGAACATAGGTGGCGAGGAAATTAATTGGAAAACCAGTAGAAAATACATTTCAAACTTGAATTTTCCAGCGCTTATTTTTTCTCTTTCAACAGATTTCAAATAAATTGAAATAGGGGAGTGGGAGAAGAAAACACCCATATTTAATATATACTGGCAAGCACAGCTATGAAGTAAAATTGTCAGGGGACTTCTTCGCCTGCCCTGGTGCTGAGATTTAAAGCCTCTCCATTGCAGAGACTGAAGAGGAATTCAATTAAGAAAGCCCGTTGGTTCTGTATTGACTTTAGTTAAGAAAATAAAGTAGGGAAAGTATATTAAAATGTTGCCGGGCTGCTTGTCCCACTTCCAGCTAAGCTTATGGCTGGCAAGACAGGGGTGTTTAAATTCCCCACAGCTAAGCCCAGCTCTAGGGCAGGTTGTTTTCTCCAGGTTGTACCCACAGAATGTTCCAGTGTCCACCCTGGTCTCACATAACCACACCACACCACACGCTGCCCTAAAGGGACTCACTCTGTATCATAACACAAGAACAGCACAGGTCGATTGGTAAGAAAGGTATTTAAGGTTGGGAATTTAATTTTTGTTCTTGGATTTTCATTTATGGCACCCGTTGTGTTTGAGACCACGGACTAATTTATGGATTAGTTTTAAGCCCCCAGTCTGTCACACTCAATGAACAATTCTAAGTTGGAGAGAATCCATCTGAAAGGATTAGAATGAGCCACAGTGGGGCTTACACATGACTGTTTCAACTAAATATTGCCCAGCTGCCGCTCAGGCAGGCTGAGGTGTTTTTCCCCCTCTACTTGGCTACTTGGTTAAATGGCTACTGTCTCTAATCTCACACATTGTCAAAGGCTTCTCATTCCATAAATATCTTATACCTCAGCATGAACTATCTGCGGTTGTCTCACTTGTTTGAGGCAGGGCCACATTAAGCCCTGCTTGCAGGGCTCTGAGCCTAAGAAGTGAAGTCAGTGTTGAGTGAAAGACTGTCTTTCAAGTCAGTACAAGGCCTATCTCAGACACCTTCTTTTGATTGCAACCTCATAAAACGGCTAAGAAATGCCTAGTAAGACTATGTTCACTCAGCATTTGTGAGAAAAGGGGGTTGGCTTGTTTTTGTTTGTTTCATTATTTTTAAAAATGGTATTGTATATTATTGTACAGTAATATACAATACATTTGCCCGCACCATAATTAAAACTAGAGAGAATGGCTTAACTTAGCCATTTTGTGTATTATAACCCAGTGCTTCCCAATCAGCTTTTGTGACCTATTTTTCCCATAGGCCTAGCTCTAAGATTTTTTTTTAAGACAACAAAATTAGCTTTAAATGCCTTTCTGAGGGCAACCAGACACTATTTTTCAAGCCAGTTATTGCATTTATAACGTTGTTTGGAAATGTTTGCATTTGCCCACACAATTAAAATGTTATGAAATACTCCATTGGGCACCCCAGAAGCTGATTCTTGAGGGGTTTGTTTTTCTCTACTTCCTGATGAAGACACCCTAATAAATTGTGCGTCACAGATTTGGACTCACCCCAGAGCCAAGTTGTCTGTGGTGTCTGCATGGTGTCATAATGCAATTACAAAGGAGAAGTAGATCCTGTCCTAGTGTCCCTGTGGGGAGCACACAGTCACTTGAAATAGCCTCTGCTCAGGTCGCATACCAGATGCTCTCTGAGAAACAGAGTCAATAGCTCCCCAGACACACTCCTCCTAATCCTGATTTAAACCCCATAGCCAACCTGTGTTTCCGCTGCAGCGTCTCTCCGGGTGCTGCTCATGGGTTTGCCATTCCAGCTGCAATAATCATGTTGTTTGACTTGAGTATGTGTTTGCTTAACTGTTTTAGAGTGTTTTCCTGCAGTGTTCCTTTTTCTCTTCTGTTGGGTGCAATTGATGGATTTCGCATCCCTGGAGTTGGGGTGCAAAATGCACTATGGCCGTGGCTGCATTGATTGTCTGGTGCCCATGTAAGAGCTGACGCCTGGCTTCACCTGGTTTACTTTTGTCATGAGGCTGCCATAGTGCCCTAATGCAGGAAGACAGTAAATTGGAATCATTGGTCTATGCTCAGATCTGACTTTTGAAACTTTTAACCCCTTTCTTTCATTTTACACTAATGATTTACCTGGTTCAAAATAAATAAAAAATAATACTAATAAAACAAAACAAGCCCCAAATGTGTATTAGAAATGCTATCATGGAAACAATGAACCAAAGCATTCATTGCTTTTCCTTTTCTGTTTTGGAAAGGAGCCAGTGCCTGCCCATAAAATGTATTACATGCCTATAAGTGTCTATACAAATGGGCCTTTGATCCTGCCCCTCAAATTTAAAGTGCCTCAAACCAGTGTTGGACTCAGATGTCTCAACTATGGCGATATGTCTGTCCTCCCTAAGGATCTAGTGTAGGGTTTATTTCAACTGTCCAGTTTTCTGTGTTGTTTTCGCTGCTATTTTAGGCACACAGACTTGACTCATAAGTAAGTATTGTGCTCTTCTGCAGTGTACTTGATGATTTCTCCTCCTTCCTCCACTCTAGAGACGCTTAGTGCTTGGTTACACCAGGCCGCATTGGCTTCTCAGATCTCTGGTTAATCTGGCTCCTTAAAAGGGCTCGGAGTTCTTTATGGTAACCGGGTCCCTGTGACCCAGAAAGTATGCCAACTGAAGGGGAACACCAGTGTGAATTCATGTGTCTTATTTATACATCAGAAGCTCTGGGCTCAGTGGACCCCCCTCCTAAAACAATTTTGTTTGGTGTTCCAGTGCATTTAAACATTGCCTGTGTCAAGCTCCAGAGAGTCAGTGAAAACGATTGCCAGCCAAAGAACTGCATCATAAAAATGGCAGGGATTCCTTGAGATTGTTAACCCTCACTATTCCACCTCACCACTAGCAGCTTCTGACTAGAGAGGGCCTTGTAGGAGAAACACACTTCAAAACTACAGAACTGAAGAAGAAAGTAGGTCCTGGTGCGATGACATTAGAATGAAGTTGGTCAAAGCACTGAGTCTGAAACGAACGTCACCATGTATATTGTTATTTATCCAGCCCACTTCTGTAGCCAAAAGTAAAGGGGAAACCCATGCCTCAAGTGCCTTGTGGGGATTTTCCTGTGAGGGAGAGCCATTGCCATAGCCTGATAGGAACAAACTTGAACAACATCAAAAATGAAGAAAAAAAGAGACCACAGTGGAAGAGCAGCAATAAAGATGCTGATGGCTGTGTCTGACCCAGCCATGACAGGAGAATCCTGACAGCCAAACCTGGCTGTGCTGCTGAACACTGGGATGACTGAGTACTCGAGACTTTGAAATTCACAGGTAGTGGTTGGCAGTTGTGTGAACATGTGTGTTATTGTGACAGACCTTATAGATTATAACATCTGAGAAAATGGAAGAATCAGAGTGTGAGTGTGTGTGTGTGTGTGTATGTGTATAGATAGAGGTGTATGTATATATGTATGTATCTTGAACATGTTCACTCCCTCTCCATGAACTGAACTCACCAGCTATCTTCTGATGAGATAACACAGTGGATGCAGAACCCGAATCTGGGTATTGCACATTCACCTGCAAGCATCTGAGCTTCAGCTGCAAAAATATCCTAAGTGTGGGGTTGATCCCTGTGATGCTCACTTGCCAATCAGAAAGCCCCAGTGCCCCGGGTGGGTTGGGTTAACACAAAGGCAATGTTTGAATGTCTGGACCCATTGTTTAACTAGTCTTCCGACTGAGCTTTTCTGTTGCAGTCCTGAGCTTTGGTGCCTTAAGAACCACCTAGCAGTCACTGAGTTTGCACTGGTGTTTCTCATCACTTTGCATGTGCCCCTGACTATTGACTCGCAAACACGTGTGTCCTGGCAAGACCCCCAGAACCAAAGAATTTACTGTTTTCCTCCCTGGCTCACAGCTTTGAGCTCAAGGCATGTCTTAAAACAGTGCAACTCACTTCAAATGCTTTTTGCTTTTCATTTATTATTGCTTGTCACGCGGTGTTCTTTGAAAGCTTGCTCATATATTATCTGTTCCATTTTTTCCATTCTCCCTTTTTTTGCATGCCGTTCCTCCTGTTTCTTCCCTTCCTCCAATCCTCTGTTCCTGTCTGTAGACACCACGGCGACGACAGAACCAGCAGTTCACGGTTGGTACCACATTACTGTTTATCTACTTTCTCAGCGCTGCTGAGAGGCAAGGCAAGCCTGGGAAAAAGAAATGCAGTCTTCAAGGGAACTCATGCTCCAAATAGACTGATCTCATAAATGCACTGTAATTTTTTAATGCTTGACATTACGCTGAGTCTTGTCATTTCTGTTGTGAGTTCAGTGGCCAATGGTTGCAGTCTGAGATGAGGCTTCCCCTCTGGCGGCAGGCGGGGCAAGGTATCCATCATACGTTCCTCCTTATGTATAGAACTCCACCACACCTTGGAATAACTGAGCCTTTGGCAAGTTTTTAATTAAAATTTTAAAAAGAGTATTTGTCTACAGAGCTAGGATCTGCAGGCCAGAGTACTTCACTTACCTGTTACCTTAGGGAACTTTTAAAGGGAATTCTTTGTCCCTTGATGTTTGAGACAGAGAGTCCAGGAGGAAGATCTCTATTTTGACCCCTGACATGAACTGAGGAAGCCTGCTAGTCTTCTCTACAGAAATCATGACTTCCCTTATATCCCGCTGGGAACTTATCCACCCCACCTCCCCAGCCCTCTGTTCATTGAAGCCTAGGCTTCTATTAGGTGGGAAACAACTCCCCAACAATGTCCATTTGAACAGCATCAAGTATAGTTTTAAGGTAGTCTTTGGTGGTACTTTGCAAGCCAAATAATACAAAGTATAGTAAGTTTTGTTGGTTTTGGTTTTTTTGTTTTGTTTTTACCAAAAGGTGATTAAAACCCAAGTGCATAAACTTGAGACAGGGACATCAAGACACTGCCTCCTTTCCCCCTGTCACCAGTGGACTACAAAATAGGGACAGGTCTTTTAACTTTTGTGGGGTTTTTTGTTTTGTTTTGTTTTTTTATTCAATCATAAAATAGAATCCCGTTTCAGCTGTATACTGTTTTATTACTCAGCTAACATCTAACTTTGACAAGACAATACTTGGAGCAGATATCTTAGTTTAAAGGGGGACTGAATTATAATAACTGAATCCAAGGGAATCTTTGGTAAAGGGTCTGCTTCAATTGCTTTATATACTGTGCAGCGTGAAAAGTTTACCACTTTAATGACAAGAGGTGATCAGCCAGCCCTGTAGTGTCAATTCGATTGCTAGAATAACATCTAGCCCACACTGACTTCCTTAGACAACTTTGTCTGAGAACTTAGAGGTTGGAAATCTGAGTAAAACCTGTTGGGCTGTGCTTGGTCAAGATCAGCAGGGAGCCCTTCTCTCTCTCTGCTCCCTCCCCACCACCACTTGCAAAATAACACAAGCTTAAGTAGGAAACCTAGCTTACTATTACTTCACTGTCCTTTCCTGCCATTGGAACAAAGGGAAATGCCCATGCAGTAAGCTAGAGGGGCCAGGTACACTAGACAGCCATAAGAAATCAATTAGATAGAAAATGTGCCTTTCTAAGGTAGTGTCCATAGAGCTGGCTACATCTCAGGCAGCAACTGCATTAAACTTAGTTGTTGGTGTGGTGGCCCATACTTTTCTCCTAGCACTCAGGAGGCAGAGGCAAGTGGATTTCTGAGTTCAAGGCTAGCATAATCTACAGAGTTGACAGCCAGAGCTATACAGAAGAACCTGGGAGGGGGGGGAAGGGGTACTTTAGTTGTTTGTATATTTTATCTTTAGTTGAGTACCTTATCAATTATCCTCAGAGCTTTTAAGTTGGCTTCAATGTAGCTCAAGAGATTTTGTTTTATTCTTTTTAAAGTATTCTTTAAGTTTTGGTCTTCCTATAATTAACTTCAGGGTCAAGTGCAATCTAAGATTCCCAGATTCTCTGAACTCTTTGAAGAAATAGTGACCATTTATCCCTAAAGCCCCACAGTTCTATGTTTTAGTCCCTCGAGAAAAATCAAGCGCTTGCACTTGTGGGGCTCATCCTTAAGCACCCGGACAGGGTGTGTAAACTAGAGAATTAATCCTCTGCTCTAAAAAACTGAGACATCAACTAAAAGCCGATTCTGAGGCTACTCATTTTAATTACGTCTGTCTCATTAGAAAGAGAGCAAAGGAGAGAGGAGTCTCTGGACACACGGACTGGGATATTCTATAGCAGACTGACGGCAGGACATGGGGTTGACTGTGCCATGAGAAGCAGCCACTGTCTTTCTGTCTGGAAACAACATCAAGCTGGGTATATAGGGTGAGGCCAACCGGTGTGAGATGTTTGTGGGAAAAAGTAGTAAGGCCAGCCTCCTTATGGCATGTATCCCTCATCCCTTCAATGGGACTCCTTAGCAGCAAAGAAGTGGTGGGTAATCCCAGCTGCTTCCTGTATAATGTATTTATAAATGCATTCTTCAGCTTGTCTCTGATCCTCACAGCCTCTTCTCAAAGGGTCACCCACTGTCTGAGCAGCTGACTCTCAAGCCTACAGCCAAAAGCTCTAACGAAAACTAAAATAATGTCTAGAAGTTTACTTGTTGGAAAGGGAAGACATTTCTCGAGTCAGTTGTAAAAGATCACAATGTAGTGGGAGCTACAGAACAAGGGAACAGAGGAACAAGGCCATCATCATACTGTAGCATCGATTTTAGCCTAGGGCTAGAGGCCCAGCTTCTGCAGTACAGCAACCACAGACAGATTCACTTGATGACCTTGAGATGGTCCTTACAGTGACTTGCCGCCCCTCCAAAAAAAAAAAAAAAAAAAAGTTAAGTGGCTTGACAACTCAGCAACTTAAATGACAAGACATCCTAAGTCAGCCAGCTGTGACCATCTTAGTGGTCTCAAAAGTGTTATACTGGATTTTCCAGATGGCTGTATTCTTTGATTTAAAAAAGAAAAAAGAAAAAAGACATTTTCAAGATTTCCCTTTGAAGACTCATTAAAATATTTTATTCAAGCTTGTGTTGCTAGAGTATGTATGAAGTTTATTCTAGTTGTTTATGTATGTTGACTGTTTGTTCTTACCAATAACTGATTGGGATAAGCATGTACCGGAAGGTTGGAAGTGCATGGGCATGATCCAAAACCAAATGGATTTTCTCCAAAAGAAAACCAAGCAACAATTCACCACCATATGTTTTTAAGGAGCTCACTGAGAGTAAAGATAAATGTGAGTGTAAGAAGGAGATGTTTACGCAAGGCTGACACGGGGGTCTCTTTGAATAAGGATCTTGAGCAATGTGGTTTTATGGCTCATCCTTAAGGGCCTGCACAAGGGAAAAAAAAAAAACTGTGCTGTTGTGTGCATGTTGAACAATGCAAAAAAAAAAAAAAAAAAAAAAAAAAAAAAACCACTGCCAAATCCTGATAACTCATGGCCAGAAGCTGCAGGCAGACATGCATGGATGGTTGACGCACGGGTAGTGTCGTCGTCATTATGGTTATTTGGTGTGTGGGTATGTGATGGTTTTTGTCTTTCTGTCTCACTGTGGACGCTTCTCCGTAAATGTCTTGTGCCTTGTTCTTTTCTGTTCTGTGTGTCCCCTCTCCCTTCCCCTCCCCTCCCTCCTACCCCCATGAGGGGTGGGGTGACAGCATGCCCACGGTCTGGAATAGCGCTTGTGCCTCTGTTACACTGCAGACAGCTGGCTTCTGGGTTGGAGGTCTCTCCTCTGTCTGTCTGTCTGTCTATCTATCTATCTATCTATCTACCTACCTACCTACCCACCTCCCTCTTCCCATTCCTCTTCTCCTCACTCTTTTAAATCTGCCTGCCTTTTCTACCTGTTGAGACAGTGGAGGCTGACAATCTCATGGACTTTCTTACCCCAGATGATTTTTTAAAATAGATTTTAGTTCATATCAGAATGGAGAACCCCTCTGAAACATTTTTCATTTTCTGTTTTGGTTTCAAAGTATTTGGCCAGTGCTAGGTAACAAGCCCACACCCGAGACCACTGCCCATCCTTAGGTAACTGTCCCATGAGTCTCCCTTTCCCTGATTTATGACTAGTGTGGACCATGCTAGAAGCACTCTGCCATCTCCTTACCTTACTTGGTATTCAGTTGTGGGGAAGTTCTTAAACCCATTTGAAAGAAGACTAGCCAGCAGTGTACATGGTTACAACCGCTATGTCCACCGTCTGTGTATGTGCCTCTGTGTACATCTCTCTGTATGAGTACGTAACAGTGGCATTCAAAGGCTGTCATTCAGTCAAGGGACTCTGCAGACCTTGTATGCTCTACCCAAGAACAAAGCTAAAGAGGTTTACGAATGGCTGCAGGACCTGAAGATTGCGTTGCAGCCTTGATATGCAGTTTGGAAACTGTTTAACGGCGTGAACCAAATTTCTGCTAATGGGAAGAAGGGAAAAACTCTCCACAAAAGCTGACAAAGCAGGAAGAACAGGATGACTGAGCTTTTAGATTAAAACTACCGGGGGCGTCTGAACTCTTATGGCTGGTGGTGGAAGTATCAGTTTCCACGACATGGCCAAGTGATCAGATGCGTGCTGCGTAGGTAAGAGAGAGACCATCGCCTACTTTGTTTTTCCTAATGGGAATGGTGCTGGGCCACTGTGCCAAGGTTTTGCTTCCTAGGGATTTTATTTCATTGTGATTTTTTGTAATTTTCTGTGAAATACTTACATGATAACCTGATGAATCGAACCCAGGAACCTCCTTAGGTATACCTGATTTTTGCCCTTATCGAAAAAGGCTAGGATTTCTGACTGATTCTGACTCTTGGGGTCTTTTTCTTCTGGTTTAAAATTGCCATGTCAAGAAGAAGAAATTACAGCTCCAGAAGCACACAGTGCTGCACCACACAGCACCTGTAACATCAGAAAAAAACAAACATGAGTCTCTGCAGAAGAGACCGCCATTATGCATAAATTAAATTATCATATCTGCACCTTAGGACTTCCTTAATTGCTCAAAAATGTCCCATATACAACAAAAGTAAACTTTCATTTGTTTAACAGAGTTTAAAGAAATGCATTGCATGCATTTTAATTAGAAGTGACTAGAAAGAGCTTGAATAGATGATAGGAAATTTTGAATAGAAGAACCAAGAAGTAATTTCCCACTTATTATTCAATCACAATGTTTCCTTTTGAGAAATAGTCTCTGCTTCATAAAATGCATCTTTGTCATTTTCTTTGAGAAAATGAGAGGAGTCTAATTTTTAACATGAAAGAAAAATACCTAAGCCAGAGCAATCCTAGGGGTAAATTTTTTTTTCCTCACTGTACCTCAAATGCTATGGCAAGCTCCCCTAATTATATTTATTCAGAAATTATCCAACTATGACAGTGTGCTGTAGATTCATTTAAAAAAAGAAAAAAACAATCGAACTACAAAAACAAATTTAATGCCACTGGCCTAAATGGCTTCTCAGTGTGGAACATAATCTAAGCAGGAGATTCCAGATGATTTGGTATATTTTAAAGTTTATGCCATTAAAAATGACAGTTTCAGCTTTAATGAGGTGTATATCAACTGTCTGTCGCTTCTTAATGGAAAACTTTGCATATCAATGATACTTCATAAACATATTTGTCTTTATTTTTTAAAATTAGCTTTCTAGTGCCCTCCCCAAGGAAACAAGCCTTCAGCAGTAAAGCTGCCTACCTGAAACACCCTTGTTTGATGTGGTTCAGTGGGCACCAGGCACGTATGTAGAACACTCTGATAGTCATCGGGCCACGTAGAAGTGAGGGATTAGCCTTCTGAGAACTGCAAATTTATAATTAACTACAGAGAACTACTTTATGTTACCCATTTATAACAGTTATTCAAATAATTGTATTCATCAGTCTTTATTCCATGGATAAAGCCAATTAGAAATAGAAACACTTTTAGCCAATCAGATTTCAGTACAGAAGGCTAGCATTTCTCCTCAGCTGCCTGTATAATCTACCACATTGCCATGTTCCCTTTGGTTGCCTGGTCCCCTAGCTTGGGAACACCTGTGCACTCTGAAGGCTTTCATTTTGGTTCGGCTTCTGCTCTGGAGCATTTGGTGACCAGGGTTCATGTGGGAACTCTCCTCTCCTAGGAGTGGTGATGGAACAGCCTCCTCACATGCTCAGCCAGCTCTCCATTCCATGTGGCTTCTTTGTCAATCACCTCAGAAGTTTCAAGCTTTAACGACCACTCATACAAACTTGCTTTAGTTCATTTGATATATGTATGTTTATATGGCGACCCATCAGCCATTCCGTATTTCCAGAGCATTTGTTTCGGTTGCCTTAAAGCTCTGGTAAGTAATTCACTAAGGATGACTCTCAAAACATTCATTCAGCAAATATTTACTGAGAATATACTTTGTGCTGAGCTCCAGGGAGGGGAAAGATACAAAAATAAGCAAACTTTGTATCTCTCTTCAAAGACCTTGCAGCTGAATTAGACTCACACCATCTTCAGAATGACAGATAAAGACTATAGGACAGTTACTGTGGAGACTGGAGTTCCCGGGACAATAAGTCAGGAGTGAAGAACAACAGCAAACAAGCAAGGGCCCCGTGACCATCTTAACATTTTGTGTTGTTTAATAACCTTCCTTAAAAGATCAGCTAGGAGGAAGCATGAGGAAGTGTAAGCCATCGCTAGCTGAACCTCCCTCCACTTAGCTTCTCTTCGCCATCAGCGCTGGTGGAGAACCATCCCAGCTGACCAACACTGGGGTTGACTGGAATACAGGCACCTCAAGCCCCACTTGATTTTCTCCTGACCTAACTGCTTTTTCAGCTTTGACGGTTTTTTTTTTTTCCAGAATACCACTGATTTATAAAATTCTTTTTAAAAAAAAAAAAAATGGGTTGTAAATCAGATTTTTCTGATGAAGGCATAACCTTCTATCTGCACTTAGCAGTCGATGGACCATTTTGAAATAATGTGATCCTAAGATTGTGCTAAATTGATAATGAACTGTGTTTGTCAGTATTGGCAAAGGGGCTCAATTTTCAGGGAAATGCAAGATAAAACTTACATACATCAGTATGTAGCATCTAAATACATTCATATGTAAGAGATCTGTATCAGAGTGTCCGCAGCTAACACTGCAGCTTTACTTTTTTCTTTCTGCATGCTGTTTTGAATGAGTGATTCACCCTCATGTTTCATGTGCTTTCAACAGTGGAGGCCGAGGACTCCTTCTGCCTCGATTGTATATCTATAACAAAATTACATAATTAAAGAAATGAACATATGGATTAATATATTCAAGCTCTCCAAAAAAGTGAGAGATAGCAAGAGATTTGGCTCATGTTTTTTTTCTAAAAAAAAACCAACCAAACAAACAAACAAAATCCATCCTCAGTTCTTAAGTGTTTTGTTTATGTCCCTCGAGGAATGAAAAGAAAAACGATTTGTTTTTACTTGTAAGGCCTTACTCAGTTGCCCAATTCCGCAGAAGAACTGGACAGTGAGGATCTCTCAGGTAAGGGCTAGTCACTAGGTAAGGCACTGCAGTGTCCAACCTGCGGGTGATTTGTCCACTGTGACCAAATGACCACTTGGTTTTCTGAGCAAGCAGTGTGGATTCTGAGACTAAGAAAAGAATGAATTTGTGTAGCTAATTCTCCTTCTCCGTCCACTCAACCACCTTTTTTTCCTTTGGTAATAGTGTGTCCTATTTCAGACCAAGGCCTGTGCCATAAGTACAGTAGAGAGCAGGGTGCCAAGGCCACTCTGCTCCATGACTTGAAGTAATGTGTTCCATCCTAGATATCTAATGGCTCAGGACAAATTTGGTTGTATCATAAAGCAGTTGATGTTGGATTATGTGTCACAATCTTAAAGTCATACTGACTGTCTACTTCTGTGGAATAGACTAGAAGGTCATGCTATAGCACTTTGAAGTAGGGGGTGGAGCAGGTTGGGGGTGGGGGTGTTGTCACGCACCCAGATGGAAACTATTTATCCACCTCAGACCTTTTTCACAGTATACTGAGCTCTTGCAAAAGTAGGTTTCATGCTTGATTCCAGGATTTAGGTGTTACTAATAATCCAGAATAAGAAGCATATCCTAAAAAGGCCGGAGGAAAGAGATTTAAAGTGGTCAGGGCTAAACAATAATATGAGCTCCCATGATGTCATGAGACTTCAGTGCCAACTACCTACAGCTTCTGAAGCTCTCTGATTGGTCACTCAGTGAATCAGTGAGCAAGCCCCTTGACATTGCATTGGAGAAACCAAGGCACAGGCATATGGTTGCTTCCTGGAGCCCACAGGAAAGCAGGATTCCATATTAGCTCTTCCCAAAAAGTGTTCACTACAGTTGGTTTGAATGGCTAGTACTTGAGGTGCCATCTTTAACACAGCTAGTACTCCCCCATATCTCAGAACACATGGGATTGATTGCCAGCTGTGTGTCTCTCTCAGACCTCAGGGATGCCCTTCCTTTTCTTCTGTGTCCCATGTGTGAGGGTGGGCTGAGCTGTTGGGATTTCCCAGACTAGAAACTTCCAGGCCGCTACAGGCTGCACTGGTTCCCTGCTGTGCACCTGTCTTACAATAAGCAGCTAGCTAATACTTGCTGAATAAACGGACAAATTCTAAATACTAGTGAATTTCAGTAAATAAATCAATTAGAAAGGAAGGTACCCATTAGCCATGTCATTCACTCGTTTCTTACTTGCAATACATTTAAAGAAGTTGTAAAACTATGCAAAAAAAAAAAAAAAACCATTAACTTTATTTTTATTTTCTTTTAAAACAAGAGTATGTATGTCCTACCTGGCAGTAATACACTGCCAGAAGTAAACAACTGCTTGCCTCCCTGGGTGACAGTAGGCGCTGTGCTGCCACACCCCCTTAAACAGAGCAGCCCTCAGTGACAGTGACCCTGCACAACTGGATCTTCCAAGAATCCTGAGAAAGTTCTCCTGGGTTGACCCTGATCTCTCTTGGCACATTTTCCAGACAAGGATCACTCAGACAGGCAAAAGGAATTTCATCCTCTTTAGGGAGACAGGAATCAGCCAGGTCTCTCTTCTCCAGGCACCATCAGTTAGAAGCCCTGCAGGCCTGGACCCTGCACCGTGTTAGACAGGCCCCCACTGCCATCCTATCAATCACCCGAGTCAGGAGCAATACCAGCAACCATTTGTGTTCATAATAATTTGGTTAAATTAATAATTACACTGCCCCCCATTCCCTTTCGGACCGAGGCAGTCCTGTTGCTGGGGGAGTCATGAGTCATGTAGAACACTGATGAACTGGCAGGCTGGGGCAGGGCTGCCTTTGCATCTGGTTTGATGAACTAATCAAAAACTGATTAGCACCTTTGTTCAAAGGGGATGCTGATTAATCAATTACTATTGATTGTGAGCTTGGCTTCTCTAGGCAGCGAAGAGACATCTAAAGGGAGAAAAAAACAACCAATAAAAATTGAGCAGCTGTCATAGTGTTTAAATTTATTAAAACAAAATACATTATTTTTTATGAAGCTGTCTTGAAATGGGTCACTGAAGGGGAGCATATTGATTGAGAAAGGATGAACTTCTCAAATTTCTGTAGCCTGCAGACTGAATTCAATTATAATACAAGACAAACAGGTTAACACCCGCCTTAAACAGGCCATCGATAAATTAGACTAGGTGTTGCCCATTTAATGCTAAACTGTGATAATGAATAATGTTACCCACTCCCTGCTGTACTGGGTAGAAAGTCCATCCTTTCCACATTAGGGATTAATGTTTCACACTTTCAGATCTTTCCCTGCCCTGCCCCCACCTCCATTCCCCGGTGCCTGCCTCAGTTAATGCCAGTTTCATAGGCAGCATATGGTGTGCCACCCTCAACCAGCAATGCGGGATGCCCGGCTGATCCTCCTTTGTAATCTGCATTTTAAAAAAAGATTCAGTGCCTAGTTCACTGATTTAATTATTGGCCAGCTTGGGGGGGCTTATCTGATTCTTTCTTGAACACTTTTATTTACTTTTTGGGTGTTAATTTTATTGACGGTAGATCCACACTGGTTTTGAATTGTTTTATCAATTACATCTGCTGTTTCTCAGTGACAGCTGGTGGTTATTGCCACCCATGTGGAATAGAATAGCTTTAAGCATATTTATCCTTCTACTTCATTTTAAAACTTTAACAAAAATGTCTCCAACTACCTCCCTCCCTTCGGCAGTGGAGGAGCCTCTGGGAACTGTTCAGTGGAGTGAGGTGTTAAACAGAGTACCAGAGACTAGCCCTCAGCACCGGCAGGACACACCATCCATCTTCAGCTTTGGAAGCAGGGCAACAACAAGGCATTCCAGTGCTGCTTTCTTGTTACCCTCAAAATGAGAAAGCGATCTGGGAAAATCCTCCATGCCCTTGACAAGCCACAGGAACATACTGGGGAGGGGCGGGCTTCTGCCTGACTTCCACAACCCCGACATAGTTGTTGGGAGCAATCCCAGTGATCCAGCTCTTGGTTTCCCAGGTGGATTACAGAGGAAACCTGAGCTTTGCATCCTAGCCCTCATATCCAGGGGTTCTCAGGCAGGGTGCAGTGTATGGACTCCTGCATGCGAGCATCTGCACACAGGTGAGCACATTTGTGCATACATGCACACACACAGACACTCAGTAGCCACTGCATTTGAGATGAACTCTTCAGTTGGTGAGCACCACATGTGTGACTCTGGCTGGAAAACAGGCTGTTTCATTTCCTTGATAGACAGTATGTCGGGAGAAGTAAAGAAAGACTCTACCATTAAGCAGTACCCCTGACCCTCTTTTATATTACCTAATTTTTATTCCACAAAAGCATTTGAGCACCACGTGCTTGGCTCTGGGCTGGCTCCTACTGCACAGTGGTAAATAAGACCCAGTAGGAGTTGGACCAGCCTTGGATCTCACAGGCTTGTCCTACCACCCCATGATAACTTTCCACTGGGGAGCACAGACTGCTTACCCAAGTTGATTGTGACTATGGAAAATAAATACCAAGTAGTTACAGATGAAGAGCTGAGACAGGAGAAGGTGGAGGCCAGTTTAGAAAAGCACCCCAGAGAGCGAGGACAGGAAGGCCTTGATGGATGAGATGAGTTAAGGCAGGGTTGAGCAGGCAGCCGTAGGGCCCCCAGCAATTTACACAGACAGAATTTAAACATGGATCCTCTGGTTCAGGGTTCCCAGCCTCTGAGAGCACCACAGCTTGCTTTACTCTGCAGTCTCTTGAGAATACAATTCCTTCTGGCCCTGTTTCATCCATTTTAGGGAGGGCATCGGGAATGTGCAGGGGAAAGCTGGGCTCTGAGCAGCTTACCAGATACACAGCTATGTGTGCTAACTGACCTGGAAACATTATTTTAATCATAAAATTAGTGCCTTCCCCTTCAGAGACGAGCTATCATGCCCTGCTCTGGTGTTTTCAGTGCAGCTGCCCCATAGACTTCCCCAGATGATGAGATTCCTTTCCCCCTGAGGTGGCCCTAAATGCCATCAGGAACTAATGCTTGAGAAAAGTTAAGACATGGAAGTTTCAGTCTTTAAAATCCAAGTTGCATTCCCTGGTGCATCCATGTGACATCCGTGTTTGAGAGCAGAAACAGAAGGATCTTAAGTTTAGTGAATATCAGATCTCTGAGAGATCTCATGAAGCCTATGGTCAATGACCTTCCCACAACAGAAGTGTGGATTTCCTCCTCGTGCTGTGCTGACTTTTTCCATAATCCAACATGCTACTGTTTTAACCATGGGGAGCAAGGTGGTCATGGCCAAACAGACCAAGCCTTTCCTTTAGACTACAACGTTGCTAGCCACAGTGTGAAGTGTGAGTCCCAGTTCCACAGGTTGGACACTGCTTTGGGGTGATTTCACCACATTCATAATTCCATCCTCCTCACACCCCTAAATGCCGGAGCCCCACCAGAGCATCTACAGAGACAGATTCAAGTGGGAATGCCGGTTACCTCTGTCCTCTTTACCAGGTTCCTATAAGGAAAACCCCAGTGTCGTCCTCGGTGCCTCCCCTTTGCTTAAAACAGAGAAGGCGATCCCACTGTCAGTGTCCTGTTACAAGATGAGTGAGAGGTACAGGGTCCCTCTGAAGATGCTAAACACCTTGGGATTGGCACTGCTTCATGGAGCCATTTCTGCCAATGGTTAAATTAACTAAACCAAGTGGCTGGAGAAGGGAGAGAAATCACCATTTTCAAAGACTGGTCCTGACTTCACTGTGGAGGGTTTAACATTGCAGTCCTCAAATGGTATACCTGAACCATAGAGTGCATCTGATGGCCCGCTGCTTCCCTCATCACCATGGAGACCAGCAAAGCCATCAGCTATAGCACGTGTCAATTCCGTATAAGTGAAATGACAGCTTGGTGACCTTTGTTTCAAAAGAGCCTGGGGTCAGTGATATGAACTGAAAAGGCCCTCCTCGGGACTTCATAGAAGGGAGTGACGCTCAGCAGACACCATGTCCCAACAGCATGCTCTAGCCCCTGACAGCGACCCTGGCAGAATATCACTGGGGTCAGTGTCTTAGAGTAGGCGATTGACCTGCCTGAAGTCACTCAGAATAGGATGAAGTTGAACTTCTGGACCAGATCTGATGGCAAGTGAGCTCCTATCCCGTCCCTTGTGCCTAGGCAATGACAGGCAGGGAGAGCCTGAATCCTGGTCACCAAGACTGCACAGCCACTGTCCATGCACAGTTGTCATTTAAATGAGTATATACTGAGATCCAGGGTACACACTGAGGACGACCTCTCGGGTTTTCTTTGCAATGGCCTCGCACAGCCCCTCTAAGTGTCAGACTAGCCGCATGACATTGCTAGAATCGAATGCCGCTGATGGCTGGTGCTGGCCGCCTGGCATGCTCTATGGGAATCTTCATGATTTTCTTGCCTACGTGGATGCCTTCCCTTCCCTTCTCTGAGAAGATGGAAAGGAAAGGTTATGTTGCATAAAGGCTAGTGTGCTCCAATATATATTAACATCTTAATGGGAACGCTGTGCATGTACTGTATACATTTACTACTCTCTGACAAGAGGGAATTAAATGTCAGAAGGATTTGTAGCATCTATAATTGAATTGGTGCTGAGAAAAGCAAATCTTAAAGAAGAATAACATATTAGGATTAGCAAACAACGTGGCGTTTTGTCAGCGCTTGCCATTCAGTGTGTTCCCCACCAGTAATAAAGCTGTGCTTTTAAAGCTCAGCTTAGCTCGTTAGCCTTAGGTGAGAGCTACCACAGGCGATGAGAACAGGTAGCCTTACCTTTCAGACAGCGCGGGGTGTGTGTGCGTGTGTGCGTGTGCGCGTGTGCGCGTGTGCGCGTGTGCGCGCGTGTGTGTGTGTGTGTGTGTGTGTGTGTGTGTGCGCGCACCCAAGTGGTTCGTTTGAGGTTTGGTTTTGTTTTTCATTTTTGCTTCAGCTTTGGAATATGTACCACCAGCCTCCTCTCCCTCGCCCTCGTCCTTAGCAAGAAGTAGCAAGTGACATCACAGTCACTAAGCCTTTTCTGAGATAGACTAATCCATCCAGCTCTAGGAAGCCAGAGGCAGCATTCCCATCATAAACACCAATTCTAAGAGTTTTTAATTAAACTGACTTGTCCAGAGAGACTTCTGTCCGCTGCACCAAGCGACAAAGCTTTTGCAAAACGTCAGCCTCAGCTCAGGCTCCAGTCATCCCTGGGCAGGAGAGGCCCCTGGGATAGTGGGAGGCCTAGAATTGCCCCACTTTAAATGAGACCCAAGAGAACAGACCAGTGGGTGCTGGAGCAGTATCTAGCCCGCACCAAAGTAGCCCGAGATGTGAAGGTACAGCAGTGTAGTTATGGCCATCATGCCTGACACTGCATAATTACACTCCACCTTCTCCAAAGCAGAGGGCTGGGTATCCTTTAGCTCCTGTACCCTGGGTTTCTGGATGGGTGGCCTGAGGTTGCCATGAGAGCTCTGCTCAGTGAGTCCCTCTGCCAGTCTGTCCTTGCCAGGAGCCTGCCAAGGATATCCTAGCCAATGCCTGGTTACCCACCGATCCCTGATTTGGCAGCACAGCCTGCAAGGCTTACGACAGATCCACGATCGTGGCATTCTCCTGGCAGTTCGTGTGGCACATCTCCTGCCAGGTGGTAAGGTAGCCATAGAAACCTGCCCCTCGCAGATGCCTGATCCACACGGGCAGCAGAGGCTGCGGAGTGCTGTGTGAAGGAAGGGCTCCACTTGAAGTGTTAAAGGAGTGATTGCAAGTAGAGAGAGAGAGATGGAGGGGTGGAGAGGAACTGGAAGTCCAGTCTGGCCTTCAGAGTTAGCTCCATTCGTATTGCCCTTGAGAAGTGGGAGAGATCTGGTTGACAGCGCTGAACTGCTGGAAGCTGAGCAGTTTAGAGCATCCCTGGGATTTCAATGAAAGTATTTTTGTTTGTTTTCATTCTTTTATTGTTATTCTGGGATTTCTAAGCTACTAAAATCAGGGCCACGGTGTTTGAAGCTTTGGCAGAGCATTTCGTTTTGTTTTTGTTTGTTTGTTTTGTTTCATCTTGTTGCCAACTTAACATTCTGCAAGCAACTTAGAAACCTCACCTGGAACCAAGGTGTTTCAGCTTTTTTGCCAGAAGAAAAGCTAACCCACCGTTGTGACCAGCTCATGATGTGTCTGTCACCCTTAGAACTACAGACATAGTGCAGGATGGAACAGGACAGAACAGGCAAACCAGAAGTTGTACCACAACAAGGTGTTGTCTCGCCCAGCATTCAACATCGTCTAGTTTAGACTTATATCCAGCTCACTCATTTATCTGAATTGGTATGTGGAGGTTAACTACACGCAGACCATGGTTACCTGAAACTAGAATGACTGTTTTTGTATATGCATGTACCAAGCATGTATTTGGCATTCCTCCCCAGTACAACAAGGGCACACCTTTATCCCAAAATAGAAACCCGCTAACACTGGTGACTATACACGAGGAAGAATTGTAGCCTCTTAAGAAGCAAGAAAGCAAGACTGTGCAAGCCCAAGAGGCTTCCCTTTGCCTGAAATTAGGCTTTACACTCCCACATTCACTTTTCATCTGAGAAGCTGCAGCAAAGCCAACAGCAAAGGGGACAGGACCCACATGGATGCATGTACTCCCTCGGAGGAGCAAGACCTTCCCCTGATGAGGATCAACTCCCATGGCGTTTCCATCTAGCAATTTCTCAAGACACACCTTGTGTAGTAGTGTCTTAATTCTCACCTCGTGAGCAGGGCAGGAGAGATGGAAGCTGGCAGACTTTACCAGGGAGCCTCCCACAGTCTCCTGTTTTAATCCAACGCCTGTCGGCCAAGTACATCCCTGTGGTATCACATGCCGCTGCTCTCTGTGACCAGCAAGGTGCCGGCTGCAGGTGTGGGTGATGCCCGCCCTGTAGCAGGTGATCAGCGTCACCCCACCACTCTGAGCCGATCCACAGCACCGTCGGAGTCACCTCCCATCCCACAAGAGGAAACAGAAGAGACAATGAGAAACAACTGCTCTCCACAGGGGAAGCCAGACCATGACAGGCACTTAGGAACAGTCACGGCTCTATTACTACCTCCCGTGGCCAGCCAGGGGTGGGAGTGGGGTGGAGGAGAGGTGGGAAGAGGCGGCGAGGAGCTCATAACCAGCAGTGTTCCCTGTAAATTAAACATCAGTTACCCTCTGTGTCCATCTGCTGTAATTGAAGGTAGGAAAAGTGTCTTGATGATTAACTAGCGGTAGTAAACTTTCTGATCAAAGTGAATATAGAGAGATTACACTTATAAATAAGTATCTGAAACGTGTTTGTGTGTCCTTGAGGGTGGGGGAGATAACTCAAACAGGTATTTAGTGTGGACTACGTACAGGGGGACATAGCTAGACTGAGCACATTTGGAGAGCAAAGGTCAAATGGGTAGTTGGGCTCAGGTAAGGAATCCCACAGATGACGGTTTTTACCCTTGTTTTGAGAAGGTTTACAGCCCTTCAGTATTCCTCCCCTTCCCTCACCCCTCCCTAAGGCTCAAACATACCACCACATCTCTCTGGAGATGGAAAAATTGGTCTTTTAATAGTAGACAGGAATTGCCTGCCTCCAGTGCCTGGGGACTGCCTTAAACAGCTTCTAGAAATGTCCATGTACTCTCAGTCCTCTTACGGTGACTCCTCCCCTTGTCCTTGCCTTGTGTCACTGTTTTCCTTCTTCTCCATCACTTTGTCCCAAGTCTAAAACACACAGAGCTTGCTGAAATAAAGTCAAACTTCAATTGGTTTGAAGCAACTGGAGATCACTTGATTTCATTCCCACAAGGGAAACACAGCTGGCAAGGTTGGCTATTACTTGGTCCCCATGAGAACATTTAAGTGTTTGCAGTGGGCGGTGTCTCCACAATGAGGAGAGTGATCTTCCAGCAGGCACCAGGATCCAGTACCACCCTGTGTTGCCTCTCTTAATCACTTGACTGGCTTTAGGGTCACCATGGAAACACTCATGGATGTGTCTGTGATGATGTCTTCAGAAAGGTTTCACTGAAGGGAGAGGCCCAATCCTAAATGTGGGTGGCACCGTTCCAAGACTCCAAACCAATAGAAAGAAAACAGCAAGCCAACTACCAGTGTCGGCCTCTTCCTGCTTCCTGACTGGGGATGCCGTGTGACCAGCCATCCAACTCAGTCCTACCACCTTCCTTCCATGCCATGATGTCTTCAAAATGAGAATCAAAGGAAGCCCTCCCTTATGTTATTTGGGGCCGGTTTTTCGTCCCTGAACAAGGACAGGAATTAATGCACACCCAACACAGTACTGCAATCAACAGGCTGTTTCTTAAAAGTAAAAAACGTTTCCAAGATGACCTTCTGCTCCATGGAAAGGACTTTGAGGACAGTAGAGGCTGTGCTGTCTGCAGTCAGCAGCACTTGGGCTGAGGCAGGACGGAGATTTCCTCGCCACCACATCTCAGGCAGGGCTTATTAGACACGTTGCTGAAGAGGCTTGCACATCACGGAGTAGACTAATTGGCTGCAGCGCTCTGCCTCCAACCCATCTCCATCCTCCAATTAAACTCCCATCATCCTGTTGTCCAGGCGACCTGCTGCTGCCTCTGACTTGGCATTTCTGTTGGGGTTTGAGGTTTGAGTTATTCTGTAATCCTTCCGAAGCTAACTCCATGGAACACTTTAAATACTCCACGTTTTAATTGAAGCTCTTTTAATTAAAGCACTTTCCACGGAAGCCACAGTCACAAGTTATTTCCCCACATCCTTCCGTGTTTAGTCTCCAAGCAGAATTGGAAATATTGATAGAAAGCGTAAGCCCTGCCCTCCCGCTGAAAGCGTTGTATCAGGTTTCGGCTCAGAAGAGTACCATTACCTTTAGCTGTCACGGATCTGTACACTTGATCGATAAACTTCAAATATTATTAGAGGTGGAGGCTTCAGAGATTTGCTCTGTTCTTTGGAGAGAGACAGAGATAAATCTTTCTTAGAAATTGACTTGAATTTGCACTCTCGGTCTTCCTGGTGAAACACATTTCTCTTAGGCATCCAGCAACTACAAGGGGGGCAGATTTATAGGCCATGTGCTTCATGTACTGAAAGATTTAAATGGTAAATCCTTCACATATGACTTCACAAATCATGTAAAGTTAAAAGATTTTTACCGTTTCTGTAGCTGCTGTGCTTAAATTGTAAGGTACAGCCAGTAAATCATTTTAATGGAGGTGTCGTACTTGACTCAATAAAAAAAAAAAAAAAAAAAAAAGACAATGGTTTAGCTTCCACTCCAAAATGTTAATGTATTAATCAACGGGAGAATAATTGTTTTTTACTATGTTATAGATCTCAGGTGCCATTAGGATTTCAGCAAAGGGTGATGTAGCCACATTCCTAAATTAAAATTGTTTACCCTGCCATGCGTCCATTCTGTGCTACCATAGCTCATTCTGGGTTCATTCTGAAGTTGTTCCCCAGCCAAAATGTCAAAGGGAGTGGGGCTTATAAGAGTAAACTAATTACAGTTTCAGGGGTTAAATAACATCAGAACCAACCGTCTGTGGTGAGGGACAAGTATTCCTTTCCACCATATCTTTTTCTTTCTTTTTGTTTGTTTTCTTTTTTTCCTTTCTTTCTTTCTGTTTTTTTTCTTTTCTTTCTTTCTTTCTTTTTTTTTTTTTTTTTTTTTTTGATTTAGGTTTTTAAGATCTTAAATCGAGGCTTTCTCCTTCCTCACACCTTATAAATGTGGTATTGTATGCCTTTAGTCGTCACAAGCCTACCCGTTATATCTGCACAGCCTTGCTTTCCTATGCTTGTTCTTGTAAGGAAGTGAGCTGTGGGGCCTCTGTCTTCCCCCCTGCCCCCAGTTCCTGTGGTAGCCTGAAGGTACCCTCTGTGGTGTCCATTAATAGTTAGGTCACTCTCCTCAATTATTAGGAGCCATAAGCGCCAAGACACGTACACTAAGAATAGGTGCAAACAGCCAGAATCACCCCCCCACCCCCCCACCCCCACAGCCCCCTAGGTTTCCTTCCCATGCAGTAGCACTCCTGTGCTGCCTCTAATGAAATTGCCTTGTGGGGAGAACAGATCAATTCAGTACTGGACAGGTCAGTCTGTTCCCTCTGTACAACTTGATCCATCTGGTTTGTTCTCTCTGACTCCTCCATTAAAAAAAAAAAAGGTGACCTCCTGACCCTGGAGGCAGTGTCCCTGGGGCTCTTGGTGTCTTGTTGTCTGTTCTACATCCCTGTTCCTCTTCTGATTTCAACAGATTCTCGAGCAGGTGAAGAGGGGACCATTGGGGCAGTGGACCACGCAGTGATTGGTGGCGTCGTAGCCGTGGTGGTGTTTGCCATGCTATGCTTGCTCATCATTCTGGGCCGCTATTTTGCCAGACATAAAGGTAAGCAAGGTGCTCTGGCAAGCTGAAGCAACATGTCACCACAGCCCTGGCACTGGGGGGGCTTCACTGTTGTCACTAGTAGGCAGCTTGGTGTAAAGGATGGCGCAGCCTATGTGGTTCCTAGAACAGGAAGAAGGGGGCTTGGGCGGGTGGAGAGACCTTAGCAACTGCTGCTGAGGACTCTGTGGGTGGATTTGGATTTCCTATAAATACAAAGCTGTCTAAGTCTGTGGCTCTCCAGTCTACATTTGGGGATAGAGCTAACCTGGTAGGATAGGGGCTGTTGTGACAAGCAAGGGGCCTGAGCCCTAGAAGACTGTATGCATGGCAGACATAGCCACAGCCTGCTCGCTTCCCAGGAGACAGGAGGACCGGTTTGCTGCCCCTGAAGTCTGAGTAAGCTGGTCCCCAGAGCCAGAATATTTCCTTCTTGATGTGATATGCCCGGGTTTTGTTGGTTTTTTTTTTTTTTTTTTTAATCCTTTGCCTTAAAAGCCACATAAATATGTATTTTTTAAATTATCAGGGCAATTGATTTAAATTGCCATTAATCATCACACTTACCAACTGTGCAGACTGGATGGGCAATCATCTTTGCCAATGCTCTTCCTCTCTGCCTCATGCTGCTCTGGGCCTCTTCTCCCCTCCCGGTAATTTAGTCTTCCTTTTCTTTGTGGGCCCTTGTCTTTCTCAGTTGTTTTTCTCAAGTACTGTGCACTGAGCTTTGGGGCGAAGGGGGAGGGGGGGTGTAGACGCTTGCTTACTGCTTGATTGTTACTTGGGTTTGGGGAAGGTCCCTGGAGCCCAGCACTGGAGGTCCAGAGTGCTTAACAAAAGCCTTTAGGATCCAGAAGTGTCTGTCTGGAGCACAGAACAGTTGGGGAGCCCTGGAGCTGTGTGGCCCAGAACCTCTGCCTTTCAATGCTTAGCTTAGTAAGGCCAGAGAGTGGAGCAGAGTGTACACAGCATCTATGGAGGATCACGGGAAGGGGATACACGTGCAAGCTCTCTCTGCAAGAGAGAACACAGGAGGGAAGCACTTGGCCACCTGCTTATTGTTCAGTTTATCTCTTTAAGAGCTGAGAATTCGGCAAAGTGTCTCAGGCTTTTTTTAAGTATAAGAATCTTTAGAGTCAGAACATAATGGTAAAAGGACTATCAGATTACACCAGGCAATTTGAGTTGTACCTGCCTGCTACTCCAAGGTGAAGTCGTGTCTCTCTCCATGTAAACGCCTGGGATTTGGTGATAGAAATGTCATCAACTTGGTTAATCTTCTGTCTATTGTTATTATAAAGTGGCTGTGACAATTAGCAAATCCATGAATCTGGGTCCAGGCTCCAGTCACATGGTGAGAAAGAATCCCTTGTTCATGAAGACATACCCCGAGCCTCCACTGCAGCCATTAAAATGTCAAATTATGCCCTCCATCTGGTGCCCCTCTCTGAAGTGGTAGGCACAGGGAAAACAACCCTTACACAGGTTCAAGCACAGTCTCCCCTGTGGGTAGCCAGTAGCGATTCATGAAGCCAGGAGACTATGTTTGGAGTAACTGGTTCAAGATGGCAATAGAAGCATCTTCGGGGCCCTAATTCATTCATTGGCTAATTGCTCTTCCTTGCTTCGGTCTTTAACCATGTGCGAACATCTCTTGTCATCGGCCTTTGGTGTTCACTGTTAACGCGGTAGGCAGCAGCTCTCCAGCTTCCTGCGTTTTAGCCCCACTCACGTCTTCTTCTCTGGTCATAATCACTGCTCTAATGTCTCGTTTGCTGAATTACATCGCAGCGGCTCAGCTGGAGTGGTTACCTTTGGAGCCCGGGATTCCCATCTGTCTCACCCACCCTGCTCTCTTCTTCCTATTGTTTTTTCCCCCCTCTGCTGCCTGCACACCACTTCGGCTGATGACGGCCATAAAGCAACTTGCCATGTCTGTACCGCTTCACCCAGAGGCCACCAGAGAGTCACCGTGCTTTACCCCTTCATCTTTCAGGTACTTACTTCACTCATGAAGCCAAAGGAGCCGACGACGCAGCAGACGCAGACACAGCTATAATCAATGCAGAAGGAGGACAGAACAACTCGGAAGAAAAGAAAGAGTACTTCATCTAGAGCACCCTTTTGTCCCAATGAGGTGTCCAACGGGCCTGTTAGATGATAAAGAGACAGTGGTACTGGAACGTGCAAGAGGCTCGTGTGGTCTTTTATAAGTGGGTGGAGAGACGCGAGACGGGGAAGGCTTGGGATTGCAATGTACAAACAAAAACAAAGGATGTTCTTTGAAAGGAAGCTCTGCTGTTTGACACCTCTTTTTAATCTGGTTTTAATTTGGTTTGGGTTTTGGGTTTTTTGTTTTGTTTTGTTTTGTTTTGTTTTGTTTTTCATTTCTGTTTCTTCCTACCAAGTCAGACTTGGGTACTTGGATTTGGTTTCGGTAGATTGCAGAACATTCTGTGCCTTGTTTTCGTTCATTTGTTGTGTTTCCTCCCTTTTGCCCTTTTTATGCATTTATTTTTCCCAAAATCAAATTTGTTTTTCCCCTCCCAAACCTCCCATATTTTGGAATTGACCTGCTGGGATTCCTAAGACTTTCCCCGTTGCCAGTTTCTTTTATTTGTGTTAACGGTGACCGCTTTCTGTTCCAAATTCAGTTTCATAAAAGGAAAACCAGCACAGTTTAGATTTCATAGTTCAGAATTTAGTGTCTCCATGATGCATCCTTCTCTGTTGTCGTAAAGATTTGGGTGAAGAAAAAAAAAAAAAGAAAAAAAAGAAAAAAAAAAACAATGAAAACTCTTTGCTGCTGCCCATGTCTTAAATACTTAGAGCAGTGAAGACTAGAAACGTAGACTGTGACCCAGAAGCTGTCGTCTACTGTGGATCTTCATTACTGTACAGGGTTATCTGCAAGTGAGGTGTGTCGCAATGAGATTGAATCTGTCGTTAATTCTTTATCTGTAGGCGGCTCAGTATAGATTACCCCACGCTGTGCAGAAAGTTTTTGGAGTGGAAAAGTCTCCTCCTTCCTCGTTGCCCTAAACAGACCCGACAGGTTAGGTCTGTCCGTTTTATGTAAGTGGACAAATTTGAGATGCCACAGGAGGGGAAGCAGGGAGGGGGTTCGACAGTTCTGCTCTGGTTATTTCTACTCTCAACAATTCCATCCACCTTTCCCAATTGGCCTTACTGCTCACTAATGTGCAGGAGAGAGCAAGTCCGTGTGCTGTGTGAGTGACTGAAGGGGACAGGTTTTGTTTAGGTTTTGGTTTTGTTTTATTTTGTTTTGTTTTTCCCTTTGTACTTATTAAGGACGGCAGTGGGATGTGTCCTGTATGTACTGTATATTACAGACACCGTCCTGCTGGGACACTTGTCCTGCTGGGATTTCCAGCTCCAATCCCTGCTCTGCTCTCATTCCTTCAGATTTGGCTTGACAAAGGCAGGAGGTACAAAAGAAGGGCCGGTATTGTTCTCGAAAGGTCAGAGCTGAGGTGGAAAAGCAGCATGTAGGGATTTTCAGTTACTTAATCAAAACTCAAAATGTGAGTGTTTCTGTCTTTCGTGCACTAGCCCTGGCCTCTTTCCTCAGCCTTAAGAAACATCTGCCAAAAATTCCTCATCTCGCATGATGGCAGCCATAGCGCATAGCTACTAAAATAAGTTTCCGTGAACATATCTTACACCGGAGCCTGGGGGAAGGTAGAGGAGTGGAGGAACCGTTAGCTTTCTCTAAAGCTAAGCGGGGGTTTGCAGAAGTGCTGAGGGCATCTAGCAGTAGTTCTGAAGGACAGAACCTAAACTCTTACCACACGTGTTGCTAAGCTCCAGACTCCAAAACAGTCCCTCTGGAAAGATGGCATCAGAAAAGATAGATCTATCTATATATATAAATATATAAATATATATTATATAACATTTTCAGTCAGTACTTTTGGATTTTGCAAGGTGCATTTTTACTATTGTTACATTATGTGGAAAACTTACGCTGATTTATTTAAGGGGAAAAAAAGTGTCGACTCTGTTATTTGAAAGCGTATTTCTTTTTCTTGTCTTTATTTTAACTTCTGATAGAACCACTGCAATATGGGGGCCTTTTGGGAACGGCTTGGTGTGTAAAGGAAAATTCATTATGGAGCAGTGTTTTGTTAACCCCTCTCCTGCCCCTAGGCACTTAACCAAGACAAAAAGCCACAAGGAACATCCCTTTTTCAAGAATTTTATAATGTGCATCTATTCCGAGCCCTTAGCACCCATCCTGACCATAGTGACCATATCAAAGGGTGACAACCAGTTAGCATGTCGTTGAAAGGGTTTTTCAGCTGTTCTTTTTAGAAAAAAAAAATATAAAAAAATATTTAAAAAAAACAAAAAAAATGAACAAACACATAAAAAAAACTACCATTGTTCACAGAATTGGCATCTCATTTTCGGGACCGCCCATCTTTCTGTTTTGACAAGTGTATACAGTAGTGCAGTGTTCTGATGTAACTTTATGGCTTACAATGTTGACATGTCTCAGGTTCCTGTGTTTCGATTGGTGTTTTTCCGTCTCAGGTAGATTGCAAAGTGTAGGCCCCACACATTGGAAAAAAATAATAATAATAATAATAAATAATAATAAAACAAAGCAAAAACAGGAAATTATGGACTTTAGTTGTATATTGGTTTATGTATTTTTCTTAAGTATACAGTGCACTGTTTGAAATGTATTGTTGAGTATTACTTTGTACAGGTTGATCACTTTTTTTAGAGTGAAGAAAGAACAAACTTGGGTTTTTTTTGTGTTTTTTTAAAGGAGTATAAAATAATGAAGGATGTATAATTGATGCCAAATAAGCTTGTTCTTTAGTCACGATGACGTCTTGTTTTTCCCTCTAGGCCAGTTCTGTTTCTAAGGTGTACAAGGACCATGTTACAGTGTAAGAAACCCCACATCCGTGTGTTCACATTCACATTTTGTATCGGTTCATGTATACCATTTTTACAAAAAGAAAAAAGGAAAAAAAAGAAGTACTATAAAATATCTGTCTTCTTAATAAAAAAAATTAATGTTACAAGTGATCCTTTAAATCTCTTTCTGGATTCTTAAAACACCCGGCCTCTGGTCCCAGCTTCCTCTCCTAGGACCTTGTGTGGGGGCCCAGAGCACTGCCAGTGTTGGCTGGGAGTGGCTGCGAGCTGGGGTCCCCTCTCTTGTCTGCTCATCCTTGTCCTATTCTCTTCTGCCCTCACAGTAGACAGGAGAGTCCAGTGTTCGGCTGAACAGAATCGCCTCCAGTGGGCGCAATGATTTGTGCAGGTGTGCGGAGCACAGTTGCCGGGATGGCGCCTCCTGCGGCTATGTCTGCCACCACCCTCCCCACCTTCACCCACCACCCACCAACTTCCCTGTGTTGCCTGCTCCACCCGTCTTTTTCTTTGGGATTCTGTGTCTTAACAATTCATACTGCCTTCTTCCTTTTAAAATTCTCTCCTGTCACAAAATGAAGAGTTGAGCTGCTGGTTTGGCTGCCTGCGGATTGTTCTTGCTTACCATTTAGGTTTTGGAGACTTCAGGCCCAGGTGGACTTTGAGATCCAGCAGCATGGTATCATCACCCTTGCCTTGCAGGCGAAGTTAGCAGTGACCACACTCATAATCCATGAGCCACATCTGGCCACCCCAAAGTGCCCTTTCTCACCGTTCACCCAGCTCTCGCTGAGTTCCCCCTCTGTCTGTCAGGTAACCAGGAAGGTTTGGCAGGGAGAGACAAGGTAAGCTCCAGAAAAGACAAAGGCTGCACATCTCATTTGGGGTTTTTACATCGTGGTCTGGTCTCTGGTCTGTCTCTTGAGCAAAACACCACCAACAGAATCAGTTATGCAGTCACTGAGTGTCTGCCACATCAACACTGGGACTATGGGGGACACCGATATATGTAAGTGGTCACAAGAGACTGACTAAGGTACCAGTTACCTCAGTGAAGTGACCTCGTTTGTAATTGCCACACCCTGTGCAATAATACAGACCGGTAGGGATTTCTTGGGGAAGGGAAGTGAGTAGAAGTTGGCAAGTCCACTCAGTGGAAGAGCCAGGAGCCTGGTCAGGTTTCCAAGGACATTAGAGAAGAAAAGGGAGTTAGGTGCACAGGGCAGTGAACCCCGGCAGCACATGAACATGGGAGGAGTGAACTGCTCATGAATGGCATCCATCCTGTGCCCGTCCTCATAGTCTAGGAAGAACTTTGGGAGTCTATTAGCTTCTCCCAGCTTTTGCCAAAAGGCCAAGATCTACGGGGAAAATGATCTACCATATCTCTATAGGACAAGGGCAATTTAGAATAGCTCTCAAAAGCAAGCGTAGACCAAACTTGGTTTTAAATAACTGCCCCACTTTTACTAGCTGTGAAGCCTCGGGCATATTACCCAAGGCCCCCGATCTTTGTCTTCTGTTGAGTTAAGGTAGGATGTGTTATAACCTCAGAGATCATTAGGGGACAGAGAATAGACAGACACAGCCCTGGGCTGGAGGCATAGCTCAGTGACAAAGCCTGTGTTTAGCAAGCATGAGGTCTTGAGTTCCATCTTCAGCACACCAAAAAGATAAGAAATTAATTGGTGCTTAGGCAGTAAAGTTGCAGACAGGAAGTAAGCACTCCTTACAGGTTCATTCTACTGTAATGTTGATTTAGAAGACAAGGTTGTCCATGACTATAAGAACTGGCTACTCCTTGGAGAAAACTGTCTGTGTGGACTCCTCATGCCTTTGTGAATTTTTACATAGAATATTTAAGAACTTTCTCATCATGGTTCATCAGTGTACTTATATTCTAAGCCACATGGCACGCTGTATGTGCAATGTTCTTACCCATCTCCTTGCCTATAACATGAGGCTCCAGATTCAACCTTAACACACAGAGCAGGGATCCTGCTGGCCAGTGAACTGGGGCATATACAAGGTGGTAGCTTGGCTCTTGAAGCACAGTAGGGCATGCAAATGAGAAGATGCCCGAAGCGGCTAAGTTAGTACACAGTTGATACACTTCCTGTGCACCTCTTAGTATAGCACAAAAATACAGTCCTTGCTTCCTCTAGGGAGTTCTCACAAATGTTTGGCCTGGTTGTATTCTCCAAATACATCAACTGGAATCCCAAGGTGATATCCAAGTGTTAATTGGTGCAATCTTTCACTGTCCCCTGTCTAGTTGAAATATAACTTATACCATGGACTTGCTCTATAGAGAACAGTTCCTCTGAGTCTGTCATCCAGACCCTTAAAGCAACCATACAGTCGCCACATGATAAGAAGAAAGACCCTCCTTAAGTGAGATATTTCTGTTGTGTTATAAAATGTGGCTTCAGATTTCTAATGCACCTGTTTGCCAAGATGCCACAAATATTTAATCATAAAGTTTAATCATAAAGAACTGACAGCCAGATTCCTTCAGTGACTTCCATATTCTCACAGATAGTTCAGAAAAAGAAGAAAAAACCTCCAAGATGAAGCTGAAATGACCTAACCCCACCACACAGCTTATGGGAGGAAAGGTTCTTCGATAATGTCCAGACAGGCTCACGGTTACTCTATCAGGACATGTAGTGAGTTCTCAGCAAGTAGCAGGGTTTAAAGGGCCAGCAGTCAAGTGCCTGACTCAACTTCGTAGTTTTAGTCTCTGTTTCAAGCTTTGACTTTGCAGGTCCATCCCCAACTAGGTAGCTCCTTATGAGGCCTTGAAGGTGTGTACCTGTGTACCCCAAGTTTAGCATCTGTGGTCCATCTGTCTCTGAGACCTGCTGTCACTGGTACACGTTCCTCCTTTGGGAGAGGATGACCTTTTGGTAATGGCTGTAAGGTAATGTTGACAAGTTCAGAGTCAAGTTCCATAGGTTAGACAAATTCAAAGTATGCTCTGCCATATTTGTCCTCATAGAAACTCGAAAGCGTACCTCTGATAGGAGCTGTCAGGTGATGGAGTCCCCACATCACTTTACTTGGTTAGGAAAGACAGTGACCTGAACATCTAATGCTTTCGAGTCTTACATCAGCACCCAGGCTCTTTTGTATACTAGGAAACTGTATGCTTTGGTTTAAGGATGCTGATTCGTCTGTTTGTTTGTTTGTTTGTTTGATGGTTTAGGAGTTTTGTTTTTGCTTTTCATTCCCAAGAGACACTAATGTAAATCCCCTGGTGGCCAGTATAGGAACTGCAAGTCTTGGTTATTTATATGCAGATAGAATTTCAAGACTATTGCCTTTTCTCCGGTGCATGCTCGCATGCGCGCGCGCGCGCGCACACGCACACGCGCGCACACACACACACACACACACACACAGAGCCCTCACTCCTGCCTTTGCTCCCTCCTAATCCTTTAAAGTATTGGGCTGAGGAGTCAGGACCACTACTGAGGAGCAAAGCAACCCACACCCTGGGCCAAGACCTCTCTGCCTGTCCTCCATACATGTGCTGGCTTACGCTCATATTTCAGACATGCCTGCCTTAAATCTTCCTTAAGTGCTGTCTTCTCGGGTTAATTAATCACCAGGCTTAAACTTGCTGTTACCAGCAGGAAGTCCATCCTGAAGTCAGCAATGTTACGATTGCATCTTCTAATACTGTTTATCCTGCATTAGTGTTTACTTAGGGGGAAAATTGATCCGTAATTGATATTTCAGTCTTCCAGAGCTGGTGTTGGAAGAGCCTAATGCAAGCCTTTAATAGCAAGCAAATATTTAAATCCCTTAATGGTTGCTGGATATTGAAATGTGTGACTTTATTACTCTTTTCGGTTTGTTTTCTCTGTAGTTGTGTATTTCATCCCTTAAACTTGCAACGGATGCTGGCAGGCTCCAGTCTAGCTAATCCACAAAAGCTGTTTGCCCAGACACAGCAGTCCTGATTTAAAAGTATTGCAATGGATGGGGGTCTTCTACACTAATCAGTCTCTGTTAGCTAGTGACGAAATACTATCCATCTCTCTCTCTCTCTCTCTTTCTCTCCCTCTCTCTAGGCCTGTTTTCTCTAACCTCCTCTCCCAGAATAAAGTGATGGGGGCAGCTATAGTGTCGCAGTTAGGAGCATGAATCTTTTATCGTTTGGACAAGGAAGGGGAAATGCCATTACTGTCAACTGAAATGTCCTACCTGGGTTTTTTGCTCCTACTTCGCTGCCAAAGCCCATTGCTGCTGCTCACAGCTGTTCTTGATGGCTTGATCCTTAACACAGCCAAAAATGCAGCCGGGAGACGCTTAAGACAGTTTATGGAAAATAATAGATTTCCTTGCAGTGACACCAAAGCCTCGAGAAGGGTCTGGATTCGAGTTAGACCCAGCCAAGATCACCAGTTCTACCCCCTTTCTGGCTTCAGTTACAAAGCCTCTTGCTCAAAAAACGTGCAGGCCCTCTTGAATTCTGTTTTCCTGCTTGGTTTCTATCTGCATCTGCAAGTCTCTGGCTCTGGAGCCCTTTGTCTCAGCACTCGCCTGCAGCCTGCAGCCCCGTGAGAGAAGAAATAGTATCTCCACATGTGGACAGAAAGATGCTACGATGTGGAAAAGAAGTCCCAGGAAAGTCAGCCAGCCAAGGTGAGCTGAGACTCACCTCACCAGCCTGGGTGCCCCAGAGACAGAAGGCTATATTGGAGGCTACCACTGCCCTCCCAGCACAAGGGTGGGATTCTTTCTTACCCATGTGGCCAATCAGGAACACCAAGAAGTGGCTTAGTTAGCCCTGTTCCCTTCCACTATGCAGCCCCATCACCTCAACAACTCTCAACCAGCCCTTAGTTAGAAGTCTCTGGGAAAGACATTCCCTTGGGCAACCCAGAAGGGAGTGGCTTCAAATACTGGGAAAATATTTACATATATATATATATATATATATATGGAAAGCTGCAAGAAGGACAAGACCCCAGGCTTGCAGCTCTCGGACTGTAGATGCAAATTCAGGTCAAAAGCCATGAGTCCCCTACTGTGCCTGGAAGTGAAGGTAGAGGGGTGTGGCTGGTGGGTACCAGCCCATCTCTCTCCCTTTCCCTCTCTCTCTCTCTCATTGCGGGAGCAAGCAGTCCCAGCTCAGTGCCACCAACTCCCCACTGTTTTATTCTCAGCTCCTCCTAAATGGAAACCATTAATCATACTAAATTGTGCAATGATTCCACGATAGGGAGAATGCTGATGGCAAAAATCACTCTCCTTTGTTGTGCCAGGCAGGCAAAAGGCAGAAGTATTAGTTTGTCTTTTTGCAAGAGCCTGGTTCCTTGCAAGTGCTGACCATGTGTTTGCCCAGACAGCTGCCTTCTATGTGCACAGTTTATTTTAGCATCGGGCTAAGGCACCCCAACTGTTGACAGAAAACAAGGCTCCTAAGCCTCCTCCCCCTCATCGCAAGGCCTGCCAGGAATACTTAAATCTGTGGGTGCCCTCACCCAAGGTCTTTCCCATTTCAAGGTCCTCAGATTGGGAGAGAGCTTGAGTAAGAATGGTGAAAATCCCAAAGGTTGTCTTCCTCGGGGTCAGCTGGAAAGGTAAGCTGTCTGTCCGTCCACCCTCCTCCCTCCATGCCCCCTTCCCACACACTTCTGCCAGCTGGAATGCAGAAGAAGCCAGGTGTGGGTACCAAGGAGGCTTTTTTTTTTTTTTTTTTTTTTTGCTTTTCAGAATTTGATGTCTGCTTCGCTTTCGACAAGCCTCTTTGTAAGCCACCCCTTCTGAATTAGAATCATTTTCCAAAAGCTCTTAAGCTATGATTAATGCCAGGGCTGTTTTTAACAATCATCCTGCCAGTCTTAAGCTGTAGTCATTTTCAATAATTTGGAGCGCTCAAAGGCGAGCCAGGAGTTTGTTGACAACAAAACCCAGAAGAGCAGAGTCAGGCAGCCACAAAAGATGGAAAAGCAAAGGGACCACTTGGGCTTAGCTGGCTTTCCTGCTCCTAGAGTTTCACTACGAAGTTTGATTGAACACTCACAATGCATTAAGGATCCAACTGTGAACATGGCTGGGCAAGAGGATGCCAGCCTGGCTTTTGTGTGAACAAACCGGCAGCAGTGTTTGGAGGGCTTCTGGTTTATTTATGGACACGTGTGGTTCATTCATGCTGTCCCCAAACCAAAGCACCCTCGTTTGTCTTCCTTCTGCCAACCTTGAAGACCGAGAGAGAAGCACCATTCCTTCTGTTTGCTTCCCACGGATGCTGAACAGGTCTCTGGTTAGGAGTTGGGGGAACTGACGTCTGCCTAGCCACACGTGTGAATGAGTGCTGTCATTTGAATCTTGGCAATTTCATGCGAAAGTGTCCACCTTTTTTTTTTTTTTTTTGAAGCCCCGACCAAATGAGGCCGTGGCAAACTGCAGTGTGATCTCAGGTCTACCTAGATCAGCACTAGGTTTTAGTTCATTGCTCTCTCCAGTAGGAAAGTATAGGTTCCGGGCGATGCACTTTAACCCAGTGAGTTAGCTGTGATATGTAGATAGTTGGGTATCAGTGTAACCATGTCGCCCCCCACCCCACCCCCGCCCCCCACATCCCCAGTGAGTAGACTCTCAATAGAGCTGGGATGTTCATGAGCTGATTCCCAAGACTTCCTTCAACCATGAATAACAGCAGGATGCCAGTCCCTCTCCTAGCATGGGCCTACTCTTTGCCCTTCAAGATGCTTTCCTCTGAGGCAGAAAAAATGGATAGTGGCTGGTCTCTGGGGCTATGTTTCTGGTTTAGCTAGTGCTACTCTAAAAAGGTATCAAAATCTGCCAGGGACATTCCAATGCCTCGTAAGAGATTTTGGTAGGGGTTCCTGGCAAGTTTTCAGTGGGCACTGTCCTGCTGTAGGGATCCTCCCAGGGATCCTAAGCCCTTGGGGAAATGGCATTTCCTCAAGAGTATGTCTTCCCTTGTAGTCCCCGCCTCTGTTCATTGCATCAGCCACTCCCTGAAACTAGAGATCTCATTCTCCATTCTCCCCACTGGCCTCACCTTCAGGACTTACCAGCTCCTGCCCATTGTCCTCTAAATGCTTCTCAAACGCCACCTAAGCTAATTTGCATGTTATTTGCATGTCACCACCCCAGCCAGCACAGGCCTCTCCCTGGCTTCTGGTCTCTCTGCCCACCCACCGCCCCCATCAGTAGACCTGCTCTAGGTCGCCCCCCTGCTGTGGCAAAGCTCCTGCTTGACTTTGGGCTTGCCATCAACTCAACTGCTCACAACATGCCTTCCTCCACTCTGGCCCTCAGTCCTACTCCGTGACCCCTAGCTACACGCTCCTTACTGTTCTATGCACCCAGACTACTTCAGCCTTCCTCTGTGCCTTGGAAAATGGAGGGCGGGGGAGGTCAAGTCCCTCCTGGGAGCTGATTCAGGATTCGTCCCTTCACCTTTCAGTCATACCTCAACGTTTGTCCTTATCTCATATCTGGACTGTTTATTTACTTTTTCTGTCTCCTCAAGTAACATAGTAAACTCCCTGAGGGTAGACACAGACCCAGCTCCTATCTCCAAAGCCAATTGCGGGTCCTGGCTCTGTGCTCGAAAATCATTGGATGATGAGAGACTATCTGTGATTGGATAATAAGAAACCATCTATGATTGGATGGGTCTCCTGTCTGTTTCTTTTCTAGAATCGGGCAGGTATGATGGTCTATTCCCTCCTTTTTAGCCAGCAATTCTAAAACATTTCCAACTCCTCCTGTGTGTGTTGTTGAATTTGAATTTTGTTTTTTCCTATCATGTTCAAAGTTGTCGGCTGTTTTAAGTTTGTTTGTTTTGTCTTTCCCCTCCTGCCCAGTTATCTCTCTAGGCTGAAGCATCCGTAAATACAATGCCCTGAGGTCCAGGTACAAACGCCCATATCAAAGTAACTAACAGCTGCGGGGCTTGTGACCGCGTTTGATGCCTGACGCGGAAATAAATGGGAGTTCCAAAACCCAAAGGAGACAAGGAAACTGTCCCATCAAGTGTGTTAAAGCATTCAATTAAACACCTACGAAAAACAAACAAACAAACAAAACCATTGTCAACAAACAGCTACAATGAAACTAACGGCTCTCACAGTGGAAGCTGGCTTCATCAGCATATCGGGTTCTAGGCACTGTAAAGATTTCCAAACCATCCCCACCCCTGTTCTTTCCTGTCTCCACCCCTTCCTTCTCATCCCCACCCCTTGTCTCTTTTCATCTTTTTCTCTCCTCCTCACCTAGCCCGTCTCTCTCTCTCTCTCTCTCCTCCCTTTCTTCCCTTCTCTGGAATCTCCCTCTCCCTAAGTGTATGAAACAGGCTCTGGAGGAAGCCAACCAAGGGAAGGAGCGGAACTGGCAGGTAGGCAGCTGACCCTTCACAAGGCTCCACCCCCACGCACCCGAGGGCTCAGCATGGCAAGCTGTTCCACTCCAGATAGGCACAGAACACTTGAGCTATAGTAAGTGTTCAGTTAAACACCATCTTTAGCCATCGGTCTTCCCTTGTATGGCAAGAGTGGTTGCAATCAATACGCATAGTGTGGCCTGCACACCCAAGCTTCAAGGCCGCAGGGCAAGTTTACTTCTGGGCCCCACGGCTGTGTTCCAGTTTGGGTTTGGTTTGGTTTGGTTTTGGTTTTTTTTTTTGTGCCTGGGTAGGGTCGTGGTGATGAGCTGCAAAGCCGAGGGGCCTGAGTGGTGTTTCCAGCCTTACCTCGGATTCAGCCTGTGACCTTGGACAGTCGCCGGCTCCCTGGGCCCTGCTCTCCTGTAAGGAGCCTCAATCGCAGACGGTTCCCAGTCCTTCGTAAAGTGCTTTGACAGCTCAGTTCCAAGGCACCACCAGCTAGCAAAATGTTGTTGTCCCAGGGCACTTAGAACCCTGACAAAATGTACTGCCTGCTCTTGAATTGAAAATTAAAAAGCTGTAATAAGCCATGACTAATCCCTATTGTTGTTTCGTGGTGTCCTCGCCATCTTGGGGGGGTCTTCCAATTTCGGCCCCTTTTCTTTACAAATGAATAAACTCCTTTGTGGAGAATGGTCTCCTTTGCACGTCATTTTGACTTGTATAATTACTTCCGTGACTTCTCCCCCACAACTTCATCCAGGTGAAAAAACCCCTGCTCCCCACAGCCCCCACTGCAGCCTCCCGTCCTCGATGCTCTGTAAAGTAATTGTGCAATTAGGATGGAAAGACCAGGGCCCCCGCGTTTCTCCACATTGTACGTTGGGAGTCTGACTTTGACTCTTGCTGGAGTGGGTGAGCCGGCCCGTTATTAAAAAAACAATTATACTGTTAAGAAATCAGGAGCTCCACAAGTGAAGAGCATCGATTGGCAAGAGCTGGTCAGTTATCACCAGAAGGTCCTGACAACACACTAATAGGTTTTTCTGAAGATCCAATCAAATTTTCTAGGCAGAGGCTTGAGGTGTTCCACATGGGATAATGCTTGTCCTGTGCGGTATTGATTTCAGTGTATGGCTCTCTCCTCTCTCCCTCTGACGGACTCCCGCTTCTGCTGAGGCTACCTTTCTTCTTCTCCTTCTTCTTTTTCTTTCTTTCTTTTTTTTTTTTTTTTTTTTTTTGTAATAAAGACTTAAGCTTTGTAGCCCATGTTAACAGTGGGATGAGGGTGGGGGAGCCTCGGACACTTCCTTCTGCCCTTGACTGGGACCTCCACGTGCTATCTCTTTTGTTAGTCCACCCTTAAAGACAGCCACATCATGGCTGTTTCTGCTCTGCTTCTCCCTGACCTTGTGGTCTGTGTTCTCATAGCTGCTTCCTGTCTAGCCAGCAGCTCTCTTAAAAGATTCAGTCAGGAAGCCTACTGGGAAGGAGGGAACAAAACAGCGGGGAAATCACAGAGGTTTCCCACCCCCATCGACACCACCAAGAGAATAACTTAAAAATACAACATGGGAATAGCCTTGGCCCATGCTCAGGGGTGTGTGTGTGTGTGTGTGTGTGAGAGAGAGAGAGAGAGAGAGAGAGAGAGAGAGAGAGAGAGAGAGAGAGAGAGAGAGAGATATTGTGGCTATGGATGGTGAGAGGGACACAAGGCTACTAGATACAGTTGTACAGACACTGTTTGACAAGGGTGTCAGACCACAGGAGTCCATGTCGACAGAGATGAGGCCCCCACTCTGCTGGCTGAGCTCAGTACCCTGACACAGTGACATCATCTTTTTATTTGCTTGTTTGTTTGCTTTTCAAGACAGGGTCTTGCTGGATGGCCCAAGCTGGCTAACTCACTCTGTAGAACGGGTTAGCCTGGAACTTTGATTAGTTCCCTGCCCTGTTTTCCTGAGTGCTAAGTAAGATTGCAAAGTGTTTATCACCACACCCAACCAACTCGCTAGAGGCCAGGCTAGCCTGAAACCTTTCCAGGTCCTCTCTACCTTAGTTTCCTATTTCTTAGGGTGACAAGTGTTTCCTGTCACACCTGAACCAAGTACATCTCCAAAGGAAGGAATCTGGTGTGGGGTTGATTTCTAATGTGTACAGCATGAGTTACTCGGCCACCAGTTTCTGCTGGATCTGGACTCTTGGCCACTTCCAGGAGGGTCTCAGATGCAACAACCATGTTGGGACTTCTCACAGCCATTCTGTGGTCATTAGCATTAGTATTTAGCTAGGACCTCTGACACCTACTTGGTTAACATTCACCTCACCCACCAATTAGTCTAATTCCAGACACTCCAGGCAGGTTACATGGAGCGTGTCTGCTCATGCTATCTTTCACTCTCCTCACCCAACCTTTTGACCAACACGGGCTTTGACTGATATTGGTTCGAGCCCAACTTCTCCTCACGAGCATCAACTTGAGACAAATGCGAGCCTGTGTCTTCATCCCAAAACTATTCACCTCACAGCAGCTGATGGGGGTGGTGCAGGTAAGAATGTTCTATTGCTATAACTCAGAGCTTTGAAACCTCACCTCCTCTCAGGGCCTCCCCCTTCACCACTCGCCATGTCCCATGGGTATCCCCTAACCCACTCAGGTCAATTAGCAAATGGCTGTGTCCTGACACATCCTTCCCTGCCCCCTCACTGTTTCAAGTGTGTGTTTCTAGTGCCTGTATTCCTACAGCTGGCCAATGGGCTGAGCCTACCATGGCATCGTGATAACTCCTTGATTTCCCTGGGTATTTACCATCATGAATTTTTTAGTGTGAAGCTCTTCCCACCTATGAAGAGACTTAAATGGAATCTGTAGCTTTGGTTGAGTTCATCCACTCATACAATACAGAATGTCAGATCTGTAGGTCAGTGCCCCAGAGCCCATCCAGGGCAACCCTCTCAACTTACAGACTTACATTATAAGCTGCTTCACAAAGCAGTACCAGGTACCAGCCCTGGAGATGTGCTACCAACCTCTGCTCTCCTCCAACCAAGACAACAACCAAGTTAAGGAGGCCAGTGGGTCAAACAGCCAGAACACAGAACTCCTTGACAAAGCAGATCCCCAGCCACGCCCATTGCCCCAGCCACGCCCATTGCCACTGACCGAAAGCTCTGGGGATGGAGCTTAGCTTTCCTGTAAGTCCCAGCGTAAGTACTAAATGTCCACTCTACTGTGAGCTTCACTGCTTATCCTGTCGGAAAGGCACTGGCTTGAAATCCAAAGGCCCCGGTGTGCACAGCTGTGAGCTTTTCTTCCCGCTGTCAGTGTCTTCAATAGAGAGGCGGGAGCCCAGCTCACCTCACTCAACTTTTGTATATTCCCTGCCAAAGGACACACCTGGCACATAGTAGGCACTTAAGAAATGTTAGCAGCATTTGAGCTGCCACTTGTCTGGGGTGAGTGGCTGGATGTCTGATTGCGAAGCTGATTAGAGGACATGCAAGTTTCATCAGTTTCATCAGGAAAGACAAATCTATTAAGTGGCTAAACGCATGACATTCTGTGAGCTACGTGCGGGGGGGGGGGGCGGGGAGGGGGAAGCATTCCACGAACTGGGGTAGACAACAAGATACAGCGCAAAGGCCAATGGTTCTGAAAATGAAAGGACCTCGAAGACTTACAGTGACTCTCGTCCACTCTACAGACACTTCAGGGCCTCTGCTCCACGCCAAGAAATGTGCCAGGCAGAGAAAGCATACAGAGAAACCAGTTCCCTAACACCTTGTTGTAGATGAAAGAATACACCAGCCCCCTGAGTCCTGGCCCCTTTACAGAAGGACAGGGTGTAATGCTGCCTCTCGGGGATAACACTGCATGGTCCCTGGTCACGAAACAGTCTCAGCCTCTCTCTGTTCTCTGTTACCGTCTCAGAAGAGGCTGGGTATCTACTTAGTGCATCCACAGAGGGCTGAAGCTGCCTGCCACTGCCCTGGGTCTCTGAGTGACAAAGTGGAGCAGACACCATTGCTCATTGCCATGGGACACAGGACACAAGACAGAAACAGGATTGGGAATTTATGACGGTATTGCTCAGCTCAGACTTTCCTGACAAGTGAAGACTGTACTGTTAAATGCACCCAGAATGCAAATACACATTCCCTGAAACACCCAACTACTACCGAGAAGCAGCGCTGTGAAGGAGCCAGTGGGATACTGGGCAAGCATGTGGGGGCGGCATGCCTTCCCTTGGAGCTAGGGGGTTGCCTTAAAGAAGACATGATCTCTCCATCTTTCCATTAACATCACAGACACCAGAAATAAGTCGTTTAGAAAAGAAAAAGGTTTATGACTCCCTTTTGGAAGTTTCAATGTGTCTGTGATTGGTTGGTCCCCTGGCTTTTGGGCCTATGACAAAGCAGTATCTCATGGTACAAGAACTCATGTCTGGGAAATAAAACAGAGGAAGAGGAGAAGGTTAAGGCGCCACTACTCTTTCCAAGGACATGCCCATAATTAACTAAAGACTGCTTATTGAACCCCAGCTTCGAAAGCATCCATTCCTTCCCAGTAGTGCAAAGCTAAGAACCAAACTGTAGTATAAAGGTCTTGGGAGACTGTATGAAAAGCTTCTCTGGAGAAAGGTAAGCTGAGACCAGAGAGGTGAGTACTAATTAGGAAGACAAGGGAGAGCTCAGAAACAGGGGAGAGGGAATATGGACACAGAACAATCCAACAGGGAGGAACAGGGAGGTGAGCTGAGGGGCGTGTCTGGAGGATATGATAGAGTAGCTCAGGTTCAGGATTTTGGATTTGATCTTAACACCAGTGACAAAGAAGAACTCTTAAATGACAGTGACAGGAAATTTGTCTTTCCTAATGTGATGAGAGAGCTTCCCTCTCTTCAACTCTCCAGTGAGTGTCAGGGCTACACGGCTGCTTTGAAGCCTGGTAGGGGGTAGGATGCCAGCCAGCTTGGGTAAGACACTAGCACCAAGCCCCTGGTTAACACTTGGAAGAGCCAGCTGGTCTCTCTATCTGTTTTGTTCCTGCTCAGCAGGTCCAGGGCAAGTGTACTCTCATGCTACATCTTCAGGAAGAAGCTGGAATGCCATACTGGTAAGATCCTAGCTGCTTACACCATGACTCCACGGGCCAAGCCTGATCATGGTAACTTTTGTTCAGGATGAGAAACTCACTCACTCACACACACACACACACACACACACACACACACACACACACACAAAATACATGAAACTATTTGTCAGGGTCACGTAAGATTTCTAAAAAGCTAGATATATCGAAACTGAACTATAGATTTAGGCAGTGATTCTGGGGCCCTCCTTGTTATTCACTCAAACTCATGAACTCTTTGGAATTTATGAGTTTTAGAAAAGTAATGGGGGTTGGGGGGATCTTGGGTCAGACCCAAAGAGCTAAATGAAAAACATAAGCACAGACTACCTGTGAGAATGGAATCTCAGCCTACCCAGGGCATCACCTCACCTCTATATCTCTGGGAGTAATGCACCTGCTGCAGGTCACCTTCATCAGCTTCCAGGGAACTCTTCATAGCTCCTCCTTCCCACAGATCAGTGACAACCACAGAGCTACAGTGGGAATACGGAGGGGGAACAGAGGCTAGAGCATCAGTATCAGCAAGGCCCTTGATGTCAGAAAAGGAAGAAGGTGTGGGTCTTTCTGGGCCTGGAGGCAAATAGGCAAGAAGCCTCCCTGCTCCTGCCCCTCTCTGCAGTCAAGCAGAAAGTCAAAACGCATGCACAGTGACCAGTGAAGCAGATGGTGGAGAATATCTCTCATCCCCCAGATCTATGAAATGGGAGCTGAGCAGAGCTGTGGCTGAGAGTCCCGTCCCAGGCAGAGTAATTCGGCCCTGTGTGATGAACAAGATTGTAATTGGGGTAGTTCCAATTTACTAACCATTTGCAAAAGATTACATACCTCTCACATTTTATCCTCTCCTAATCTTACTTTAATGAACACTACCCTATCTGGATGTATAATTTTCAGGGCGGGGTGGGGAGGACACAGGACAATTTGTAGCCTTAGAAGGAGAAGCTGTCGCTAATACATTAACATCCAAATGGAGAGAAAGAGCATATAAGATCTACAGCCAAGGTCGTCTGAAGCCACCACCCCTTCTGTCGCTACCCACATCCGACCAGCGGAATAAGGCAACGGCAACTGTGTTCTTCTTCAAGCAGTTTATTCAGCTATCCCTGTACAGCGAGCTTCTTCTCTTTTTCTCTTCTCTTCCCTCTTTCCCCAGCTCCCACAGCCCCTTATATGCATTGCCTTGATCCTATCAGCAGCTGCCACGTAGTCACTAATTGGCCACTCTCAATGACTCAAGGTGGGGTGATCGGATAACCTCACCTCTCAGCGCATACAACTCCATATATGCCTCTCATATATGCCTATGCCAAGTGCCACCTTGTAATGGCGAGAGCGGAGCCGCTTCCCACACCCTTCCACACAGTATAAAAGATGGATGCACTGCAAAGTGTGCTACCTTACCACCCGTGTCTCTCCATGAGGGTGCAAGGGGGTATTGAAGAAACACTTTCTAAGTTTTGCTTGGACCTCCCCATGCCATCTAGAGGGGACTCCTTGAAATCATATCTCTTGGTTGTTCTTCCCTGGAGGAGATGGGCCATTCCTGTATGAAGAAAGAAGCAAGGGAGGCAGGTAGAACTATGGAGTCACAGTTGTTGCTAAGTGTCCCTTCCCTACAGCTTAAGGTTTGGTGGGAATAAGTTAATTAACTCAGCTCTACCTCATGTCATTATCTGTTGAATGGACATGAGATGAAACAGAAATGCTGCCTCCCTCCTCATACATTCGTTCATTCATTCATTCATTCATTCAACAGTTTCAAGACTTGCTAAATGTCCAGCACTCTTTTAAGTTGCTGGGGAAGCAAAAGTCAAATTTACTAGATGATAGATAGATAGATAGATAGATAGATAGATAGATAGATAGATAGATAAATGATAGATAGATAATAGATAGATAATGGATAGATAGATAATAAATAGATAGGTAGATAGATAGATAGATAGATAGATAGATAGATAGATAGATAGATAGAGGATAGATAATAGATAGATAATGGATAGATAGATAATAAATAGATAGGTAGATAGATAGATAGATAGATAGATAGATAGATAGATAGATAGAGGATAGATAATAGATAGACAATGGATAGATAGATAATAGATAGATAGATAGATAGATAGATAGATAGATAGATAGATAGATAGATAAGTAGGTAGACAGAGCTCATTCCTACTTAGTGAGCTTGTATTATTTTAAAAACATCAGTAGACTAGGTGATGGGGTGCCTATATTTAGAGAACTCATATCAGAATTGTACTCATATAATGCTGAGATGCTGAGGAAGGCATGCAGCTTTGAGGACATCCAAGAGATCCCCTTCCTGCCTGGGAGGTGGTCCAGCAGGGCTCCCATACTTCTACTCCCTACCAGTTCCCTTTGTAAAATGGAGTCTACATAAAAAGAGACAGGCAGCAGGGACTTCCTTCCCAGAGTGTCACTGTCCAGAGAGGACCCTTTGGTTAGAACTTTACTAATGAGAGAAGGCAGGTAGAACATGACATCTTCACGTACACAAAGGAGGCCAAAGCACATGGCCATGGGGGGCAGTGCCTGGCATCATGTATACCACCTTCTGGAATTCTCTCAGAGACCCATCTATCATGGAGAGCAAGGCCACAGGAGAGAAGACCCTCTCTGGTTACTATCCCAAGATCACCAAGATGTGAGGCAGGGGACTGAGAAGATACACAAGAACAATGAGACTCTTGATCAGGACCGGACCTCTGTCATCTTCCAGCACAGGTGGGCCAGCAGAGGACGTGCCTCATGATGGCTATTCTGGCTGCCTTTCTGCAATCTGGTTCAGAGCCATCCTGAGGACCAGGTAGAGCCCAAACATGAACCGTGAGGGCCCTTCTCCTAACCCATCAACCCACAAATGGTGGGACTGAGATATGACAGCACATTTTATCCAGGCCTCTCCAGCCTTCCTCGTGGCATCTTCCAGATTCCCTCTTCCCTTGATGGCTTTGCCTCTGTCTTTGAGTTAAGGAAGCCTAAGTGAGTCAGGGCTCTATTCCTGCAACTTGCCCATCAGAGCTACCTTTAGACATGTGTGCACACCCTATGGACCCATCCTCCTCCTGCCTCCGTACCCTCTCTCTTAAATATATGCAGAGTCACCTGAGCAACGAGGTGTGGCTGTCTAAGGCCAGCAGGTGTGCAATGAAACACAGTCATACAGGTCCACGTGGGAAAAAGAGAGCCCAGGCTACAGGCTCGGAGCCCCAAGTTCTCCTCAGACTCCACTTTCTATCCTCTCAGTATCCCTAGCAAGCCCAGGAAGACCTGGTTGCTGCTTGGCCCAAGCCAGGAAGATGAAGTTCTCTCCCCAAACTCTTAAAAGACTTCTGTATTAATGAGGACAACGGGGCTAAGATCTAGGAATACAATTCACCTGTAGAGTGTTTACTCCATGTACTAAGCCCCAGGTTTGATCCTTGGCATCCCATAAAACCATGCTTGGTGGCACATAGCTGTCTGCTATAACACCAGCACTTGGGGGATCAGATCATCCTTGGCAACTTCGCAAATCTGAGGCTAGCCTGGGCTACATGAGATCCGGTGTCAAAAGACAAACAGAAAAATGTGCCTCCTCACAAAACGCTTATTATACTTTTACTCCCTGCCATGATGGCACTTGGAAGTGGGGAGTTTTAGCTGAATTTGGGACAACTTGTAAGCACAGCACCCAGGGTGGAGCAGCAGCTCCACAGGACAGACGGGACTACAGTTTGTTTTCTTTGCACACCAAGAACCAAACGGGCTGACAATTCGGACTTGGATGTTCCAGGCTTCCAGAATTGTAAGAAACACTGCACGTGTGACTTAGACCATCCAGGCTGTGGTATTTCAAATAGTTACATGATGGGTAAGAATAGACCCTTTCAGACACCAGCCCTGCCTAGTGATCTGACAGCTCCCTCTCCTACCCTAGTCTTCCTAGATGGGCCTGGTTTCTACCTTTATAAGTGTGTGAGCTATGCACACATCTGAAGGGAGAGGAACCTCCACCAAACAATCAGTAAGAAGGAAGAAGGTAAGCGTGTATATATGTGTGTAAAATGGTTGTGAAGGCCACTGTCCCGGACTCCAGTCTTAGAGCCCTTTCAGCTTGCCGGGAACAAGGGTCGTCCAGAACAGAGAGCTAGTAGCAATGAACCAGGAGCCTTTGGGCGCACTCCACTCTCTAGCAGTTTGTGTTTATTATGGGGTTCTCTCCTAAGCAGGATCCTAGGGTAGTGGACCTTCAAGTTAGGAAAAAAAAAACAGTTAGGTTAGAAAAGAAAAAAAGAGCTCTCCTCTGCGCCCCAGCTCCTTCCTGCTTCTCCTGTCTTTTCCTGCAAAGGCGGGGCAGTCACTGTGACAGCTGACTCTCACAGGGTGCCATTCACGCATGACAAGCACAGCCCTAAATCCTGCAGATGAATCAGCTAATCTGCCTTCCTAATGACCTTTGGAACAGATGCTGCCATTTCCACCCTAAGAAACTTCGAACAGGGGAGGTAATTTGTGCCCTGAGGTAGTTGGGTAGTTGGGTAGTTGGGTAGTTGGGTAGTTGGGTAGTTGGGTAGTTGGGTAGTTGGGTAGTTGGGTAGTTGGGTAGTTGGGTAGTTGGGTAGTTGGGTAGTTGGGTAGTTGGCTGGTAGGGGACTCACCTACAGCCACACCTCTGACCTGGGCTTTCCACTTATCATGGAGGAGCTGAGCTCCTTGTTTCTATGGGAACTGGTGGCTTGGAAGAGACAGGGGCAGGGGAAGCAGCTAGTTAGCATTTCTTTTGCGACGGAGGTAGACTGATAGAGGGACAAGCCTGGATCCTGGAGCCATTACTTAACCTTCCATGGCTATGTGTGGGCTTCGGCCGAGGTTCTGGCCCACTCCCCTGTCTTTCCAGGGTTAATGGCCTCTCCTCTCTCCAAGGATTTAATGACCGACTCTGCCACACTGTCAGAAAGCAGGTGGCCTCGTGGCAGCAACTCTCTGAGCCCAGGGAAAGAAACAAAGAGAATAGTTGATCACAGGTGGCTGCTGACAGTGTGGCTGTCTCTGAAGTCTTCAGGCCAGGAGCTTCTGTCTTCCTGGAGCCAGAGAAGCCCTCTGTATGTGTATAAGACCAGCCCAGGGCTCTACAAGCTACCTATGCAAAGAGAATACATGGGGCACACCTCCTCACAGTCCACCAGTGATCCTGGGTGGAGATGCCATCGTGGGTGTTGGGCCTCCCTCGCCCTACCTTACTCCCATGTCTGGAACAGAGTGTGACTTCTTAAATTTTTTATATTTGGTTTTGAGATCAGGTTTCTCTCTGTAGACCAGGCAGGCCTTGAACTCTCCCTAGTCCTCCTGCCTCAGTCTACCCCAGTGCAGGGATTACAAGCATGTACCATGGACCCCTGGAGAATGTGTGTCTTTGGAAACCAATCTGGTTTCGGTTCAGCTCTCAAGCATAGCCCTGTAGTGACATTGGTACTGCCACCAAACTTCCGTGTCCTTATTCTATGACCTGCTAAATCTGAATGAATATACAATTACATGACTATTCCTTGAGAGTACCCGAATTTGTGTCAGGCCCACAGAAGGGACGGATGAGCAAGAAATACAATTACCTCAGGTCAGAAAGCTGAAAGCACAGTGGGACCTGCCTGTCCTCAGAGAGGGAGGAGCCGTGGAGGATGCCACAAAGGGGGCATCTTTGCTGTGAGTTTAAAAGTTCTCTAGAAAAAAGGGTTTTGAAGTTTCCTGTTACATCTAATTTCATGTTTTAATAAGTTGTGTCACGTCCAATCTGAGGCTTACAAGCTCTCACTGGGGTTGGTTTATCTATCTATCTATCTATCTATCTATCTATCTATCTATCTATTTATTTATCTAGTCTTTTCAAGATAGGGTTTCTCTGTGTAGCCACAGTTGTCCTAGAACTCACTCTGTAGATCAGGCTGGCCTCCAACTCAGAGATCTGCCTGTCTTGGCCTCCCTCATGAGCCACCAAACCCCACTGGGTAAATTCTATCTTATCGGGTTTTCAGAAAAGCCTGAGGATCGCCTAGGCCCTGAGCTGTCTCTTTGGGAGAATCCAGTCTCTCATCTCGCCCCTTCTAGGCTGTGACACTGGTTGTGATCCCACCTCTGCCAAGCAGGAATGGATTGCCAAGGGGCATGGATTCATTCAGCCTATCCAAAGGTGAATCTGCAGCCAGCGCCACCCCCCACCCCCCCCACACCCCTGCATCCCTTGTCTGCCCCAACAACCCCAGTCCCTTTGGGTCTACATTCTAGAATTCTTTGTTCTTTTTTTTCTTGGATTACAAGAAGGGTAGGCATGAAACTAGGAAAAGACCATCCCAAATAAAGTCTGCGCGTGTCGTCTCTCAGTGCTGAGACATGATCCCTTTGGTCACAATTCCAGGGAAAGAGGATTATGGGGTCCTGTGACAAGCAGAAGGGTTGCACATCCTATCACCCCTCTCCTGAAGGTCCCCGTCCGTCTTCAGGCATCTGCACTTCTCTGCTACTTGCCATTCCATAATCAGCACCATTATCTCTGGATAATTTTTCCTTCTCTCAGCAATGAAGCCTGTGAAAACCATATGAGGAAAGATTTGTATTTCTAGGACTATGTGAACGGGGGGTGGGGGTGAGGGCGCGTGGCTTTGATTGCAAATGAAAAATTAAGCCCAAAAGTCTGTGACTGGTGCTTTGTGATTGTTCCTGAGCCTCTGTGCGTCCCACCTGCTGCCTCCTCAGCCTGAAGGGTAACAGTAGTCTGCCTACCTTTTCTTTGTCTCGCCTATAGTTTAGCAAATCTATAATGTATTTAATCTCCAGCCACCGTGCTTGGCTTCAAATGTCTAATTTGCGGCAGAGAGCTCCAGCCACTGAGGATAGTTAACTGAAAGCCTTTGTTTGTCCAAAAAGCTAGGCTTCCCCCCTTGATCCCCTAGGATGGGGCAGAAGGAGATGCCAGAGAGGGAGGTGGCCTACACACCCCAGGCATCGCTACCTCCCTCATCAATATCCTGAATCCTACAGTTTTATACCGCATCCTCAATCTTCCACTGCTCCCACTCCCAGCTTCCACCTCTTCTTCCATTCCTATACCCTGTCCCTCATCCCTCCTACCCCACCTCCATCTTTTATCTGCCACCTCTCCAGCCTTGTCTTCCGCCCTCACATCCCACATACCTATCCTGCACCTCAACTCCCCCATCTTCCACCTCCATCCTCCTTCACCTCTTTTTCCATTCCCCATCTTTCCCACCTCCTCCACCCCCTACCCTCACCCACCCTCTTGCCCTACCCCAACTCTGCCCCACCAAGTTCTGCCCACTCCCGGTCCATCCTACAGTCATGAATAAGAGGAACAATGTTCCTTCTAGAGGAAAACCCCACCCCACCTCCTGCAATTCAGGAAGACCCACCCCCATGTCAGAGATGACCGCATGGTGGGAAGATGCTGTCAGAAAGGATGCTGAGGAGGACACTCACCTATTGCAAAACTGACAAAAGCTTCGTGGAGGTCTAACCTATTGCAAAGCCTCATGGAGGTGCAAATTACACAAGTATGCTGGGCAAGCCCACGCTCACCAGAGGTAGTGGCCTACACACAAATTACACAAGTATGCTTGTGGTAGCCAGGGCTGGGAGCTGCGAGCACTCTAGGGAGGAGGTGAGGGGCTGACTGTGGGGCAGTACTGGAGATCAGGGAGGTCAAGAGAAAAGTAGGGTCCCAGTGCCAGGGCTTAGGTCTTGTTGTATGACAGCAAAGAAGCAAGGGAGGTTTCTGTGCAAGAATATATATATGGAACTGGGGCCTACTGGCTTGCTGCTGTAGTCACAGAAGGCTGAAGAAGGAGGATGACTGAGTTTGAGGCTGGTCTGGGCTGTGTTTCTTTTTGAGGCCAGCCTGAGCTACATGAGATCCTGGTTGAAAGTAAATAAAGAAGGGCTGGGTTCAGTAAGTTGGTAGGTGCTTATCTAGGAAGTATAAATTTCTGGGGTTAGTCCCTAGCGCTGCATAAACCGGGCATGGCTCAGACTGCTTGGGAAGGGAAGTGGGGGAGGATCCGAAAGTCAAGGACATCCTCAGTGAGGTTATGAATGGAGTGCAAGGACAGCCTGGTCTATAAAAGGTCCTGCCGAGAGAAAAGATGTCTCAGCATTAGTCATGGATTCCAGTTTGCTGGCTCTCAAGTTCTATCTCAAAGGGTAGCCACAAAACCTCTCCTCCCGTTTCTTTCTCCTTCTTGTAAGTGAGATTATGGGGTGACTGCAGAGGTGCCTTGGTTGGGATTATAGTCTGATAAGGTGAAACCAGGAATAGGTAGATCTATACGGGGTTTTCTGTGTAGATTCCTAGAAAATTGCAGGTTTGCAGCTGAGCACAGAAAAGGTCTTAGGTTGTTAATTGTGCTGGCATTCCGGCTTCTCAGATGATGAGCGGACTCCAGCCAACCCCTTCTCTTCCCTCGTCCCTGTAACTTCTCTGCCTTTCTATAATGTCTTTTCAATTTCACTCTGAAAGCAGGTCTCCCTCCACCAGGACTGGAACTAGAGGCAGATGACTCCTGATTCTGCCACTCTGATTTCCCCTCTCTCAGCTAGAATGCTCTGGATACAAGTGTCTGATCCCAAGATTTGAGTGGGCATAGTGCACTCTAGTGTTCCTCAGGTCCCTGTGGCTGAACATGGCAAGCACACATGCTGATACACAAGACATATATAAAAGCGCTGCCACCCTACGCTTGTCTTAGCAGGCCCTTGATGCTGGCAATGTGCCTAATTTTAGCCAAAGGCCCATATCCTGGCAGGGCCATGTCCAATGCCACAGAGTTCTCAACTCTACTATATTGTTTAACTATCTTTGTCTCGTTAGCTAATCTATGTAGGACACAGAAATATCTGTGAGACAATCACTGAATCTAGAGAAATGATAGATCAGTCCTAGGTGCCCCCCTTCTCCCAGATGACTATACCCAAAGCAAGAATGAGTGACCCCCAAGAAGGCTTCATGGAAGCTGTTTAATGAAAGCAAATGACGTCATCATCACAGTCCTGGAACAGAACGATGATGGCACATCATAGTTGTGTATTTCCACAACAATCCTGACTAAAGGTGGCACTTAATTTCTCTTATGAGAGTTCTGCCGCTTACCCAAAATAACTTTATTTCTGTGAAGTGAAAGTTTGTTTCTAAAAGAAAGAAATACTTTTATTAAGCAATTAGAGAACAGATGGCAAGGTGACCCGGTGAGCCCTGGAGTCCTGGAAGGCCATTCTGTCACTTGATGCCATCTGCTTAGCTTCCTCCAGCTTGTTCTCTGCTCCATAGCCTGATTGGTAAGAGCTTCCTATTCGGTGAGATGATTTGCACAAGGCACTTAGCACATGCGTTTGACGATGGGTTTTGTTTTTGTTTTGAGGGAGAAATGGACGCATCCAGCTGCATCTGAAAGTGTGTTTAGCATGTCTACAACAGATTCCAGGAGAAAACTGAAGCCGGGAAAGAGCAAGCAGCCACAACTGAGAGAGATAGTAGGTCTGCAGCCAAGGCTAAGACCATGGATTCTCAATGGAGCGAATCTACACAAGTCTCTGAACATCTGTTTGTCAGGAAATGTGTAGTTGCCTCTGCAGAGACTCTCATGTGGTGAGGGCAAAGCCTTGGTGTCCATAATCTACAGGTCTGCTCTCTCTCTCTCTCTCTCCCTCTGTGTGTATGTGTGTGTGTGATCATGTGCTTATGTGTGTGTAGAAGCATGTAGTTATATGTGTGTATATAAGCATGTAATTGTATGTATGTGTATAAGTACATGCTTGTGTTTGTGTGTGTAAGCATGTGCTTGTGTGTATATAAGCATATATTTGTGTCCGTGTGTATAAGCATGTGTGTGTATGTGGGTATAAGCATGTTCTTGTATGTGTATATAAGTATGTGCTTGTGTGTGTGTGTGTGTGTGTGTGTGTGTGTGTGTGTGTGTGTGTGTGTTTGTAAACATGTGCTTGTATGTGTATGTATCCTTATGATATCAGGTCTCAAGTAAACAATACTGTGAAGAGTTACAATGCCTAAGAAGAGGCTGTCTTCACCTAAACAAGGCAAGAGCCAAATGGTTCTATAATCCTTATACCTCTTAAAAGAAGACATACAGCTTTCTCTGGCTCCATAGGGGGTAGATGCCAACTCTCTCCTAGATGGAAGGAAGGTCCTCATCCTACAAAATGTGCCCTGAACTCTGCAGGCCTCCATGCCTGCCCTTGAGCAGTCTTGTGCCCTGGGGCTGGTCCCTTACCCAGGCTTTATTCCTCTGCTTTCCTTCCTCCCTCCTTCCTTCCCTCCCTTCACTTCCCTACTTCCATTCTTCTTCTTCTCTTCTCTTCTCTCTTCTCTCTCTCTCTCTCTCTCTCTCTCTCTCTCTCTCTCTCTCTCTCTCTCTCTTTCTCTCTCCCCCTCTCTCTCTTGTCTCATGAAGCCATAGCCTTGAACCGGGATCCTCCTACCTTCACCTCCCACGTGCTGGGATTATAGGCATAAATCCCCATGCCGGCTCTTTTGTCTTTTCTGAACCTTTGTTCTTAGCTTTTGAAATGGAGAAACACAAGCTGCATCCCGGAGTTGCCGAAAAGATAAAATGAAATCATCTGTATGACGATAAACATGAAGAGATATGTGGTAGCCGGGATTAGGCAATAAAGGTGACAGCAGAGAGGTCCTGCTTCAGAGGGAACCACAGAGCTTGTGAAGTGAAGCTGCTTCAGGTGACAAATATATCTGGGAAAACAGTGTGCCACTTAGAGATTAGAGATAAGCTGTATCGGTGCCATGTTCCATCCTGTGGGGAGTTTTCTTTCCCTGATACACACGCACAGACACACACACACACACACGCGTACACACACATGTATAGACATACCACATGCATTCTACATACATAGCTGGAGATGCTCACATAATACACATACCACACATACATATACTTCATATACACTCACATATAAATTTACAGATGGTCACATACCACATACATATGTGCATATGACATATAGATAGATACATTATACACATGCATACACATACTATATACAGAAACATAGATATTATATAGATATAACACACACAATATACCTATACATATATGTTATGCACCCAAACATAATCACATACCACACACATACCACATACATACATATATATGTAAATGTGTGTACATATGTATACATACATTCTATATGCATGCTACACAGATTATAATGTACCACATACACATATATACATGCCACATATATACTACACACAGAAACTCAGATGTCTCATACCACATATACACAAGCACACTCTACATACTATATTTATACACATGGCATATACAAACATAGACAGTTACATAGCATATTCATGCCACATATGTATATCACAAATATCACACACACATACCACATATATACCCCACACACAGATGCTCATACCACATTCATGCATCCACACCCCACATATATACCCCACACATATGTACACTTTGTAATAACATACACATACAGACATTCATACATGTCAAATACATACCATACACACCTATGATCAAACACCCTTTTCTCAGCAATACCAGCTTCAGCTAGATGCTGTGATACAAAGGAGTTGGGACCAGATTAAGATGCCATAGCATCTCCTTTTCATCATGGATGGCACCCCAGATAAAGGGGAGGTGCCAGATGCCACACAACATGAATGAGGTAGCTACTAGGGAGAAAAAGTCTGTATTCCTGCTGTGTGAACGACTGGTTATAACAGACTACCCATCACCGCAGTGGAAAGTTTAAGAACACGACTCGTGTGAGTATTTGAAGGTGTGTGTGTGTGTGTGTGTGTGTGTGTGTGTGTGTGTGTGCTGTGAGTCATATTGCTGACCATATCTGCAAGCAGACTTGTAGGGGCTTTCAGAAGCAGCCCTCCCCCCTGAGCACCCCAGCCCTTAACTGCAAACAGTCTCCACCAGGTCTGCTGTCAATTGCTGCTGGGATAAGAAATGAACCTTCTTCAAAGATGTGTGTGACTCTTGTCAGACAGGGCTGCCAAGCCTCTGGGAAGGCTGGCATGAGCCGTGGTAGTCTCCCCAGCCCCACAGACAGCTATAGTAGGCAGAATTCCCAGAGTGGGCATGCCTACTGGGGCCAGGATCCTGCCTACAGGTGCCCATGTTTGCCCAGGGTGGGCTGAACGGTCCTGGATGTGGAGCGGTCTCCCCAGGAATTTGGACAGCTCTCCCTGGATAGCCACCAAAGCTCTGCCTTCCAGACGGAGAGGAGTCCCGTGCATGTGGCAGTGGCACCAATGCCACAGGTAAGTAACTTGGTTTTCTGGTGTTCTCTGCCAAACGGGCATCTGTCACCTTACATTATTGTCATCTTCCATTTAGGCTCCTGCTTTGTGATGCTTTTCTAAATAAAAGAAGGCAAGGGAAGCGATGTGTGGCAGAGCTCCAAGCTTCTCTTAATTGCAAATTCCCTTAAGTACCACTTCCCTGGAGCTGCCGGCCCTGTCTGCTAGTCAGGCCCACTTCAGCCTGCCTAATTTTTAATAGGCAGGAGATCATTCCCAGCGTGCACTAACCTTCCCTTTTGTTCGTCGGCACATTCTCATGCGCATGGGATCTTAAATTATTAGAAAGAATGGGCCTGCTCCTTTCTTTCATCTTAACATTAAATGGAAGGAAAGAGAAAAGGCAGAGGGAAGGGAGTGGTTGGTTGGAAGTGGAGGCCGGAGAATTAGCATCCACAGGTGAGGGCGGATGCTACGGAGATGACGCATTGATGAGATATCAAAGTAGGAATGGACCCAGAGCCTTGAAGTCCTTTGGAGCTTTCCCACTGCCCTCCTCCATACCCCCTTTCCCCTTCCTCCACGACCCCCATTTACTTCCAAAATATACATGCTAAGAGATTTAAGGTCGCCAAGGTGGTGGGGAGGGGGGAAGGGTTTGTCCAATACCATGCTGGACCTAAACCATTTGCTGTGCGTGGTCAGTGCTCTGGTCTTAGATCATTTTAACTGTTTTGAATGTCACCCTGGGCGGAAGCAAGAAGAAAAATGGAGTCAGGGGATTGTTTTCCTTCCAGGGGGAGAGGAAAAGCAGAATAAGGAGAGCAGAACATCTGGATGTGGAAATAAGAGGACTGAACCCCAACCCAGTAGCTCTGCACCCCAACATGGTAGCTTCCACACGGTTTATACCATTTAATCTCTGACATGATAAAGTAGACCTGGCTATATGTGTTGTAAAAGCCATGAGGTGTATTGGGAAAGGCCCCAGCCAACCATAGACACACACTGCTGTACCCCCTGGAGAAGGTCAACTCCTCGGGCTAGCAGGGCTGGCCCCAGGTGGCCCACTGCTGCCTCTTGTAGTCGGAAGAGGTCAGGGATAGAGACAGCAAGGCAACCCTGAGAAAGCCCGGGGAGAGCTAATATCAGAAACTGCTGTACGGATGCAAACCACGCTCACTAAATTGCTCTGGTACCCAAGGAAACAGCTGCAGGGTAATATGAAGGGAAGGGAAGGCCTGGAGACAGGAATTGGTGTGGACACTTCATTCTTCCTGACTCAATAGAACTGCTCTGCGGTGATTGCTGTCCAGTGACCTGGCCCATTGGCTCTCCACAGTACCCTCAGGGGGCCTACAGCAGGCCCTTGGCTTTCCCTCTAGAGACACAGGGAGAAACATGGCTAGAGCAATGGTTAGAGCCACGAAGTGGGGAGAACTCTATTGCCGGGTGCCTCAGCTCTGCTCCTGACTGAGCCATGAGCAAACCCTCTAGCCTCACTAGCTCACTAGGCTCTGATTTTTTTTTTTTTTTTTTTTTTTTTTTTTTTTTTTTTATGACTAAGTGTGGAGAAGCAGCAATGACTCTGGAAGAACAAGATTAAAAAATAAAAGCTGAGGGCCTAGGGAGATAGCTCGGTTTTATAAAGTGTTTATTTTGCAAGTGTTAGGACATGAGTTCAATGCCCAGAACCCTCATAAAAAAATCAGATGGATGGTATAAACTCACAGTCCACACACCAGGGAGGCAAAGCCAAGCAGAGTCCTGGGCTTTCCTGGCCTGGAAGCCTACCCAACTTATAAGCTCAAGGGAGCAATGAGAAATCCTTTCACAAAAAAAAAAAAAAAGAAAGAAAGAAAGAAAAAAGAAAAAGAAAAAAAGAAAAAAGAAAAGAAAAGAAAAAAGAAAAAGAAACCCAAAACAAACAAACAAAAAAAGGGTAAACAATATCTAAAGAACTTACTGAAGATTTTCCTGTGGCTGCCATATGCAAGTGTCTGCATATGCATGTGTGCTTTTGCATGTATGGGTGGGTGTGTACACACGTGCATGCAGATAGGGACAGTTTGGTTTAGAAACAAGGAAGTTATTTTTGTTACAACCCATGTCATTCACTATAAGGCCATACCGTTTCCTTGTAGGATGGTGAGAAGGAAACATAAGATCCGGGTCAGGATGGCCCTGTTCATTTCTGTACTTACTAAAGGTACCACTGGGCAGACACCAAATTCAGTGTCTGTCAGTTTAAATGTCCTGAGACCACTATATTCCTGCCTGCCTGATCACAGGCTGACTCTGAAATGCCGAAGCAGGAATGGCCTTAAAGGTTCCCTCTCCCCCAGCCACTGGATACCCTGTCCCTTCATAAGCTACCTTTGGAGAAAGCATAGTAATCGCTGCCGAGTGAGTGTGTTCTACATGACCCAAGCTGCCGCCCCCCTCCATCTCACCCACTGCTTGTGCGGAGCTATGACACCAGCATGTCCTGCACCCTGGATGCCCTTGGAAACCAGGAAGGTTGCAAACTGGTGACAATCTTTCTTCTTCTCAAATCCTTGGACTTCTTGCATTGCCACCGTGTGTCCACTCAGTCCCTAGGGGACTAGCTATACTCTTGTTCTCAAGTCCACTTAAGGCTCAGTCTCTGTGACCCCAACCAAGTCACAAAGGCCACCTAACACTGGTGTCATGAATCTGCCTTTTTCCTCAAGGCTCTCTACGAGCCATTCCTGTTGGAAGACGAACAGCATTAAAAGCCAGACACAAGCAGGACCGATGCTTCCAACTGAACATACACACTCAGAGCTGGAGTGACGGCTCAGCAGTGACAAGCACCCACATGGCAGCTCACAACCATCCATAACTTCAGTCACAGGAGATCCAGTGCCCTCTTCTGACCCCCCGTGGATGCCAAGCATGCATGCGGTACACAGGCATACGTGCAAACAAAGCTCTTATATGCATAACATAAAGTAAGTAAATCTAAATAAATAATAAATAAATAAATAAATAAATGTGCATCGTCAACTCACATAGAACATACTCAGTTCAGAGACTCTACGTCTAATGTAAACGCAGGCTCACGAACACCTGCCACCCAGGCAGAACTGGAAGTAATAAATGAAGCACGGTCTTTCTAGCCCCTGATCTAGTTCTCATGCATGTCCTTGGTCTCCCTTTATAGTAGGTGACAATATCTATCTTTCAAGACTATTTTGCGGAGTGAATGGGATCTTAGAGGACAGTTAGGCCGCAAAGTGTTGGCCCTATTAGACTCGCAGTAGCCAGTGTTCAGCCTGGCCTGTTGTTCCTGATAGCTAAAGCATCTCTTGGTTGATGCTAGAGGCAGCATTCTGCTTATTTGGGGTTTCTCTATGTGAGATCAAGTGTGCCAGCATGAACCCAATTCTGCCTCAGGCCTGAGAATTGCTGGCTTCATACGCTCACCATGGCTTCTCCTGTCTCTGTGCCTAGATTGTTCTCTGAGCTGTCTGATTTTTTCGCCCCCCAGGATGTCTTTCAGCTGGGACCTTAGGGTGCATTCCACTAAGGATCCAGGCTCTCGGCTGTCCCACTAGGAAGGCAGATGGTGTTGAGTCAGGGTATGTCTCTTCTCCCTTGGCCAATTCAGCAGGACTGACTTCAGCATCCTTTTGGCAGCACCTTTGGAGCTAAGCTTTCTCGCTCATATCTGGATGGGCATGGCAAGGGTGGCAGGGATGACGGCTTTTGGACTCTTCCCCGAAGCTGGAATATTTCTGGGGAGGCTGAACTCTAAGTTTCTGACTTCCCTGCCATTGAACCTCCCAAAGACATCTCTCTTTGTTTGCCTGTATTTCACTCTGTCACTGCCTGAAAGGCTTCTTCCATTTGCTTTTATATATTCATTTGGAATGATGCCTCCAATATTTAATCTTTATCAGAACCTGGAAGCCTGATATTTATTTTGCAGGTCAGTTGCTCATCCATTTTCCTTGAGGCCTCTGGCAGGAGGCTGGAGAGTCTGACATACACACACACAGACACAGACACACACAGACACACACACACACACACACCAGGGGAGGGGAAGGGTGCTGCCATCATTGTTAGTCCTAGTGACAGGGGGACAAATCAAAGTGCTGCAGGCTACCGGGGAGAAGATAAATCTGGCAAAAGGTTAATGAGTGAGTAAGCCTGAGATGACTGCCAAGAGTCTTCAGGCCTTCTAGAGGCACAGTGCAGGTCATCTTCTGGGCTCTGGAGAAAAAGGGGATGTGGCCAGCATGTGTTGAGGCATCTGTGAGTGTTGAAAGCTTCGTACTGCCAGACGTGACCAGCAGCTGCCGGTATTCCTAGCACTTGGTAGGTGTAGGCAGGAAAGTCAGAAGATCGAGGTTGTCCTCAGCTATGTAGTGTGTTTGAGGCTAGTCTCAGATACATGAGAATCAGTCTCAAATTAAAAAACAGAAAATCCTGGGCTGTGTCAAAGGGCAAGTGGCTTTGGTTTCCCATGGCTAAAAAGCCTGGTCGCCATATTCACATTGCATCCTGGAGGATTTGGGGTAAGCGGATGAAAGAAGCTTCAGATAGTCTTGACCAGTAACTATAAAAAGTTATGAAATAGTTTTCCTTTGTAGGTTTTGTTTGTTTGTTTGGAGACTGGGCCTAACTATGCAGCCCTGCATGTCCTGAACTCCCTATGTAGACCAGGCTGACCTTGAACTCACAGAGATCTTCTGGCCTCTGCCTCCTGAGTGCTGAGATGAACCCCATATGCCACAATGCCCAGCTCCTTTGAAGATTTAGGAGTGGTTTAAAATGCATACCGTGTCTATAAAGAGCCGTCTTTGTCTACAAAGCATGCTCATAGCATCTGTCTGTACTGAAGTGTAAAGGTGACCTATGTTCACAGACAGGTTATGAAGGCAGCTTAGAAGCAGGCTGGCCGGTGGGTTTTTACCCCCCACCCCTTAATCCCACTATTTAGGAAGTAGCCGATTGCAGTCCCAGGTCAGAACACTTGGGAAAGGGCATTTGGTCTTAGGAAGAAAGTGGACAAATTATTTATTGATGCCTGCATTGGTCCAGCATGGGCAATAGTACCCACTCCCTGCCCACCACCAACAGAGCAGAGCCTAGTTAATACAGCAAAAGTATTTTGAACATCTCCACCAGTCCTGTGCCGGGCATGTGGTGGGGATGATGGCAGCCATTAGTGCAGTGGAAGCCATTAGGGCAGAATCCGATCTGGCTGAGGAAGTGTAGGGAACTGGTTAGAGGCTGCACCTAAAATCTAAATCCTCAAAAAATGGGAAGCTGGTAGAGTGCTCACAAAGGAGAGGAAGGCAGGACTGGAGTTTCTGGAGCCAAGAGGGAGATGAGGAACCACCCAGGGAAAGGTGGTGTCTACCTGGACTATTAGTATTCCGCCATCAAAAGCTGATCGTGAAGATAAGAAAAGATGGAGGAGGACAGCGAAGGCCAGGTGAGAGAGTTTCTTCTTCCTTCCTTTTAACTTCCTCTGCCCCTTCTCTCAGAAGCCTCTGGAGCAGATGGGGGCTGCCGTGGTGGCCCCTCCCGCCTGGGCCCGTGCATTTCAAAGCACTGCCTGGTGGAGAAGCGGCTGCTGGACTCCTGGGCTGACCTCACTCCAGCAGGCATGCGATGAATATTTCATCATCCAGATGTAATCCTGCCTGCATTTTCCTCCTCTGCCTCTGGCCAGCACCTCTCTCCTCCCAGTCTACCCAAGCCCCAGTCCCCAACCCAGTCCCAGTCAGGAAAAATCAGTCACAACGTTTATCAGGAATCGGTATGAACCAGCCAAGCGCTGTGAAGAGCTAATCTGTTCAGAGCTAATAAGAGCGAACAAAGTCGCCACAGAGTCCGCCATGGGCATCGCTGATAAGAATTTGTCAGAAGAATTGCAGGTGAGATCTGAACAGCCCCGGGAAGTGGAATGCAAATGCCTCGCTCCCTGTCAGCTTCACGGGGCCTCTGCACCCAGGGAAGTGTGCAGGACAGAGTGGGGGAAACACACAGGGAGGGGCAGGCAGAGGACTGTGGGATTTGGTCCTGGAGAATCACAGAGCACAGTAGGGAGGACCAGGGCAGCGGAGGGGCGAGGGAGGTGGAGATGTGGAGTACAGCATCTGTGAGAATGGGACAGCAGCCTGGGAAGCCCTTCTTTCTGAGCTCTGGGACTGAATGGATGTAGTACACCGAAGGTGCTGACACCGTCTAGAGGAAGCCAGGGGAGAAAGCTTAGCCGGTAAAGTGCTTGCCTTGTAAGTAGGAGGATCTGAGTTTGAATTGCCACACTCCATGCCAAGCTGAGCACAGTCTACTGTGTGTGTCTGTAACCCCAGCGGGAGGTGGAGACAGAAGCTCTGGAGGCAGACTGTCTCCGCTATTTTGGCATAAGCAGTGCAGTGACAAATAATAGAGACAAATTGTCTTCGACTCATATTCTTTCCAAATAAGAACAAAAAGAGGCAACGACAAAAGGGACAGAAAAAATAAGACCTCCAACATCTGGAAGTTGGGAAGCTGCGAGAGACAGGAGTCAAGAATCACCTGTTGGGCCTCCTATGGGCAAGAAGTGAGGCGGTAGGGGCTGAGGTCAGAGTAGGGTGGCAGAGTGGAGCAGAGATGGGCTTGGATCTCCAATTCTGTTGCTTCCAGATGTTGACATCTTCAGACAGTTGTCTGCCTGACTTCCTGGGTCTCAGGTTCATCAAGACTCTGCTCTGAGTAGCATGAGGTGGGAGACAGGAAAGACATGAGTTACAGTTACTGATGTTGCTTTTGTTTTTCCATTTTGGTGCTGTGGCTGGAACCCAGGGCCTTGGGTGTGCTTAGTAGATGCTCGCCCACTGAGCCACACCTCCATCTCCTAGTCTTAGTTGTTGGGCATACAACCAAAGACAATCTACCATTGAATACTCTGATTTGGCTATTGGTTAAATTTTTCTATAAAGGACACTTTCAACTTTGAAGGTATGAATCTCAGGGGCTGAGCTCTGTTTTGCCAAAGCAGCAACAGATTGAAAGAGCAAGACTTTATTCTAATAAAACTTTATTTATGAGAACAAAGAGAAGGGCTGCTTCATACCTGTAAGTTACTCCGCAGGAGGCAGAGGCAGGAAGAACAAGGCCAAATTGCTCTATTTAGTTAGTCCCTTGCCAGCTTTGGCTACATAGTGAGACCCTATGGTTTGGATTTGGTCTTTGGGACTTTCTCTACTGTCCACTGGTGAAGTAGATCTGCAAAACTATGTCAGGCCACATCCCTCAGAAACACTCCAAAGGCAGGCCACAGGCAGGATGGCTTTGAGCCAACTGGCTCCCTGCATAGTCTGGAGGCCAGAGGGTAGGAGGTTTGGAAGGTGGTGAGACACACAGAGGGTGTTCTGGGCTTTGGTAGGGGGCAGACTTTAAGGGACCTAAAATTTCCCTCTGAAGAAGACATCACTGGACATTCCATCCCTGGCTTTGTAAGAAGAATCTTCCCCTCTCTGCATCTGGCTACAAGTTTACTGAGGGATGATGCTTTTTTTTTTTTTTTTTTTTTTTTTTTTTTCAGCATCTCCTAAAAGCAGACACATCTTCATCTTTTTCTTGAAATACATATCGTTAAATCTCTCTCCCAATTCCTTCTGGCTTATTGAACTTGGGAGCAAGCTGTGAGGAATGATTTGTTTTCAGGCCACAAAGCTACCCCCAAGACAGGCTTCTGACACACCCCCATAGCCACAGGGGAATGTGAAGGCAGGGAGGGCCAGAGGCTTTGCTGTGGGGTGTAAATGAGGTTTTTGAATAACATTGGTTTTCTATCCCTCACATGCTTTAAACTCTGATCAGTTTCTCAAGCGCTAAACTCACCACTCCTGGGGCAATAATAGTCTTGGGTCTGTGTGGGGCTTTACAACTTGGGAAACACTTCCTCTCTCTGTTTGACAATCTCCACTGCCACAAGTAGGCAGCCAGTCCATCATAAGTCTCCATGTACCATAGAAGGGGAAACTGAGGCATGGAGAGGCTCCTGTGGATATGGATTCAGAGGCAGAAGAGGCAGGAGGTGGTGGTGGTGGTGGACAGTGCTGGGAACTGAATAGTGGTCTCTAATGGATTCAGGTCCTCATTAGTGGAGCCTGAGAATGAAACAGTTTAGAAGGGATCTTTGGACAGGTGACTCAGGAAAAGATCCTCAGAGGAAGGATTATCCTTGATTTTTCATATGAGCCCAGAATGCTATGGGTGTCTTTAGAACAGAGAGCCAGAAACATATACATGCATGCTTATGCACATGCCACACACATGCATATAAACATATATATATACATATACACACATGCATCCTCATACACATGCACTCATGTACACATGACTCACACATGTGTACACACACCTGTGAACACAAATGTTTGCACATGTGCAAATGCCTGTTCATGCATACATGCTCACTTCAGTGCGCACATACACATGATCATATATGTACTCACACATGCTTACACACAAGCATGCATGTACATACAGAAGCTGAAAACAGAAGACAGACTGTTGGCATTAACGATGAGAATGATGTGGACACAAGCCAAAGACTACCAGCCGCCAGAAGGTTCTGGAAGAAAGAAGGTTCTGTCCTGGAGCATCAGATGGAGTGTGTCCCTACTGATACCTTGATTTTGGCCCGAGTGGTCATTATTTTCCAGCCCTGGAAGAGACTGATTGTTGTTCACAAGGAACCAATGTTCTAGTGAAACAGGAGCTAGGAAGTCAGCCGTGTGCAGGAAGAAACCACAGGCCTCCTATCTGTACCCCAGCCTGCTACCCTGCTATTTGCCAAAGGTAACTGGAAAACCAGTTGCTCCTCACTAGGCTTCACTATGTTTCCCAGAGATACGGGTCCGGAGAGAACCAGAGCCAGGCCAGTGCCCTCAGATGTGCAGATCCTTGGAGGCTGGCTGGGTATGGAACAGGTGGGTAGATGACAGCGTACATGTCTGTGTGCCTGTACATTCATTCACGAGGCTGTAACTCCTTCCAGCATAGCCTGGAACCTGCTCTGTCTCCTTTACACTCATCCCTGGAAGACGATCTAACTCAGGGAAAGTGTGTCTCCAATGGACATAACCGCCCCTTATTTGGGCATAGGTGTGAAGGTCTCTAACCTCCTGTCCTAGAATGAAGGCCGCCCTGTCCAGCAGGACTCCTGACCAAGAAGAACAATGTCCAGGACCCCTGGGCTGGGATTCCTGAGGAGAAAGTAGAAAAGCGACAGTAGATGTAATCTAAAGGACCGGACAAGGCTGAGAATAAAAAGGTGAGTGAAAATAAATTAAAACCAAATTGATTTCTTGTGTTTAATGGAGTTTTTCTTTCTGTCCTTTCCCCCTGAAGCAATATTTGGCATATGTAATAGCGCTCTGTCTTAAGTCACTCCAAAGAGTTGGAACCTAGCTGCAGGGATGGGGTACGGAGTTCAACTTCATTTCCATTACCCCAGACCTGAAGCCTTCTTAGTGCTGGGGTGGGGGGAGGAGGGCTCTGTCCCCACCTGCTCTCCTCTCTGCTCCATATTGGCATACAATTCATTTAGGAGGGCCTCTACCCTCTAGCCCACCTCATAGAAAGTAGGCTTACCTTTAAGTTGAACCCAAAATGTAAATATCCTAATTGGCATCTCATTAGTGCAAACAGAGAAGCCCATTGTTACAGAAGAGAAACTTTCCAAGCTCTTACCAATTAATCTCTGGCTATGGCCAATGCCTGCTCACTCCATCAACGGGGTCAGCAGCTTCCAGTGTGTACTGGAAGTGGAAAATGGTGACAGCCACACATACCAAGATCCCTGGGTTGGTGTGTCAGCTCTTCGTGGGTGCTTGCTTTAGTCATTTTTCTGAGGGTGCACCCACAGTGACTACCGGACACAGGTTCTGGGAAAGAGACCTTGCTGCTGGGACATCCATGTGGGATGCACATGGGACACAGCTGTGGAAAAGTAGCAGTAAATAACAGGGATTGACATCTGTCATCTGAGACAGACATCTATCATCTGGAATGGACATCTGTCACCTGGGGATGAACATCTGTCATTTGGGATGAACATCTGTCACCTGGGGATGGACATCTGTCATCTGGGGATGGACATCTGTCATCTGAGATGGACATCTGTCATCCAGGGATGGACATCTGTCATCTGGGGATGGACATCTGTCATCTTGGATGGACATCTGTCATCTGGGACAAACATCTGTCATCTGGGATGGACATCTGTCATCTGGGATGGACATCTGTCATCTGTGGGAGCTTGGGTGGTAGCTATGCAGCACCACAGCTTTGGGATCTCCTGGGAATGTTGGATCCTCTGCCCTTGGTGGAAGGCAGAACACACTTCCTCTAAAGAAATGTACAGTGCATACATATTCAAGGAGTATCCTTAAAGAATAGGGAAATCTTTCCCATAATACGTTGTTCCACATCTGTGAGTCTTATTGTCTAAATGCAAAGCCAGGTGGAATTTGAGTTCTGGTTAAGAAGGCCACGCAGCTGTGGGCCCAGCGAGAAAGAGCCTCAAGTCTTGCTTAGTAAGTATTTGTGTTGGTGACTTTGGTAGCTTCAGTTCCTGCCCTGGGATTTCCAGGGTCCCCACAGGAAAACTGATCAGAGAATGCTTGCCTGTCCTATGTCCTACCACTTCATCTCTTTCCTTCTTTCTTTTTTCTTTCTTTCTTTCTTTTTTTTCTTTCTTTCTTTCTTTTTTTTTGCTAGTGCTCTTGTCTTTTCCCCAAAACAAAGGCCCATTGATCTTACCATCTCAAGAGTTCGTGAGGATAAAACCAACAAGAGGAAGTAAACAAAAGAAACGAAGGCTGAGTGAGCTGGTACACACCTTCAATCCCAGGACTCAGGAGGCAGAGGCAGGGGGAATCTCTGTGAGTTCAAAGCCAGCCTGGTTTATACAGGAAGTCCCATGTCAGTGAGGCTTCATAGTGAGATTCTATCTCAAAACAAAACAAAACAAAACAAAGACAACAAAACAAAACACAGGAAAAGGAAAGAAGGAAGAAGGAGAGGGAAGGAAGGCAGGAGGGAGGGAGGGAAGGAAGGAAGGAAGGAAGGAAGGAAGGAAGGAAGGAAGGAAGGAAGGAAGGGTAGAAGGAAGGAAGCAAGGAGTGAGTAGTGGCCAGGCTTTTAAATCGGGAACAAAGGAAACTGTATCACCAGGCTGAGGGACGCTTATTTACCATGGCTTGTCATCTGCGAGGTTTGTGTTGACCGGAATTGGACTTCCATTTGGGTACAGATAACATGGGAAGAATGATGCCAGGGGACAGATAGCGATTACTTCTTTGTTCCTAACATATAGATACTGGATCGCTGCCAGAGCACCAAAAATACTGAAAGCCAGATTTTGTCCTGCATAAAGCTTTGCCTGAGATCAGTTTTTAAAATTCCATCCATTGTAAAATCCCACCTACCCCCTTAGACACTTAATGTTAACCCAAAGGCTAAGAAGCTGAATGGTATCTCTAAGCAGAGGCCGGATCTACGGCCTCCTTCATACATACACTCATTCTGTAGCCACATCCCCAGCTGTGGATACCTTTTAAATGAATTCTTGTTCTACTGCTGGTGGGCCAATACATCCCACAAAAGCAATGCATTCTACCAGTCGGGATAAGGAGCAGAGGAGTGTTTTATTTCTGGAGAGCCTGGCATGAATTGGACTTGGGGACTGTCCAGTTAGATCCTCACAAAACACTTTGAAACATCTCATGACTTATTTCCATCACCCTATAGTTGAAGAAGCTGTGGGCTCAGAGCTGGTTCATCTGTGCACTACTCAGTGGCGGGTCCCCATGCTCCATTCCTGTGGGACCATGCTCCCGGGCCTCTGGCTAAGTGGGCAGGTTTCATCCTTGGGCTTCATACAGCTCTGGATCATCACTCAACTGTGGAGGCTTAATGGACATTTTCTGGAAAGTTCTTCAGGATCCTATAGCCTCAGGCCAAAATTTATACTACTACGTTCTATCTCACAGTATGCTAGGTAGAAGCCTTTCCTAACTATGGCCCTGTCTGTCCTCCATCTTGGGAACTCACGTTCTTTTCTAGAGAGAGCAAGTTCCTTGAGGGCCAATTCAAGGTCTTTATCCCATTGGTTGTTACAGTTTCAGCAGAAGGTATGGCACTTCCTGTTCTGTGCTCAATAAACGCTTCACAAATGAACAATGATCCTTGCCTGAGAAACACAGGGAAAATGGAAGTTTTCAAGTTCACACTACTACTAAAGGGACCACGGACTTCAGAAGACAAAGATCATCTTTGTGGGTTTTGCTTTGTTTTGTTGTTGTTGTTGTTGTTGTTGTTGTTGTTGTTTTTCTAAACAGGGTTTCTCTGTGTAGCCTTGGCTGTCCTGGAACTCGCTGTGTAGATGAGCCTGGCCTCAAACTTATAGAGATTCACCTGCCTCTGCTTCTGCCACCCAAGTGCTAAGTGTGTGCCACTACCACCCAGCCATCTTTGTGGGTTTTTTATTTAAAACGATTTATTTTTATTTTAATTGTCTCTGAGTGTGTATGTGTACATGGACACTGGTGCCTGAAGAGGCCAGAAAAGGACATCAGATCCCCTGGAACTGGATTACAGGTAGGTATGAATGACAGTGTTGGGGACAGAAGTCTGGTCCTCTGAAGAAGCCACAAGTGTCCTTCCTGCCTATGCTCTCTCTCCAGTCCCTCACCTTCATGAATTGCTGATTGGTTTTATTTTTTGCTTGTTTAGTTTTGTCTTTCAAGATAGGACTTCTTTATGTAACCCTGACTGTCCTGGAATTAGCTGTATAGACCAGGCTAGCCTTGAACTCACAGATATCTGTCTGCTTCTGCCTCCTGAGTGCTAAGACTAAAGGTATGTACCACTACAGGCCAGCACTACCTTTGTGTTTTAATAATACATTTAAAATTAGTATATCAGTCAGGTTCCTCCGGAAAAGAGAATCAATACAGTGTTTATGTATTTATTTACATATATTTATGAGACCTATTATGGAAATTGGTTTGTGGAAGACTAAGATGTCTTAAAGTAAGTTGTCTGCAAGTTAGAAAAGCAGCAAAGTTAATTATACAGTCAGGTCGTGTCCAAAGTCCTAAGACCGGGGCACAGGCGACTTCGAGTGGAAGGCTGATGTCTTAGCTCAAAGCAGAGAATGAATTTGCCCATTGACAGCTCTTTTGATCTCTCCAGGCATTCTGGAGGTCAGATGAAGTCCACCCATGGTGGGAAGCATTACCCACGATGTGTTTTTATTTATTCTCTGTCTATAAGTCCACTGCTAATTGCCTCGGGAAATTGTCTTGCAAACACATCCAGATACAATTTGGGTACTCCGTCGCTCAGCCAAGTCGAGATACAAAATTAATAATAGGCAAGAAATATAGGATGACCTTTGAACCTCAGTCATGATTAGGTTACAAGGTTCAAGGATGAAGGTTGGAATCTAACACCAACTTTCTGTGGCTTTGGACTGATTCTTATCTAAGATCCAAATGAAAAATCAATCTTGAAAAATGGCTAAGCTTACCTTTCCCTACTGTTCTTGGTCAGTCTTAGACATTACAATGAGCTTTCTATTATATAACTTCCTGATGGGAATCTCTGCTATACAGTTTGTATCTCTCGTTTTTTTCCCTGTAACTCTCTAAAAATGGAGCAGTTTTATGCACTCATCTGGGAATTTAAATTTTGTTTTGTTTGCTTTGTTCTTTGTTTTCTCGAGCCATGGTCTTACTTTTTAGCCCAGGCTAGCTTAAAACTCACTAAGTAGGCCAGGCTGGCTTTGAACATGCAGCAATTCTCCCTGCATGGTCTCCTAAGTGCTGAAGTTATAAACATGTGCCACCATACTCAGCTGGAGAATTAAATGTGTGTTTGTGTGCATTTGTATATATTTGTGTGGGTACATGCATGTGCACATGTGTGTACATGCTTGTGGAGGTCTGTGGTCAATGCTGAGTCTCTCCCTCAATTATATTTTATATATATTATCAACTGGCTAAGCTGAGTGGTCAGCAAGCCCTGGGGATTCCTGTGTTCATTTCTACAGCATTAAGACTACAGATCTATTCCTGCTATACCCAGTTTCACTTGGGTCCTGGGAACCTGAACTTACATCTTCATGTTTGCATAGCAATCACTTTATTGCCTGGGGCATCTCTTGAACTCTAGAGAATTAATTTTAAGAAAATATTCTATGTCACCCTAGATGCTAGCCAATGGATAAGTGGATAGAGGAAATATAATTTTATACAATTGATTTTAAATTCGGGTATAGAACACAAAATTATTATATCATTAGTACGTAAATAAAAAAGAAATAAATAGGAACCGATATGACTGCTCCTAGGTGTATAGTAGAGAAGAAAGTTCATTGTAGATACGTGGGAGAGCATAGCCAGAGGCAGGCACATCTGGGAAAGTCGAGAGTGGTTGTGACCCTGAACCATGTAGGGAGAGGGAAGGGAGAGAGGGAAACTAAATACAGCAGCCAGGAGACCAAAAGTACAAAAAGTACAAAAGAGGGGGCAGGTAACCAAAATGTCTGGATTCTATAGGGAAGAGTCTCTGGGGGAAGGGCAGCCTGGAGAGTCCAGAATAGAGGGTGGAGTATGTCAGGGACACCCTGTTACAGGCAGGGACTGAGGGATGCTGGGAGAACCTGGAAGCCAGGTCAGCTCTGACGTGTTAAATAGGCACCTCAGCTGCTTGTCCTGGATTTGAAACTTAACAGTAGAAAATAGGTGAAATTGGAAGGCACCACGCTAAGCAAAATAAGCCAGGCTAGGAAGTTATAGAGTGCACGCTATTGTTTGTAAGTAGAAGGGAGATTGTTGTTGGGGAAAAGGAACGGGGAGAGATGCAGGGTGGGTAATGGTCATGAATAAAATCAAAGTATGAACATATATGAAAATGTCACAATGAAACCTATTATTCTCTGCAGCTAGTACACCCTAGTTAAAACATGACACAGCATTGTAGGAAAGATGTCCAATTATTATTTGTTAATTAAAAGTTAAAAGTAGGCTCAAGCAAGCAGCCTGAGATAGTCAGCTAAAACCTGGCGTGGGCTTTTAGCTCTTCCTCAGACTCCTCCCTAACTTCCTTATGGGGCCCTGTGAACCCGGCCTGGAGGTGGCGCAGGCGCAGCTGCTTGCCTCTGGACGGCCATGTTTGTATTCTGATAGATGGATCAGATGAGTGCTACATAAACAGAGAGCATCTCAGACCACCTGTTCTGCATCGAGAGGAAGTCTTGGGAGGCAGCTCTTGCCTGAGAGAACTTATCCCCCATTTCATTTTATAAGTCTACTTTCTGTGGCCCAAGGTCCCCCACCTGCCTGGCGCTCAGCTGACTAAGGGAGGGGAGACTGTCCTTGGATTGTTCCCATCTTGAAATAATTTCCAGCCTGCTATGGCAGAGCCTCGGAACCACACGAAGTGTTGTCTGGAGAAATCTTGCCCAGATATAACATTGAGACAACATTTAAAACCTCATTTAAGTGAACACAAAGAGAGGGCTCCTGGGTAAAAGAGACTTAATTAATCTCGTTTCTGTGTAGATACTTTTAATTAAATGTAACTCCACATTCCTTGCAAGTAGATTGGAAGGGCCAGACTTGGTGGAGCTGAGCACAGGGCTGGCAGGTGGGCTGAGGTAATCAGACTCACTGGAAGCACGCTGCTGCCCCAGGGCTGGAAACAAGGGAGGCACCTCCCTCTGCCTTCTTTCTGCCTCCATCTCAAGCAACAGGTGCCTCCTGCATGGGCCGCCCTCACCATCATAACTTCAGCGCCTCCTTCTCTTTGTGTGCTTCATCTTCAGTTCTACTTCAGGCTCTTGACATTCTGTCCTGAATTATAGCGGCAGACTCCTCATGCCCATCCATCCACCCCCATCCTGCATCCCTTCTAGTCCATTCTAATTTAGCTAGCTAACTGGTACCCCTTCAAACCCTACTTTCATTGAAATAGCAAACGTTCATAATTCAAAACAGCTTTCTATATTCTTATTAAGCGTGAACTTTTTCTCTTGGTATGGCCAGACTATAGAATCCCAAGACAGGTGACAACTGTGCCCAGAGGAAGGGCTGAGCCAGGATGGAGCCGACAAGAATTCTCCTGGGACCAGAGTCAGGTAGACTGTAAAAATCAGTTTGCCTGATCTATAAAAAGGGATTTGAATCTATGAATTTGGATTTGAGTCAATAGAGATTGAAGAGACCAGAGGCGAGATGGCATTCTCAATGAAAGGGTGAAGTCTCTATGAATTCATGATGCCAAGAGAAGCCTTGTGCACAGGAGGAAGCATTAAAGACTGGTCTGGTATGGTCACAGCAAAGACTGGTTGCTCACAGTGACATGGTTCTTCCTGGTGTATGAACACCATCTACTTCCTTCCTCTCAGGTTGGTGGGGCCATGTAACTGAGTTTTGGCCAATGAAATATGGAGTTTCATCGTGTTCAGCTCCTCAGAGATCTTCCACACTGTCTTCTGCTCCACACTCAGCCAGAAGTAGGCCAAGGGAGAATCTAGAAGGTGACAAAGATATTAGCCTCTGAGCCTTGGAGGAACTTCACTGTAGGAGAGGTGTCATGGCTAAGGAAGAAGCATGCCGAGTGAAGGTTTGAGCATGTTCCTTGAGAGTCATAGGTGGGAACCTCAATTCCTCAGTGCAGTGGTGTTGGGAGCTGGAGTCAAGGGGGTTAGGGTCATGGGGGATGAATCATGAATAGATTAATATCTACCTTGTAAGAATAAGTTAGATGTTTTAGGTCTTGGGTCTCTTTTTTCATCTGCACATTCCTCTCTGCTCTTCTTCCATTAAGCTCTTATCAGAAGCCAAGAAGATGCTGGTGCTATACTCTTAAGATGCTCTAGACCCTGAACCAAAACAAATTCTCTCTCTCTCTCTCTCTCTCTCTCTCTCTCTATATATATATATATATATATATATATATATATATATATATTTGAATATATAAAGAGATTGTATATATTGAATATATATAGATTGTATATATTGAATATATATGTATGTATATATATGTATATATATATATATATATATATATATATATATATATATATATTTACTCAGTCTTGAGTGTTTTGCTATGGCAACAGGAAGTAGAAGCCATCAAGCCACTGAGATATGGGGACTGACACACTAGTCACCCTCTCATAATTAATACAATAAGCATTTGCCATGAGGAATCTCCTTTGAGAAAAAGAAGGCAGATCTAGATCACATTAGATTCCTTCAGCAAAAGCCCATGACAGTCTTGTCTTGTCACCAACACCAACCCATGTCAGCAATCTCCTGTAACTCTGAGCAGCCTCAGTGGCCAGAAGAAGAGGAAATCTAGACCAGGTTCTACCTCAAAATGGAGTACATTAGCAACTAGATTCTTCTGAGACTCTGCTGCAAGACCACAGGCTTATACCCAAACCAGCTGTGTTTGTCTCTACCAGTTATGCGGTGCTGACTGGGGAAGTGGCTTCAGGCTGAGGGGTGTGCTCAGATCTGCTCCGCGTGGCTACTTCCAGATCATGGCTGATTGCAGAAATGCTAACCACTCAGCCAAGTCATGCAAGTCCTCAGGTTCTGCTCCCTGCACACCACTAACGTTACATTAATCAAAGCAAGCAATGAGCCCAGAGTCAACGAGGTGAAGATGTTTGCTCTGAGAGGGAAGGAAAGGAGAATTGCAGGCTTGTAGTTCAGTGGCAGAATGCTTGCTAGCATGCATGCAAGCTCTGGGTTTGAATTCTAGTACTGTCAAAATGACAAAAAAAAGATTAAAAAAAAAAAAAACCTTTAATAAGACAATCCCTGCCTAGAATTAACATCCCTGGTCCCGTGGGCCCGGTGTTTGAGTAAGAGGCATCATACCTATGTGGATGTACCAGGGGATTGTGGGTAATGAAAACAGGCCTTGGAGACAAAAGCTCCAGCCTCTTGTCCTGCTGCTGAGTGGCTGAGGACCTTTGCAAAGTCACTTCTCTCTGAGCTGTACTTTAATTATCTGGGACGTGAGCGAGATGGGCAGAGTGATTTCTACGATCCTTTCAAGCTCACAACCCTGAAGACCCCAAGCAAATCACCTCTGCGACCCTAAACTGCGGTCTTTCTGAAGCTGTTTTCTTCCAATCAGGTCCAAGTGCTGTGTGTGTTCTGTACCGTCTGGGAAAACGTGGCTTTTGCAGAACTGTCCCGGGAGGGAGCTGGGGAGAGGAGCCTAAGTGCAGGCTTGAGTGTATTTCTCTGTGCTTCTAAAAGCCCTTAGATCAGGCTGCTCGGGGCCTGATAATTTTTCCATTAAGAGGAAATAATTTTCTGGGTCTGTTTTGGTTGTATTTATCTGCAGTTGACAGCGTCAGCCACCTCAGCCGTGACATACTGCCCGCCCCCCAGACCAGACATATACTTATGGGGAAAAGAAAGGGGCAGAGGTCTGGCTTTCTCCAGGCTGGGATGAAGGGGAACTCAGTCACAAAGTGACCCTGGTATCTATCTCGTGTGACCCACGGGTGACCTCAGGCACCTCCCACTCCATTTCATCCCTAGAAAAGAAATGTAAACAATAACTCCAGCGTGAAAACCCCCACCACGCTCTCTCCACCCCAGCCCCCACCTGCTGCCTATCGCTTCCTCTAAGCCAGCCTGACAATAACCATTCATCACCAAAAAGAAAACAAAGCACAGAGAAACAAAAACCAATCTAAGGCCGCAAATTGACGTCAAACTTTGAAAAATGAACCGTGGGACTGGTGTGCAGTGTGCTCTGTCTTTTTTCCAGAGCAGACAGGGCTGGGCATCTCCTTGTCTTGAACCCTTGTGGCCTCTAGTTCAGTTTGGAGGTGACTACAGCCCAGGGATATGGTTTGACTTTCAGAGGTAACGTTGGGATGGGGATGGGGAGTCTTCCAAGCATCCTCGTACGGAGCATTGTTGTACGGGATAGCCACCTCTTCCCCCCAGAAGACCACTGTCTTGCAAGGAGAGTTGTAGAGGCTGAATGTATGACAGGGTGACATCAGCTCCTTGACACCGTTTTTTGAGTTCTGCTCTCTTGGGAGTTGGGTATAGAATCCTGGCCGATTTGGCTTCAGGGGAGGCTGAGGAAGACAGAAGTGCGGGAGATCGATAGTTCACACTTGTGTGCTAGAGGCTTTACCAAATTCAAGTTCCTTTCAGAGGCGTGACCTCACTGGGACACGGGGATCCCACTGCATAGAAGGGCAAGTAAAAGCCTGCTGTCGGCCATTCACAGAGTGAACCACCCACAGAGCCAACAGCCGGGGTCTCCTGCTGTCTACGTGGGCAAAATCCCAGAGAAAACCAGGAATCCTTCAAAGAAGCCCCTGGAGAGGGGCTGAGATGGCAGTGGGTCAGACACAAGATGGAATATTTTCTTCTGGAATTTGTCTGAGGATTTCTTACTTGTTTATCCCTTAGACCACCCGCAGGGCAAGATGGAGGGGATGGTGACTGGTCAGAGAATAATGTGTGAAGCTTTATTTCTGTCCCCTCCTCCTCCTCCTCCTCTTCTTCCTCCTCTTCCTCTCCCTTTTCTTCCTCCTTCCCTTCCCCTTCCTCCTCCTCCTCCTCCTCTTCCTCCTCCTCTTCCCCTTCCTCCTTCTCCTCCTCCTCCTCCTCCTCTTCCCCTTCCTCCTTCTCCTTCTCCTCCTGGAGTGAGGTACTAAGTCTCCAATTCTGTACCCAGTACCTTTGGCCTGGTTCCAGATGCTGTGGACTCCCTCCCAACCAGCCATGCTTTTGAAGGGTAGGTTAGATACCGCAGGCATCATCCACACTCTCTCTGCTTTCCAGCCCACAGCCCATCCCTGGGTCATTGTCCATTTGCTCAGGGGCCCGAACTCTGTAAGGAGATCTGGATAATCCGACAGGCAGAACAAAGACAGACTTCCAAGGTTCGAATCCAGGTCTCCCAATGAGCCTTCCACCTCCAGGCAAGTTAATTAACCTCTCTTAGCTTCAGTTTCCTTATCTGAGAAAGAAGCATGCTAACACCTCATAGGGTTATTGGAAACTTCAAATGAATTTATGTAAAAAAAAAAAAAAACTTAGCACAATGCCTGAAGCATAATAAATATTCAATAAATGTTAGTTATTTTTGGCTTTTAAACCTCTCTGTGCTCCTGTCTTGGTAGAGGCTAATGAATCACTCCAAAGTTAAAATAGATATGTTTTTACAGCAATATAATTAAGAACAAAGACTTTTATTCCTCAAGTCACACCTTTGGAAAAGACCCTCTTTAGTACTGGGCTCTTCTACGTAAACCCTCAAAAGTATGACCCAGGCTTCAGGCATGGATAACCACGTGGACATCTACAACTATCAGTTAACATTCTCATCTGGGCCAGAGCTCACACCTTTCAGCATGTGCACACAGCAAGTTCTGGAGCCATTGGTATACCATAAAAGGGACACGAGTGGAGGAGAGTGAAGTGGGAGAAGCTACAGGTGCCTGTGGTCTGGGTACCATCTCAGTGGGCAGCCAGAGGATGCAGATGGAGTCTGAAGACAGGGATATAAACCTTCCCTCCTTCGTTGTATTCTACTGTCGTATACTGGCTACATGTGTTTGTTTTGTTTTTCTCAACTTAACACAAGCCAAATTCTGATCATCTAGGAAAGGGACCCTCAACTGAGAAAATGCCTCTGTTAGATTGGCCTTTGGGGGATTCTCTTGATTAAGGTGGGAAGGACCAGCTCACTGTGGGTGGCACCACCTCAGTGGAAGTGGTCCCAGTGTGTAAGAGAAAGCAAGCAGAAGCCACTGGAGCAAGCCAGAAAGCAGAAAGCAGATTGGGAACTCAAGGTAGAGGGGTGCCCTGGAGGCAGGAACTGAAGCAGAGGCTTCAAATATCAAGATGGAGAGAAAGACTCTTGATGTAAACCTTTTGCTTCTACATACATACACAGTTGTATACCCACAGGTGCACACCCCCACAGAGTACATACAGTTCACACACACACACACACACACACACACACACACACACACATGGTAGAGACCTCTTGGGCCATTTCACACACACACACACACACACACACACACACACACACACACGCGCGCGCGCGCGCGCGCGGTAGAGACCTCTTGGGCCATCACTGAAGTGTGCATAAAAAGAAGGGAGGGTGATAGGGATGAGGACTGCAGAGTTGCAGTGCATTGTGGGAAGGGAAGACATAAGTCTGGCCCAGAAGTAGCTGAAATCTGCATCTTTGCCTTTCTATAGGAGCTTTGCTTTTCTCCCTCCATGTTTTTGCCTTTCTCAGTACATCTGTCCTACCCTCTTTCCACTCAGTCAGCTTACCTGACTGCTTCTCATTTCTCCACACCTTATACCCAATCTGTCTGTGCCCATAGTTTCCCTCGTCCTGTCTTTGTACCACCTGTTGCCACCAAGGGCAGTTCCTTGGCCAAGTCTCTGCCAAACTCCAGAAGCAATCTGAAGTTCGCTCGGGACCTTGGCACAGGCCACTTTGTGAGTCACTTTGGCTATCCTGGCCTACCCTTTCTCATTTACTTGTTGCTGGAGAACAGGGTCATGAATTCTTAGGTGAAGGGAGTTTGGATGTGGAACGGTATATTAATAACTTTTCTCAAAATCGTAATCAAATATTTGGCAACAAGCAGCCAGAGCGAGGGAGGAGCCCATTTGAATCCTGGTTTGAAGGCAGACAGGCCACCTTGGTGGGGAAAGCATTGGCTCTCAGGAAACAGGGAGGGATCAAACCAGATCTCAACTAGATCTCTCTTTATCCAGTCCAGGATCCCAGCTAGGGGATGGAACCACCCATATTTAGGGCGAGTCTTCTTTCTCCCTGGAAAAGCACTCACAAGACAAATTCAAAGCTGTGCCTCATCAAGTTCCAGGTGTGTCTTAATCTAGTCAGGATGACATTCACAATTAACCAACACAAGCCAGTTTGCCCAGAATGGCCTTTGGATGGGTTAGTAAGCCAGGAAAATCCTGGGGCATGTAGACAAGTCACTTCCTGAATGTGCTCTGGGTCCGTCATCTGGAAAGTAGGTGATTCTGAAGATAAAACGAGGTAGTTACTGAGGGTTACTGAGGATGCCTGCCGGTCCTCAGATCTGAGAGCTGCCTGCTCTCAGGGGACTTTCTAGACTCAAGCGTGTCTCCTCTCTCACCTGGTCCAAAATTGCTTGCCCTTAACTGGTGTCTTACCACCAATTACTATCCTGATTTTGAAACATGAGTTTGAGGACCTCTAAGACCAACTCTGGTTATTGTGTGACAAAGCCAGGCATCTTGTTTTTGTTTGTTTGTTTATTTTTGTTTTTTTGTTTTTTTTTGTTTTGTTTTGTTTTGTTTTTCAAGACAGGGTTTCTCTGTGTAGCCCTGGCTGTCCTGGAACTCACTCTGTAGACCAGGCTGGCCTCGAACTCAGAAATCTGCCTGCCTCTGCCTCCCAAGTGCTGGGATTAAAGGCGTGCACCACCACTGCCCGGCCGACATCTTGTGTTTTGATTGTGTATTTTTTGTGATGTTATGGAAAGTGATATCTATTATAACTAAAAGACCACGCCTTTTGATTGAGCATTACCACTTTTGGCAGATCCATCCTATGAAAACGGAAGTATAAAAAAGACTGCCAGGTTGGATTACTTATTACAAAGCATTACTTTAGGGAATGACAGATTGTAAATGACCTGGATCCCCAACAGTAAATATCTAAATACATTTTATTAACCCATACCCCAGAGAACAATCTACATATCTTTCTTAAGGAGTCAGTTCTGTAGCTGGTGGTTAGGAGGTATATTACAGCATGAGACAAACAGGTTGCTCAATAAGAGTATCGTGCATTTTTTAAAGGCATCTCTGTGTACGTGATGAGCACAGAAGGAGGTGTTGAAAATGACTGGGTACCTTGCACAGCATAAAACAGAAGCCCCAAGCTTTAAAACCACTAGTGTTATGGCATGGTTGGGAGCGTTGCATGTTTGTGTGGCATTTGTGGCAATACTTTCAAGAGATGGTAAAAACTTAAATAGAACATATCGAGAAGGAACAGGCTACCGTCGAAGGTCATAAGTGATCCCTGCCCTCCTCCCTGTCTCACTCTCTGTCTCTCTCTCCTCTCCTCCTTGAGAAAGAACAGCCTCTTTCTCCACATCCGTATCGCCGTGGCGTTCTGCCTCACCATTGCCCCAGAATCAACGGAGCAAAGGATTGTGAGCTAAAATCTCTGTAACTGTGAGTGGAAGGGACTCTTCCTTCCTTGATCCGAGATGTGCAGAACTGCCTAATCCAGTCATAAATATTGACAAGGCTCTGCCAGATGCCTGGACCACCCTGTTGTGCCTGACCTTTCAGGTATGGAACAAACAACAGGTCTGACAAACGTGTTCTGAGTGACGTTACTGCCACTCTCCTAGGGGACACACTTTGAGAGTCCTGGTGCAGTGTTGAATGGGGTTGAAGAAATAGAGATGGGGTGATTATGGACTTCATCAATTTCATATTCCTTCACTGGTTTTAGCGTGGCTCTGTCACTGCTATCAAGCTTGAAGAGGGCTCTAGCTTTTAAAAAGAGGAGAGGAAGTACTAAAAACAAGAAGTAAAGAAAAAAAAAAGCATTCTACTTAGCCCATGTCACAATCTTTCCCGATTTCCTTTCTGGCTCCCCATGGCTTATAGAGCAAAGTCCAGACTCAAGTACGTGGCATCAGATCTCCCAGCACTGAGCTGGCCGGTCCTGTGCCACCTGTATGCAGTAGACCTACCTGCCCAGGACGCACAGAGCCCTCTGTCCTTTCCCAGGAAGCCACAGTTACCTACATCCTCATCTTTGCTCATGTGGCTGCCTTAAATGACTCTATAGAGGCTTTTTCTTCTGGATTTGCTGGTGTGGGGTGGACGTTATAGCCTGGTGCATACTCGGTAAGCATTCTACCACTGAGCCCCATCCTTTCCTAGCAATAGGCTTCTCTTTGTGTTCCTAGCACTAAGAACAGGACTGTGTATACTGTAGGTGCTCAATACATGCTAGGGATTAGAGAGGACAAATGAATGAAAGAAGGTAAACGGGCAGCCGGTGGGGGGGGGGGTGGGCGACCTCCTCCACGGAGCACAGCATCTTTGTCAAGGGATGGCTATGCTTCCCCTGGTGCTGGCTTGTCAAGAAACTAGCAAATAAACCCGGATGGCGGGAGAATAGGCAGGTGTGCAGAAGCAGGGTGTGCTCCACCCCACCTGTTTCTCCTCTGAGTACTTGAACCTGCTCAGCCTCCCTGAGCCCACTCAATCTAAGTGGGTAATGGCGACGACTTGTCGGGAGGGTGGAGGATGCAGGGAGGTCCCAGCATGAGGCTGTAAGCAGGCTGGGTCCTTATGTTAATTTCGCTTTGGAGCAAGGATGTGTGTTTGTACGCATGAATGGGCACCTATGGATGTGGGTGTGTGAGCATGTGCATACTCATCGGTAATTAATTACGAAGCCTCACGCTCGCGTGGTGCTTTACAGTTTATAAAGCATTTCACGTCCATTATCCTATTAAGTCCTCGTAAAACCCCATGACTTACGCTGTGATAGTTATTTACATTTTTTTTTTTTTTGTAACGGGCGAAATAAGCCTTAGAGAGAGTTTAAGTGATTTGCTTCAGATGGCACCTGGAGGAAGCTCATGGGATAAAGAGAGCACAGGTATCCCTGGCTCTGTGTCCCGGTGTTGACATTCCTCCTGGCACCCTGTGACTGAGAGGAGGCATAGTAGGTCTTCCCAGCATCAGCTAGTCACCCCGCTGGGAAGGATGCTATTCCAGGTTCTTCCTTGAGCCCTGGTAGCTCAGCACTCACTAACCCATGCTGATGGTCTGCAGGCACAGTGGGGGATAAAGGTGTTTGCAGGAGAGAATGAACCTTAGTGGGCAAGAGCTCACCCTTTGAAATCTCATACGCTTCGGTCCCAACGTTGTTGCTGTTTCTCTTCCCAGCCAACGACTATTGGGCAATCACTGAGCCTCTTCGCCCCTTAGTGATGAGAGAGAGAGAGAGAGATCTTGTTGACCTTATCTGCTGAGCTATCAAACGAGAACAGTGTGTGTACAGTGCTTTGTACAGAGTCTGGTGCCTAGCCAAGCCCTCAACAGACACAAAACATAATCATGTCAGACAAGGCAGCCAGGGAGGGGCTGAGAGATGAGGGGCCTGAGTCTTGCTGGGTGTCCAGGAGTTGAGAGGCATCAGGGAGTCTGGGTTCAGCAGGTTCTCTCTATTTGTCTCTGGGACCTAGCTTCTCTTTAACGTCCTTGATTGGCTACATTTCACGTAACTGCAACCAAATACCTGGCAGCACGCCATAAAGAAGGAGGGACTTATGCCGGCTCACAGATGCAGACGGTGTGGCTCATCGTGGCTGAGAGGTGGCCACAGAGGCAATGGCAGGAGCATGCTGTGGCCGTGTCTTCACTTGGTCAGAAGTCGGTGAAGGCAGGACACAACCGGCAATGTACATAACCTTCAGGGTCCCCCTGAAGATCTGGCTGAACCCTGTTTTCTTTACATACTGCCTACATGGCCTTCGACTAACTCCTGAGCCTCCCTGGGCTGTGTTTTCCAGCTCGGTAAAAAGGATAATGTCAATAATGCCAAACTTGAAAGTTTATGATTTGTGAAATTTGCACGGCACACTATCCCTAGCCTGCACAGGGAAGGAAAGGGACAAGTCTGAGTCACTGTGTCCTAATGAACACGACCTCGCTTTCCATCTGTGGAAATGACCACCTGCCCACAGAAAAGCTGAAGAAATGCACCCGTATGAACAGGTGTTTTTCTTCCCTGTACAATTTTGACAGAGCATTAGCTAGAGTGGAAGCAGTGCCCTCTGGGAAGAAATCTGGTCACAGTGGCACAGACAAGGTGCCTCGGGACCGGGAGAAATGGAAGATGGGTTCTGAGGTTGTCCATGAGCACCCATCTCCTCTGGACTGCCTTCTAAGAGATCATTCTAGAATGTCCATGATTATCACTAATTCTTTATTCCTCCTACGTTCGATATGGGATTCTTTCAACAGATCTTTTTGAGCACCAGCTATGTGCCAGATACTTTTTATGTACGTCTGCACTTCAAACGTGTCCCTTCAAAGACTTTGCCTAAGGCAAACCTGAGTTTCATAGGATGCCTGTGACAGGAGGCGGGACCATCTCAGCTGCTGCTGAAAACAAACACAGAGGGTGGGACCCAGTGTTCTTATGTAACAGATTGGGGTCCCAGGAGTCAATGAGTCCGAAGCACCCGCCATGTCACCTAGTTAATGGGGAACTAGAATTGAACCCTGAGTGCTGGGTTTGGGATTTAGCTCAGCCATTACACTCTGGCTTTGTCCCTAGCTGGGGCTATTGCAGGGACATGCTTACACTGCCCCAAACCAAGTTGTCCCAGTACCTTCCTGCAGTGCCATCTTCCTAGGTGACTTTTAAAGGCCTTCTGCTCTGACTTCACTCCTCTGGTGGTGGCCTTGTGGTTTCCCTTACTTCTCCAAAGCACAAGACTCATCTCTTCTGTGAGCCCCTCATCCTGGGGCTTCACAGATGCAATGCCAGACACTCCGAAGCTTGCTGCTTCCATACCCACTGGCACCATCCAGCCTTGGCAAGCTCCATTCTCTTCTTCCCTATGGACAGTGGCCCTCCCCTTCTCCTCTGTAAGGAGGCTTGGCGTGATCCCACCAAGAAACCAAGCAGGGCCTACCTGCAACTTCTGCTTCAGGAAGCAGCTCATGACGTCCTTGAAAAAGAGGACAGGAAGGATAAAGTGCAAGTTAGCAACTCACAAATCATCTAGTCTGCACTTTCTCAGATGCAGACGTGGGAGCGAAGGAGGACCTGGGGCGGGGATGGGGGGGGGGAGGCGGTGCTCAGAGTCAGGGCGGGAGTTTTAACAGGAGTTGAATTGAAGCAGCCCTCTTTAAAAACTCTAAAATCTAAAAAGCTCTCAGCTCTGAGATTTATGTGTGCATTGCATGTGTGTACACCTCTTGCACATGTGAAGGCCAGAGGAGAACACTGGGTAACCGACTCTATCATTCCACACCTTGCTTCCTTCTGGATCTCTTGCCGAATCTAGTGTTAGGCTGCCAATAGCAAAATGCAGCGATCCTCCTGCCTCTGCTCCGACAACTCTGGGCTTCCGGGTGCATGTGCTTCTGTGTCTGGCTTTTATGTGAGTGCTGAGGATTCAAACCCAGAAAAATCTGAACGTTTTGAATGATAGTGTGAGATTCCACACCTGACTCCAAGTGAAGGGTCAAGATCAAATTGTAGATGCACTGAAAACGTTTAAATCACTGCCGTGCTGTGTGTTGGATGCACGGGACGCACCGGACAACTTCATGTTTAGTCTTGGGTCCTATCTCCAAACAGCTTATTATGCATATGAACTATTCCAAAGTTTAGAAACATGGTTAAGCATTTGGAAGGACTACTCAGTCTGCCCAGAAACAAGCATCACAGGGGCTGCTATCTCTTCCAGCCTCCTAAGCATCCAGTGGAGAGGGCTGCCCCGAAGGGGACCTGACCTTGGCTCCTCTTCCTGAGAGCTTGGTTAAGGTTTGGCAGGACAGAGGGGAAGGTGAAGAATATCAAAATTCTTGCCAGTGCTGAGCAAAGAAAAGTGTCTGTCTGTCTATCTGTAGATCTGGGTTTGCTCTAGGGGCAGTGTGTGTGTGTGTGTGTGTGTGTGTGTGTGTGTGTGTGTGTGTGTGTGTTAGGCACATGCATGTGTTGTGTGCACGCACAGACATGCACATGTGTGTTTGTATGTGTTTGTATGTGTGTGTATGTGTTGTGTGCAGGTACACACATATAGTGTGTGTGTGTGTGTGTGTGGTGTGCACTCCGTCCTCCCTGGCTGTGCTTGGATGCAAAGGTACCTAAGAGAGGCTGTGTGCCCACCCCTTGGAAGGCTACATGCTAATGAATGAAGCATTACAATGCTGCTCCCCCAGGGCCCTGAGCCCAGAATCACATCTCCATTAATACACCCCTGGAGTTCATTGTGATTGGCATCGCTACAATAAACAGTAAATGAGTGAATAATAATTGGCCATCTATTTGACAGTGTTTCTGAGGTTGCCATGGCAATCACACCTTTTATTAAGCTTTATTAAGCTGCCTCATAGGGAGTGAAGAGGAGGTGGCCCTAGCACACTGGGCAGCTGCATTGTAAGTCTGACCCGCTCAGTGACCTTGTATGTGTGTGTGTGAGGGGGGGTGGTACCTGTAGGTGCAGTTGCCAGGTCTGGTCTGGGGACACCTCCTTTTCAATGATTAAAAAAGAAAAAAAATCCCCCCAAACAAGTTCCCTTCTGTGGGTTTTTGGGAGGGACTATTTAATGCCTAACTAGTGATGAGAGGGTTTCTGTCTTCCTCCTTCTTCTTCAAATATCTGCGACGTGAAGACTGAAGTGCAGGGGTAGACAATGGTATTTTATGCTTGCCCTGAGCATTTCCCCCTGAACCATGGGAACAAATAAACTAAGGACAAACCTGGAAATCTCGACAATGACAGAAATCACTCAGAGAAGGTGCTGTAATTCGTCCTGACTTGAGTGTGCAGCCTCTGTCAGTGAGTTCTGCATCCCTCTATGCACAGCGCAGAACACCAGATCGCTGGCATTCCTGTCCACCAGGAGCACGACTTTGCAATGTCAGAATCGTTTGCACATGCAGGAGGAAGGAGCACGCTTGCACGCAGGGACAACACCAAATCCCTTCTGGACCCCTGCCTTCTCTTCACACACTTCACAGAAAATAGAAGCAGGGACTTCTATCTTTGATTGAGGCTCTGCCCTTCCTTAATTCGTGTGTGTGTGTGTGTGTGTACCCATGTATCTGTCTGCCTGTCTCCCCCTTTCTCTTTTATGTGTTTCTATTTGTTTCTCTCTCTCTCTCTCTCTCTCTCTCTCTCTCTCTCTCTCTCTCTCTCTCCTCTCTCTCGCAAAGGTCAGAGGAGGGTGTCAGGTGTCTATCATTCCCCACCTTATTCCCTTGGGACAAGATCCCTTACTGATTTTGGGGGCTCACAGTTTTAGCTAGGGCAGTGGCCAATAAGCTGCAGACGCTTCCTGTCTTTACCCGCTGCCCCACAGTGCTGGGGTGATAGGTTACTCACACTTGCCACACAATTGCCTTTGTATGTGGGTGCTCGGAATTTGAACTCAGGTCCTCATCCTTTTACAGCAAGGATTCTTACCCAAGGAGCCACGTCCTCACCTTTCACCTTATGAGACAAACTCACTCACTCAACACACTACTCTACCGTCCAGCTAGACTGGCCAGCCAGCAAACCCCAGTGATATATTGGTCGCCACTCCCCTAGCGCTGAGGATACAGGTACATGCCAGGCTTCTTATGTGGATGCCAGGGACCTAAACTCAGGTCTTCCTGCTTGAGCAGCAGGCAGTTTGCTGATGGAGCTGAATCCCAACTCCTCTTGCTGACTTCTGTCAGTGACAAGAAGTCAGACACAGTGCTTAGTGAGAGAGCCATAGACCGCTGAAGTAGCCATTGGTTTCTCTGTGGATTTTTAAGCAGGGGCTTGTTTTAATACCTACTGTAACTCAGCAGAAGACTTCTGCTTGGAAGTGGTCACAAAGAAGGGACAAAACACGTACTTTCTTGTTTTCCTTTTAAACTACGAAGAATATATATTGTATTGTCTCCATATGTTGTCTGTAGTGCTTTAAGACATCAGTGCAGTATGGATGGTGAGCAGAGTTACTCAGTTAAGCAAAGGAAAACACAGAGCATGGGGTGAAACATGAACTGCAGATGAATATAAAAAATTTCTTAGTGTAATATGTCCCAATGATCATATGTGTCTTTTATCAGTTACTTCTTTTTGTTGATGTGATAAACATCATCCATGGTCAACGGCAGCATGAGAAGGAGAGCTTGTCCTGGCTTATGGCTCCAAAGGGGAAGAGGCCATCATGGCCGGAGGCATGGGAGCAGGCAAACATGCTGGTGTGGGCAGCTGAGAGCTCAGGTGTCCGAGCCGATCTCTGCAGGAAGCAGAGAGAGCAAACACAAAGTGGAGTTAGGTTTCTGATCTCAAAGCCAGTCCTCAGTGATATAGTCTTCTAGCAAGCTGCATCATCTAAGCTTCCCCAAACAGCGCCACCAACTGGTGACCAAGTGTTCAATTGTTCCGAGAACGGGGGGCGGGGGGGAGGGACATTCCTCATTCAAACCATCAAAGTATTTTGTCTGGTAAACCTACCTACACAGTATCCTTTTGGTCTAAATTCTACAGGGTGATGGGTTACTGGGTGGGGCATCCCAGGAACACATACTTCAAGGGTGTTTCAAGTAAGTAGCACATGCACATGGGACCCCACACAGAAGACAATCCCTAGACAGTTAGTGCAAAAGCCCCAGCAGCTATTTTATCTCCCGTCAATACCAGAGACTTTGCTAATTAGCATAATTACAAAATTGTCTTCTTTGACGGACCAAGGAGAGGCCCACGTGTGTGCAGTCTACCAGAAATCAAATGCAGGGCCTCTTGCTGCCCTCCCGAGAAAGGTCTACAAACTTAGCAAGTCCAGCGACCATACACACTCTTCAAAACAATAGCCCAACATTCTAAACAAGCCCTAGTTATAGACACGAATCAGAGCATCACTCCGAACTCCGTGCCCAAGGAATGCTATGTCTTCTTGCAACTGGCTGTCACTCCTAAAGGATATGATGACATTGACTTTTACAGGATGTGTGTTTCGTTTGGGGTCAGCTTGCAAATAAATATCTGTATGCATGGAGAGCCCAGACTGAAGTCTGCCTTCACACACACACACACACACACACACACACACACACAGCATCCGGGACTAGGAGCATCCTCCCACCCACAGAAAGAACCAATCGGTTCAGGTGACTTTGGCTCTGGTCCTCAAACCTGTCTGAATAAACGGAAATGGGGTGCTTTGAAAAAACTCTGGAAAGCGTTGAAAGACATAGCAAAGCCGTGGAGGCAAAATTATGTAGGGGAAAACCACTTTTTAAAAGTTACCATGTGGGCCAGCAAGTTGGCTCCTCAAGTACAACACCTGCCACCAACACTGAGTTCCTCCATCCTGGTGACTCACATGGCGGAAGGAGGGAACTGACAGCCGCCTAAAATTGTCCAATGACTTTCAAATGTGGCCCGGCACACCCAGGCCCCACATAGGTACGCATAGGCATGCATACACAAAAAAATGCAACTTTAGACATTATTATTTACCACCGCTAAATGTACGACTCAGAGGCATAAAATATATTCATAATTTCTGTGCGATGGTTGCCACTATCCCTTGTCAGGACTGCCACATTGTTACATAACTGTCATTCCAGATTTATGCCTCCTAGGCCCCTGGCAACCACTAGGCTGCCTTTCCTTCAGACAGCTTTGCATATTCAATGGGGACTGGTATGGCAAGTGTCTTGTTGTGTTGAATGTTCCAAGACGTGATTTGGCAGTGTTGTTGGTTCAGTTACTTCCCCCGTCAGTCCAAGTGATGTTCACCGCACGCGTATTCCACTCCGCACACCCACTTGCCTATTGATGAACATTTGGCCAGAGAAATTTTCCCAACAGTGACTGTAAGGTTGAAAGACAAGCCTCAGTTCTGGTATTGCTGTGTTACCTTGGACATGTCACTCAGCTTCTCTGAACCCACTTACTTCACACACCTCTCTTCTTAGTCAGACTTTGCCTGCGAAGAGCAAAACAAGGAACACATGTAAACAGCCAGAGTCTCATCGTCTTAGTGTTCTGCAGTGCATGCTCTCCTCAGGAGCAATGGGAAAATAAAAACCAGAAAACAAACCATTTTCTTCTCTAACGCTTGCAATTACTTCCGTTTTTTAAGGTTTTGCCTGTTTTCCGACACGATTGAATGTAAATATCTCGAGGCTCTGTATCTTGTAGCTCAATTTATTACAAAACTTTGAAATATTTAAGGGCAAATTCAATTAGCAAAAGTGTAATTACTGCAGAAATAAACTATACTTTAAATTTTAATATGCCAAAGAGGATCGCTTTCCAGGCAGAGCAAGCCCTGTGTGATGTATTTTTAATATTTCTAAACTAACAAAGTGATATGCGACTTAGAAAAGATACTAAGACAATTATTCTACATTTCATACCCCCCTAAAGACCCTAGCCCTCCCTCAGTCGAAATAAATGGATCCCTTTGTTTGATGGCTTCAAGATTCCATTCTATGAATTTAAACAAGGCCTATCTTTCTAGTGAACTTTCCCTCCTTCTATAACTGGAAGGAAAGCGCCTGCAGGGGGCTAAGCTTCCCAGAGGGAGGAAGGAGAGGTGCTAAGAAGAGACTGCACTTTGACCCTGTACCTTGTGACCCTTGACCTCAAGGATTGTTCAGGAGGGAGCAGGGTTCTTTCTGTTGGAGTGGGATAGGGTGAGAAGGGGGTCTGGGACTGTGGGGCTTGGCTAGGGCTAGTCTTCAAAGACATGTAGCAGCCTCCATGTTCTAGCTAATACCTAGGCCCCAGAAGCTTTCCAATAGCCAGACCGAGAGGGAAAGGCAAACAGGCTAAGAGATGGGTCTCAGAGCAGCCCCTCCCTGGCCTGTCTACACTCTCAGTGAAGCTTCCGGCTCATGGGAGCCGAGAGGCCTTATGCTGGCCAAATTCTCTCACCCAAGGCTTCCCAGGCACTTGGAGGGCCAGTAATTAGTCAGTAATTACCCCGTTTATTGCTTCATTAGGGGGACCACCTTTTGGCAAGCTTTTCCAGGGATAGTCTCTTCTCCAGCGCAGGCTTCTTAGCGCTGGGGAAGGAGCAGGCAGGCTTCCCAGCCTCACTGCTGTGCAAGTGGAATTAGGACCATTCCCATCCTCACTAACTCTCCCTTGCCCTTGGCCTCCACCCAACATTCTGCCTTTACATTCATCATTAACTAGCTAGGTTGAGTGAGTCCCACTAGACAGTGTCCTCTCCCTTTTCCCTTATACCTTACTGTGACCAAGAAGCATCAGATGTCAGCTTGGCATTTGGCTTTCTCTTTGGTTCTTTTCTGGATCCCCACATTTCCCACCTGCATGTGACTTCAACAGAGGACAATGGCCTCTGTTAGTGTTCTTTAGAATCCAGACACTGAGAGCCTTGATAGTTCTAGCAGCTCTGCCTGGGAACCGGATGGCGACTCAGAACACACCCCAGGCTTCTGCGAGCATCATTTTGTGCTCATAGGGATAGGGTGGGAGGATGGGAAGAGGGATGTTGGATCTGCTAATGTCTATGCCCCTATGTCTTACAAACCAGTCATGGGCAAAATGGGGTGGATCAGAAGGGAATGGGGCTAGCAAAAGGAACTTGTTTTTCAGTTGAATCCAATGAGAACACCTTTTTTGGAGCAGAGTGGGTTCATACGGATTCATTGTTGGTGCCTTAGCCACAACACTGAGGCCCACTCAGTTTACAAAGATGAACAAAGCTTGACACAAGCAACAAAGACTCAGCACCAGTACCTTACCCAGCATGCATTTGCGGGTGGGCATCTTATTCTGCATTTCCCAGCCAAATGGTTTCATTTGCATGTCCCCGCCTTCCCTACCCTAGCACACCCACCTCAGCCTGAAAAGGCCATCTTAGCCATCTTTCTGAAAGTCTTCCATTGAACACCAACCTGGGACCTCACATGGCTGGAACATGGTTTTGTAGGATAACCTTATGCTCCCCTGACCTTTAGCTGTTTATCGCTAAACAGGGGCTTCCATTCTCTCACTTTCCCTGGTCTGGAAGGACATTTCCAAGGGTATCCTGTCCTTTGCTCTCTGTGAGAACCATGCACTTTCCCAATACTTCCAGAAAGATTAATATCACCTTCTCAAGAGCCCCCTTACACTAAACGCAGGGAAATTTGGATGGGTATGGCCCTCCCCGTAGTGTTAAGACCAGCAGGATCTCAAGGCAGGGGTGCAGGCTGCTGTTTGCTTGAGCTCTGCACTCAAATGTAGGGTGGGACCTGGCACCTGATCTCATTGTCTGCAGCTTCGTCTCTATGGAAGCTGCCTCTGTTGCTAAGTTACCACAGCCCCTTCCGTGCAGCTTTAGAGCCCAGCGAGAAGGGATGCACAGATGGTATCAGGGTCTTGTACAAACACTATCCAGAGCCTTGGGCCAAGAATCTTTGTTTGAGAGGAGGGTTACATCATTCATTTATCCATCTGTCTGTATGTCCAGATGTCCAGCCAGCCAGTAACAATGTCACACTTATCACTGCCAGGTTTCTTACTGTCACACTGTGTCAGGTAGTGAAGATACAGGAGTGGGGCCCATTTCTCTAGTCCTCTCTGGCAGCCCACTCTCAGCTTTGTTAATTAAACTCTAGCTATGCAGATCTTTATAATAAGAACAGTAGTGGGCACCAGGCAGTGATTGCTGTATGCCAGGTACTGTTGTAAGAGCTTAGATTGTATTTGTGTATGTGTGTATGTGTGCCTGTACGTACGCTGCATGTGTGTGTGCATGTTGCATGTGTGTGCATGCATGTTGCATGTGTCTGTGTGTGTGCATGTTGAATGTGTGTGCATGCATGTTGCATGTGTCTGTGTGTGTGCATGTTAAATATGTGTGTGCATGCTGCATGCTGCATGTGTGTATGTGTGACTGTGTATGATGCATGTGTGTGCATGCTACATGTGTTATGTACATGTGTGCATGTGTGTGTGCTCATATGCACACACATTACAAGGCAAGTACCTGCAGAGTCCAGAGAAGCGTGTGAGATCATCTGGAGCTGGAGTTACAAGTGGATGTCAGCTTCCTGACTGTGGGTGCTGGGAACCAAACCCCAGTCACCTCCAAGACCAGCACATGCTCTAAATGGCTGAGCCATCTCTCCAGTTCTGGTTTTTAAAAGCAGACAGCATCTAACGATTGGTTCTGCTTACTGTCCCATTAAGTGCTAGTTTCATCACAGTCTCCATTTTTGAAAGAACATAGAAGCTCAGAGAATGAGGCAAGAGTTTATTAACTAACCAGTAGTTAGTTAATAACTTTACTAGTAATTAACTAGTAAAGCAGAGCCAGGACTGGAGCTGGAGGTGTTGGTTCCCAAAAATGCCCTCTGAACCCTAAGCGCTGGTGCTAACGTTTGGTTTTACCCAGATCCATGGAGAACTTTAAGCAGGAGTTAGGACCAGAGGGTTTTCAAAGTCATGCAGAGTGGTATATGGAAGCCAAGCTGAGTCAGTGCAAGGGTGGATGATGATGGACCAGGAAGGAGGGCTTTGCAGGAATCCTGTGAGGAGACAATCAGACCACAGACAGAAGGGGTTGAGTCAAAAAGATGGGGCAAACAAACAAGCAAACAAACAAGCAAACAAACAAGCACCCTCTTGGGACAATCTATAAACTAGCTTTATATTTCTGATTTTTCTTGTGTCTGCTCTTAATAATGTTCTTTTTCTCCCTTTTGGTAACTTCATTGAAACCTTATTTATTTGAATAACACAGTTCAGTGAATTTTACAATTTCTGTGCTGAGCCAGATTCAAAATTCATCTGTTCTACTCTTCTCAACCCTAACCAGGCTTTGGATTCTGGATTCTGGTGGAGACAATGGATGATCTGTGGCACTCATCCTCCTCAGTGCTCGTTTTTATGAGTGGAGACACGGATGCTAGAACGGAAGATGTCTTTGTAAGTGTGGTACCTTCAGACGTCCAGCGACATGCACAGAATGAAGGAGGAACTGAATGAATATGAAAGACATTCATGAATTTATGCTCCCAGTGGAAATGAGGTAATGTCTCCTATGGAATGGAAGCTCGTGAAGGGTGAAGATTGGTGTGTGTGTGTGTGTGTGTGTGTGTGTGTGTGTGTGTGCGTGCTTGTGTATGTGTGCGCTCATGTGCATGCGTGTACAAGCTCATACGTGTCTATGCTGGTGAAAGCACGCATGTGTGGGTGTATCTGTATAGGTGTGAATGTACACGTAGAGAAAACAGCTTTGAGCGTTTTTCTTCTACCTTGTGTTTTTGAGACAGAGTCTCTCTCTCTCTCTCTCTCTCTCTCTCTCTCTCTCTCTCTCTCCTGGAATTTGCCAGCTGGCCAGTGAGCCCTGGGAATCAGTCTGTTTCCATCTCCCTGCTGGGATGGTAAGTGTGCCTCACCATTCCTGGCCTATTAAACAGATAACAAATTCAGGTTCTCATGCTTGTCTGGCACCCACTTTTCCAACTGGGCAGTGTTCGCAGCCCAAGAGGTCACTTTGAGATGGATGATTTCTGAATTTTGTGCTCCACCATCCAACCTCCCCCTCCAATTTTAACTCCCTGGCATGTTGTTGTTGTTGTTGTTATTGTTGTTGTTGTTACTAGTCAAATACACTGCTTGCTAGTATGCTGGGTACGTTTTTCTTCGTGGAACTAAAGTGAAGCCCCTCTTGAGAGTCTGCAGAGAATTAAGGTTTGTCTGTTACCAATTAAACTTTAAGACTTGTACAGAGCAGAGCTGCAAAGTCACCTTCAGGAGACAGAACAGCTCCCTGGGTGGCTTGACTTGACAGTAACCTGATTGAATGTATTAACACACCTACAGGAAGCGTGTGTTAATCAGAAGTGACGCTGCTCAGCCATCTTGCATAACAAACAGCAAAGCACCAAGGCATGACCACATATAGGAGGAGACTAACGATATTCTATCTGGCCCTGTGGATGTGGATAACGTGGCCATTTATCAAGTCACGGAGCGGACCTTCTACACCACCACATTTTAGGGGGATACTGTCCTATTTTAAGCTTCTCAACCTCCCTTTTGATTTTACTATTTGGCTAACTTGATAAATGCTAGTTAATGCTGTTATTCTGATTGCGAGTTGGCATCCTAGGTGAGGAGAGGACATGGTATTCAAATCCATACACTGCCTCCATCAAAGCAGGGAGAAATTCAGAGTTCATTTGTGAGTTCCTTACAGTGGAGTCTGTGTCTGTGAGCACCACTTCCTCCACCTGTCAAGCGGAATAAGGGCAGCCATGCTTTAGAGGGTCACTAGGAGAATCACTGAAAGGGTCTGGTCCAATGGATAATGTGTTCAAGAGTTCTTTTCGATGCAATTGTTATCACGGTTCCTATTTGTAGACTCTGCTCTAGACAGCTCTGTTGCTGGGTGGTATGAGGAGTTTATGTGATTGTGTGGTGGTGACAGACTGTGTAGCTGCCCTTTCTGGAGCCATTAGAGGTCATATATATCAGCTAGTACCTGATGTCCAACTTTAAAACTGTCTTGAAGAGCTTCATATTGCCCAGTGGCATGGGCCAAATACCTGTACATCCCTGGGTCTTCGGAGAGCCCACCCCCTCTGTATGAGAGGCCCCCACTACACCCCATAAGGCCCAATACATGTCTTTGATGTTGTTGAGCACTGTGGTTCACGCCTGTAGTCATAGCACCTAGGAGGTAAAAGCAAGAGAACTAGAGTTGAAAGTCACCTTCAGCTACATAGTGAGTTCGAGACCAGACTGGGGCAACATGAGACCCTGTCATCACACAACACTGTCACTGTGTGTGTGGGTGTGTGCTCATGTTTATGTGTGTATAGGTTCCCGTGTTTGCATGTGTATGTGAGGACCAGAGATCAACCTCTGTGTCATTCTTCAGGCACTGTATTAGTTAGGGTTTTATTGCTGTGAAGAGAGACCATGACCACAGCAACATGGTGACAAAAGCATTTAATTGGGGCTGGCTTATAGTTTCAGAGGTTTAGTCCATTGTCACTGTGAGAACATGCCGATATGCAGGCAGACACGGTGCTGCAAGAGTTGAGAGTTCTACTTCTTGATCCCCAGGCAGCAGGAGGAGACTGTGTGCTACACTAGGCCTAGTGAGAACATATGAGACCTCAAAGCCTGCCCCCACAATGACACACTTCCTCCAAAAGGCTACACCCACTCCAACCAGGCCACACCTCCTAATAGCACCACTCCTTATGGGCTAAGAATTCAAACACATGAGTTTATGGAGCCATTTCTACTCAAACCACCACAGATATCATCTACCTTGTCATTTTAAACAAGGTCTCTCAATGACCTGGAATTCTCTAAGTAGGCTAGACTTGCTGTCTCCACCTCCCAGCACCAGGGTCACAAGTGTGTGCCACCACACCAGGCTTTATGGCACTTTGTGTGTTTTCTCAAGCGTTACTTTCCTGGCTTTTTCTGACTTCCAGTGTCAGCTGTACATGCTCTTTCTGTCTGTGTTCCCTCCTCCATATTGCATGAATCCATCCCACAGAAGGAGCTGTACACTACCATCCACTCATAGATACATAGTTCATACATGTGACATATCTGTGCATACAGACACACCTGCAGATACACCTGACACACATGCAGAGACTACACTCCTTTAGTCTCAATGCTCCCCCAGCTCTTGATGACACTCAAAGGGGTAAAGTGACCAAATACTTCATAGGACCGACCTACCTGAAGCTCAGTTCCCAGGGACAGAATAGAGTCGCTCTGGGTCACTGATGTGAATGGTAGACAGGCCTGGCACAGAGATGACACAACATAGCTTTTAATTCTATGTGCAGGCATGCATTGAGAGATCAGTTGTATCACAGGACAGCAGGAGCAGAGCTAGAGTGACTGTTGTGGCCAGTGCTGACCGATGCCCAGTTGTCATTCCGGACCCAGTTGTCACTGGGGACCCACGCTGGGAGCTGGAACTTCCCATCTTTGATCTGAACATCCTGGAGAAGGCATGGGTGCCAGCTCTCCCTCCATTCTTTGATCCCAGTAGAGCAGAACGTGAACATGTTTTGTTTGTTGGGCTCTCTGGACCACTAACCCTGCAAGATGAGAGAGACAAGATGGTGGGAGAAGCTCGAATTGAAGAATCTTAAAGAAAAGATCATTACTGACAAACAAACACAGCACTGTTCTGATGCAGAGCTTGTGTTTTTTCTCTCAAGGGCCGCAGGAAAGCAGCCAGCCGCCCACGCATCTGAGAGCAGCTGGGCCACCCCTCCTGACCTCACATTACAGATAATGATAAGGGTTGCAAACCCATCTCAGGCCCCCAAGGTGAGAGATGGACTTTATCTTTGGGGATTCTCCACAACCGGTTTATTTTTAGTAAGGAGAGATTTTAAATCCCACAACTCGGTACAACTTGTTTGCTTAAACAAATTGTGTGTGCTCGCTGCTTCTTCTCAAGAGAGCATCGGGGAAGGCGGTTAGAACTGGTCATCAACTCTGGCCATGGGAGGGAAGGGAAGGTCGTTTTCACAGAAGTCATGCATGGAGAGTCCAGATTCCAGCAAAGAAGTTTTTGGGTACCAATCTGAAAGATGCAGACTGCTCTGCCCTGGTGTTCCTCAACCTCTCGGTGTTTCTTTTTAAAAATAGTGCAAGGCAGAACCTTGTTTCCCAGTGTGCTCTGGGGATTCATGGCCTGCAGAAGACATGGCCCCTTGACCAAGCACAGTATGCCCAAGAGGGTCTGGCACACACTGGCTGCTCACACCAGCCACTGCCATTAGGCACTCAGGTGTCTCAGGCGGTGTCTTTGTACTTACTGTGCCTTCTGGTTGGTAACATCACTTTAGAGATAACTATGTAGCCAGCTCCTTCCTTCAGCTTTAATTCCTTATTCAGAAGTGAGGTCTTCACTAGACACACCCATAGCCCCGTTCCGTCCCCTGCTTTGATTTTTTTTTTTTTTTTTTTTTTTTTTTTTTTTTAGAGTGCTCACTACCAGTAGCTTTTCCCTTTCTGTTCCATGGGTCAGTCTGCTAAGTCCTCTCCTCACAGTCACCATGCCAAGAGGATGTAAACATGGCAGATTATCTACTGACTCATGAGTTGTCACCGTAATGAAAACATACCGGTCTGGCTCGTATCTCACTGGACCAATCTGGTCTCAGGGCTTCATCTAACTTGAAAGGAAGAAGGAAACACCTCAGTTCTTGTTCCCAGAGGGAGAACTAGCCTCTGCCCTCAGTTGTAATGACTCCTCTAGAACAGTGGTTCTCAACCTTCCTAATGCTGAGGCCCTTAGCATACAGTTCCTTGTGTTGTGGTGACCCCCACACCCATAACAAAATTACTTTTGTTGCTACTTCATAACTGTTTTCTCACTGCTGTTGTGAATTGTAATGGAAGGATCTATAGTTTTTGGTCTTAGGTGACCCCTGTGAAAAGGTCATTGGACCCCAAAGTGGTCACAACCTACAGGTAGAGATTCGCTGTCCTAGCACCGTGCCACGTTCCACGGGATATGACACAAGTGGCTCTGAAAGGCTTAAACATGTACCCACAGGCTGGTTCCTGCTTACCTCTCTTAGACCTACCTCTCAGCTGAGGAGCCAGTTCTTCCAGGAAGTCCCGCCTGACTGCAGCATCTGGGAAAATGACTATTCATCTCACAGGCCTTCACAAACCACTGCTTCCCGGCACACTGGGATTTACTTAACTCCCACGACAAGGCTCTGTTTGCTCCATCCTTTAGTCTCTGAGTCAATTCCATGGTGCACTAGAAAGAAGTTAGACAAAACAACAGAATAGTGTATAAAGCAAGGGTCGGTGATAGCAAGTTTTGACTCAGCTACGCATGTCTGGGTTGGTCCTGTTGCTGAGGCTGACTTGTAAGTTGTATGTTTAAAGGATTTACTCTCTCTCTCTCTCTCTCTCTCTCTCTCTCTCTCTCTCTCTCCCTCCCCCTCTCTCTTCTCTCTCTCCCTCTCTCCTCTCTCTCCTCTCTCTCTCTCTCTCTCTCTGTGTGTATGTGTGTGCATGCACAGGGGACCACTGAAGCTAGATTAGAGAAAGTTAGGGTTGCAGAAGGTGGGAACCACCTGTCCCAGACGCTGGGAACTGAATTCTGATCTTCTGCAAGAACAACAAGTGCTCTCTTGCCTTTATCTGACACACATGACCGTGTTTTACAGCCTGGCCGTCAAGCACATTTTAAAATTACGTTATGAGCCGGGCGATGGAGGCGCACGCCTTTAATCCCAGCACTTGGGAGGCAGAGGCAGGCGGATTTCTGAGTTCGAGGCCAGCCTGGTCTACAAAGTGAGTTCCAGGACAGCCAGGACTACACAGAGAAACCCTGTCTCGAAAAAAACCAAAGTAAATAAATAAATAAATAAATAAATAAATAAATAAAATTACGTTATGAATAAGTTTTCAGTGACTTTAGACGGATGAAGCATAGAAGGCAGGATGGCTTGTTTCCAGTCTTACTCCCCCTGGTGAATAAATGTTGCCTTGCATTCCCAATGATAGATGACCATTGCTTTCACAAACAGCTGAATGGATAAGAGAATATTCTTCCTGTCTCCATAGTCGCCTGCCCCAGGCTTGCAATCCCCAAACAGCACCAGCAACTGGGGACCAAGTATGCAAATGTCTGAGACCATAGGGGAGATTTCTCATTTAAAACACCCCGGTTTCCTACAGAAGCATGCATCAGCAAAAATCTGACCCCGGGTGGTCAAGAAAGCCAGGAAGCCACCTCCCTGGAGCTCCTCCTCTGCATCCCCCTGCCTCTGCATATTGATTGTTTATATGACTGTGCCCGCAGGGGCCTTGGAAGGGCCCTGGGTTATTTGTGAGTTAAAACTCGTGAATTTCCTGCTTGCTTCCCTCCATGAGGGGATGCTTTCAGTCGTGGGGTTGGGAGTGGTGGTATAACCACACAGTGGCACTCCCTCCTAGAATGTACTGCCATTCCAGTGCAAAGAGGTTGAGATGTCTTCTGTTATAAAAAAAAAAAAAGGAGAGGGGGCAAATACCTTTTTTGTACAGTTGACGTAGGGCACTGCAAGTGGACACTCAACGAATCAGGGCTATTTCTCATTCTACATGGGTTCGCTGGAACCCAGGGCTTCCCACATGCAAGGCCAGTGTGGGTGAGAATCTCCTTTAGGAGTAAGGTGTCCTTGACTCCACACTGCTGTGTTTCTCTCTGGACGGACAGAGATCTGCAACCAACACCAGCACTTTTGTACATCTCTTCTCCGTGTGAGAGCAGCCGGGATTTGGCTTTGATGGACTGGAGGAGAAGCAGACACAGAGCAAAGGAGCAGGGATGACTGATTGGTGCGTGGCCTGAGGAACCCGGGTGCCTAGAATGTAACCATTCACACTGTTTTACCTCAGTGGCAAGAAGCAAGGTGCACATGGAATCAGATCTCTCTGGACCTCAGTTTCCCTTTTTGGAGAGACAACTGCATATTGTCCAGGGGAGAGTACAGAACACAAATACCAGAGTGACTCTTACTTGAAAACAAGGGCATAATGATGAGGATGGTGGTGATGATGATGATATCTAGTTGTTCCCACTCCCCCCTCCCTGGAAGAGTTCTTGACTGTGGGAAGGAGGGAGCCAGTGCACAGTGAACTCAGAGAGCTGCAATACATGTCAGAGGAAAGTCCCAACAGAAGACAGCAGAAGAAACAGGACATTGCTTGCAGCTTGGTGTCCTCAGCTCCAGTCTCAGCTCAGACACTTCAGGATCACATACAAATTGTCTTCCTTCTTTTATTTTTGATGCTAGGAAGAAACCCAGGGCTGTATGCACACTGGGTGTGCGTGCTACCACTGAGCTACTTCCCCGCCACCCCTCCACACCAATTACTCACTTTCTTTATTTGTCAAATGGGCGTAAAATAATTCCTGTCTCATGCCACTGAGATGCTGAGCAGATAACAAAAACAAAGGTTCTTCAGGAAGCCAAGAAGAGTTGCAGACTGAGGCGATAGCTCGGTTGGTAAGACATAAGAACCTGAGTTTGAATCCCCAACACCCTCATAAGAACTTGAAGAAACAGATGTGCACCTGAACGCTGGTGCTGGAGAAGTGGAGACAGGAGGATGCCTCGGGCTTGATAGTTCTATTCAGTCGGTGAGTTCTGGGCTCAGTTAGAGACCATAGCTCAATAAATGAGGTCAAGACATAATTGAAGAGGGAAACACACACCTGTACATGTGTACCTACACACACATGATTCACACACACATGCTCATACTCACATGAACGTATTCACATGTATACACACCACACACACACACACAGAGGCTAACACTGTGGAAAGTAGCATAAAATGAGAATGCAATATACAATTACACACAATGCTTGTTTGGGGGCATTCCCGCGTTATGATTCTGTACTATTTCAAATACAAAAGTCCTGATATTTTTGTTGGTACAAAATAACTGTTATTTTTGTAATAGTAAAATAATAGGATTTAACTATCACAGTTTATATAATCTTATGTGATTACTTGCTCGTGTGTTCATATAAATAAAAATTTAAGGTAAATTATTATTATATTGTAATAAATACCAAATGCTATCATTTCTAAAGTTGTAAAGTGTGAACTCTGAATTATTTGCACCCCCAGACCGGGGAGAAGAATACACGATTCATATTTATGGGTTGTTTGTTTGTTTGTCTGTTTTGAGGCAGAATTTCACTCTGTAGTCTAAGCTGGTGGGGAGCTCACTAGATAGCACAGGCTAGCCTAGAACTCACTATGTATACTAGGTTGGCTTTAAACTCATGTAGATTCTCCTGCTTCAGCTCCCAAAGTTCTGGAATTACAGAGGTAAGCCACCACATCTGGCTTCCCATTTTTAAATTGAACAAATGTGTATTGTTTTGAAAGCATTTGACCATTAATCTTTGTTCGGGTGAGACTTCCCAATGCAACCTATATTTATATTTCATCTCACTGTTTAGCGTTACCTACAGAAGCAAGATGGCCGGAGATGGGGGAACAAGAGGGGAAGGAGACACTCTGCTCTCCCACGCTGGACTGCCCTGTGCTCTTTTCTCCTGGGGTCTCTTTTCCAGATGGCCAACATCTGAGGACAAACCTGTCCAAGAATTGAAATCCTTCCCTTCACCATTATGAAATGCCAGCATCAATAGTAGGTGGATTTACTTTGATATTTTGGTTAATGTTGCTGCCACTATGGATATATGAGCAGAGTTTGCGGGCTGGAGAGATGCGTCAACTGTAAAGAGCACTGGATGCTCTTGCAAAAAGCCCAGGTTCATCCCCAACGCTCACATGGTGGCTCACAACTGTCCAACTACAGTTGCAGGGGATCTGATGCTCTCTTCTGGCCTCCTCGGAAAGTAAGGATGCACATGTTGCACACACATGTACGTAGGTAGACATTGATGCATAAAAATTAACAATAAATATATCTATTTTTAAAAGGAAGAATTTGCTGTCAGATATTGTGACTGCTTTGGGGATGTTAGCCAGTCACAGTACGTGAGGCTTCAGTTGCCTTCTTTAAAAAAAAAAAAAAAAAAAAAAAAAAAAAAAAAAAAGAAGCAAACTCTGAAACTCTGTGTGTGTGTCTGTGTGTGTCTGTGTGTGCACATGTGTGTACATGTTTGCATATGTGAGCCAATGCAAGTTCCAGACCGGCTAAAATCCACACTGGTTTTTAGGGCATCCAGACTCAGATCCTCACACTTACACGGTAAGTTCTTTACCAACTGAACCGTCTCCCCACCTCCCAAATCCCTTCTTTAAAATCAGAATGAAATCAAATTGACTTGTGTTCCTGTGGTAATCAATGTGGCATCTAGCCCGGTACCTGGCTGTAGCAGGAACACGGCTTTCTTTCTTAACTAGACTGCGTTGTTTGACACTGGCCTGAGAGCCATCTCATTAGACGAGCCTTCCAGCTTTCAGCTTACATGATGTTTAGTCACCAACATCTCAGTCACACCACGTTTGCGGCCCTGGCTGAGGTGGGGACATGATGGGATAACTGGGGAGCTCCTTTGTCTTCACCAGGGCGCCACACTTCTTTGTAACAGAGTGTCACTTGTTTTCCTGTTTGGCAAGCAGGACTAGAGTAAAACAAGCTTGCAGCCTCTTTGATGACCAGTGTCCCTGTGTAAGTACTGCACAGTCCCATGTGTAGGAAGAGCGGATGGTTCTGAGCCACGGCCTTGGAGATGGGTTCAGGAGTGAGGCTGTGAGCAGCACTTACCAGTGCTTCCGTTCCCTCTTCCTTGAGAAAACGAGCAGATCAAAATGTGTATGGGCACAGCGGGGAGCTGCAGGGGAAAGGGGGCATGTGGGCTCTTAAATGAGGGGTTTCCATATCACCTCCGAGGTTGGTTTTGGTTATTTGAGGGTTCTCTGCAGTCGAGGGGGTCTCTGAGACATGTCTGTGGCAACTTTCTCTGATGTCATACAGGGGTTTCTATAGCCAGGCCACCCTATGACTTTTCTGGGTCCCAAATAAAAAGACTCCGGGCTATGAGAAGGTCCCCTCAGAACACCTAATTTGATTCAGGTTATCAGGCCCATGTCCAAGTGGTGCCTCTACCTGACGATTCATCTCACTGGCCCTTGAGACAGGGTCTCACTATGTAGTCCAGGCTAGCCTGGCACTTCAGATTTTTCTGCCTCAGCTTCCTTGGTGCTGGTGTCACAGACACACACCCCCATGCCCAGCTTGGATTCTATGTCATATGCATTTTCAATGTATTCTTCTCTAGCACCACCCTGCATTATAAGTTAAGAGTGTGGGTGTCAGAGACATTAAATGGCTGGTCTAAGGTGACAGAGCAGAAGCCAAGCAGACTCACCTTAGAGCCAGCAGGCTTTACTTCTTTATTTGGTGAGTGTATCATGCTCTGTTCATGTCATCCACAGCTGAGTGAGAACAACTCAGGACAATGTGTCATGTCATATCTAAGTCACGTCAACCAGACAAGAGGGATGTTGAGACTGAGAGGGGCTTGGCTTAACTCAAGGAAAGAAGAGTGCAAGAAAGGATCTCCTGGGCTGGGCTGTCCCATTTCACTTCTGTAATATGGTACGTCAGTTATTAGCACCCCCTTTTACAGACAGCAAAACTGAGGCTCAGAGAGATTCAGCAACTTCCCCAAAGTCACAGAACCAGAAAACAAGCAATGCTAGTTGAAACATTTTGCCCTCCAGTCTGGATCCTCTGCATCATTGTGTTTCTTTTTGAGGACATTAAACACAGGAGGAGAGAAGCTGGTAAGAGGAAGATTAGACTCTAAGTGGGAGGGCCAGGGATGCAGCTCTGCGGTGGAGTGTTTGCCAAGCTGGTGCCTGGCTCTCAGTTTCATCCCCAGCACCAAAACAAATGCAAACGAACGCATCATCTCCTGATGTAGGAAACCCAAGTTCAAGTTTGTTTCCAGTTATCCAAAGTCTTGAAGATCATAAATAAGCCAACATTTCCATAGATGTCGCCAAAATATTCCAAGGGTATTTTTGCTGATCAAGGGCTGGCATGTAGCTTAGGAGTTAGTACACCTTGCCTGTGTGCAGCCCCAGTTTGATCTCTAACACAGCATAAACCAGGCTTAATGAGTGTACTCCTGGCATCCCAGCACTGGGGAGGTGGAGGCAGGTGGATCAGAAGTTCAAGGTCATCTTTAGCCCTACTGTGTATTTGAGGGCAACAGATGCTACACAAGACCTGGGGGAGTGGGAGGGAAAAAGCAAAGGACCACAGTGTCAGCCACTGGAGGAATGACTTCTTGGAAGTCCAGAGTCCATGTTTGGGGTCTGTAGCATTTCCTGAGCTGAGAGGCTGCATTGGCATATCCTTGAGGTCATTAGCGGCCCTTTGAGGGTTCTGTAGTGATCATATTAGACATAAGAACCTGGAGCGATCCCACACACCTGGACGGCTGACTGTGCAGAGGAGTCCCCAGATCTTCCGTCCAGCCAGTCTGCACATAGTGCTTAGCCAGCGGCGCTTCTCCCTCCCCTGCACCCGGACTGCTACTTGTTTATGTTTTTCTCTGACACATTATATCATCTCTTGAGTTTTCTTTATTTGTTTACATAAATGTTTCCTCTCTGCATTGTGAGCTTCTCAGGGGCAGGATACAATGCTTTATTCAACACATAATCTGCTTGGCACTTGCAATGCTGTGGGAAAATAGTCCATTCCTAGGGGTCTAGAGTGCTGACTCAGGACACCTGCAGATGGGTGGGAATCCTCAGTGTGTGTCCCTGGGTAGGATACCCAACCTCTCTGTGCCTGGCTTCCCTCATCTAGAAAATGACAGTCACCATAGCGCCTACCCTAGGGTTCCTGGGAAGAAAAATACATTAATTTTCACCTAGTGCTTAAAATGGTGGCAGGCACTCAAAAATATTAGCTATTAATAGTACTTGTTATTATTCTCAGCATCTCACAAAGAATAAGTGTTTCCTGAATAGATGTCGGAGTGACTGAGTGTAGAATTCTTATAACCTCAGAGTCACCCCGAGTAATGTTTTCTAGAGAGCTGGGGTACTCTGGTTGCCAACAAAACAACGCTATACTTGTAGTGGGTTTGGGTTCCGGTCCCAGCTCTGCTAGAAACTGGGCATACATGTTGGGAAAGTCACCTGACTTCTTGTTGCCTCTGGTTCTTATTTTTCAAATGGAGTAAATAAAAGTGGATGGTTGCTCTTAGGTTTAAAGGCATAGCCTCAGCCTTCACACTTGTCCTGAGAGTGAGGAGGGCACATTGGACGCGCCTGTAGGACAGCTTCCCCCCCCCCCCCCCCATACCCCTCCATCCGTTAATGGAGGTTGTCCACCATTCTGGTCTTCCTGGCTTTTATTATTGGCAGTGAGACTCATGATTTCAGATTTCTAAAGTCAGCGTTTGCTGAGTGGTCTATTGTGATCGGCTCAAAAATAGCCTCATGCCACCGTGTGGGGTATCAGGCCTTTGCCTAATACCCAGTAACTTCATACTCAAAACATCAGCCAGCTATTGTGTAACGCCAATGACAGCAGGTTCTTGCTACAAATCCTGAAAGCTGTCTCTTGGATACCCTTAACGTATTCATAACATTGGTATTTATGTATTTATCTCTGAAAACCATAACCTTGGAAAAAGCATTTAGGGGAAAGAAGACTGTAGTGATTAAAGAGACTCTGTTCATTTGAACAACATTAAATACAACGGGCATAATGACAACTGCGAGATCCGATAGAATATAGAGAAGGCTGCAGATAAAGGGCTTGTATTTTTCCCTGATGTAACATAATGGTCACATTTTTCTTTCACAATGGTTTTGCCGAGATAAAGAACAAATTATACTGATTTGATTGCTACTTAGAAATACTTAAAATTGAAAAAGACAGCAGGTGGGCCTGGTTAGAAAGGATGGTTATTTTAGCATAACAGATGCATGCATGAGACATTGCCCCAACAATTTTTTAATCATAAGACCCCCCCAAACTTTTCCTTACTTTTTTTCCTTGGGATGTGAGCAAGTGGAGTGGGGGAGGATTGAGTAGGCCCTGTTGGGGGGTCATGCTCTGGGTTCTAAGTGCCAGC